>NC_092747.1:101030409-101347128 GCF_047496795.1 Chiloscyllium punctatum
ATGTTAAAGCTAAAGTGAACTTGCAGGCCAATTGAAGTAAGAAACTCTGAATTAAGAAGCTTCCACTTCCACTTCAAACAATCTAATTTTCCAATCCACCATCTCCAGTGGGGTTTTAATCAATGATTGTGTAATGTGGTAACAAAAACACATTCTAAAAGCAATGTTTCAGGTTGCAGAGTACAAAATCTCAACAACCTTATCCAAAGTTACCAACTTTATAAATGACAATAAATCATGCAACTGAGTAAACGAAGATCAGTGCAGGTACTTTATGAAATTGCCTCCTTTCCAATTAAAAAAAAAGCTATATTTCTGGAAATATTACAACTTTTTTTATTTAATGCATTTGCATCAATAACAAATGCCCCCTCCCTGCCCATTCTCCTAATTCTCTGATCTCAGCACTTATCTATCAGAGATTGCTTCCGATACCATTTAAAATTCTCTATCTTTGGCAATCAGTATTAACATCGAGCTCTCCAAAGGCAGCTAAGTGCTGGGTAAAGCTTCCTTGTGTTATGCCTCAATGGAGTCTTTTAATTCTGAACAGAGTAGAAAATCCCCACTGCTTGGGTATTATTAATCTATTTCCTAATCAACAATCTTGCTTGAGTCAAGCAGTGTACGTACAGAGAAGTGCACAAACATTAGACAGTCAACTGTGATTTCCCACACCATTTATTTGCTGGAGTTCAGCTTTCGTTCAATCTTCAAGAAAGATGTGGTTTTGCCCCTTGGGCACTATGAAAGAAACGGTGAGAAAGGTTTGCCAAGAAATGAGAGTTCCCACTTTAGGTTTGTGCTACGATTGGTGAGCAGCCCATAGAGGTGTGAGGAAAAACAAATAGCATTAGTGTTGCATTTCTGATACCTCAGAGGATATGTGGCAGGTTAGTGACTGCCGTGACTCGGTTAATGGTCTTCCTTGAAGTTGAAACTTGCAATTTTACTGGAGGCGGTTCTTTCATCCCAAGGAGGCTATTGATTTTTTATGGTATGTACTTGTAACTGTATATGCAGGTCTCGGTATTGAAGAGAGCAGCCCTGCTTGCATGTCTCTGCCATGCTACAGTTACTGTTTCTTTAATGAACTGTGGTCCTTGTTGCATCCTCTTTGAATTTTACAATCCCCTACAGACCTGTTCTCTTGATAGACTTTTCATATATCAGTAGTTCATTTAAATTAGTCACTAGACGTTTTTTGTTCAAACCTAGTATGTGTAGTGATTGGTTTGATTACAGATCTGAATATCATATATAGAACAGAAGCAGTTGCCAACAATGCATTTACAGGGTTCATATTTGCCAAGTGTACTGAGATTTTAATCTTGCAAAAGATAGTTAAGGTTATCACTATCTACTCAGTCACTCAGAATTGAACGAATTCTTACTCATGTCACAAATTATATATTAAGTGGTTGTGGCAAAGATAATCTGACCCTCCCTTCCTGCCTGCAGCCTTTGATACAGTTTACCTTTGAGATGATCATCACTCTTCAATGCCTCTTCACTGTCACCTTTTGTGCTTAATATATTCTTAATGTAGTTGTAAAAACCCTTTGGATTCTCCTTAGCCCTATTTGCCAAAGCTAGCTCATGTCCCCTTTTCGCCCTCTTAAGTATACTCCCTTTATAGTCTTCTAATGATTGACTCAATCTCTGCTGTCTTCTATTCTTACCTGATTAAAGTCAGAGAATCATTTGCAATTATTGATGTTCATGGTTTGAAATGTTACTCTGGGCACCCTCCTAATTCTTATCTCCCCGATAATGACTTCAGCGCTGTCCCTGCAGGCTATATTAAGCTTTCACACGTACAGCATCGATCACTTATCCAGTGTTCAATACTGGATAAGCAGCTATTTCCTTTAATTAAATTTTGGGAAGACTTGAAGCCATTGTTTTCACTCCTCACTCAGACTTCATTGCATTGATATCATTCCTCTCCTAGCACAATTCAGAGTTGAACCGAATCTGCTTTCAACCTTCATGTCCGCAAGGTGCCCTTCCAACTTTACATTTCTGTCACCAATAACGAGGACAACCCATTTCCACCTACGTTTACATCACTAGACCTCACCCCTGCCTCAGCTCATCAACTGCTAAAACTCTGAATCATGTCTTCATTACCTCTAAACTCATCTATTCCAACACCATTCTGGTTGGTCTCTTGCATTCTACATTACATCACGTTGAGATCATGCAAAACCTTGCCTTTTGTTTCAACTCACAGTGAGTTCTGTTCACAGTTCACCTCTTTGCATGCTAACCTAAAGTGACAGCAAAAAGATGGGGGATTGGAATTAGGTGAAATGTGAAAGTCCTTGCCCTGGAATGCTAAGTCTCTTTTTCAAGATGTTGCCAGGGTATGCCCAACATTTTGTGTTTAATTCATGCTTCCAACATCCGCAGTATTTTGCTTTCATTTATAGTATGGTTGTCATTAGCAGTTTTAGATTAGATTTTTTTTTTTTTTAGATTAGATTACTTACAGTGTGGAAACAGGCCCTTCGGCCCAACAAGTCCACACCGACCCGCCAAAGCGCAACCCACCCATACCCCTGCATTTACCCCTTACCTAACACTACGGGCAATTTAGCATTCGCCAATTCACCTGACCTGCACATCTTTGGACTGTGGGAGGAAACCGGAGCACCCGGAGGAAACCCACGCAGACACGGGGAGAACGTGCAAACTCCACACAGTCAGTCGCCTGAGGCGGGAATTGAACCCAGGTCTCTGGCACTGTGAGGCAGCAGTGCTAACCACTGTGCCATCGTGCCACCCAGTTGTGCTCTCATGATTGCTGAGGCCCCATTCGACCACGCTTCCTTCCTGGGATAGGTATAGCCATCATCACCTAAGAATTATCATCCCACTAGCTTTGTTTCTATAGAAACAAAACATTAAGTGATTTTTATCTAACATTAAACTTACCGCATTAAACTAAGCAAATATCCAAATCAATTAAATTTTTAGTTTAGTCTGCATATTCTTTTTGGGTTCAGAATAAAAAATGACTCATGTAAGAGGCCCTTCATTCCTTATGAAGTGACGTATGATTTCTTACACAATATCTGGCAACGTAGCATTGACAACAATTCAAAGAGAAATCCCCCCAGACAGTAATAACTTTCCAGAATTGGCCTGAACACTTCACAATCTTCTAGTCCTCATATAATGGAAAATTAAACATTATCAGATTACTTGGTTAAGGTTGAAAATCACACAATACCAGGTTATAGTCCAACAGGTTTATTTCAAAGTACAAGTTTTCGGAGTGTTGTTCCTTCGTCATATAGCTAGTGACACTTTGATCTTTTACTATAAATTCTGTGCCTATGATCCTGCCGCACTAGCTACCTGATAAAGGTGCGGCACTCCAAAAGCTTGTACTTTGAAATAAACCTGTTGGCCTATAACCTGGTGATGTGTGATTTTTAATTTTGTCCATCCCAGCCCAACAGTGGCTCCTCAAAATCTTGGTTTAGGTTCTAAACTGCAATGCAAATTTTATAAAAATAACAATTAGACTGCAACAAAATCAATAGATCAAACATAACCTCACTTGACAACTTTTAACTTGCATGTCTATGAGAATGCAAAATAAAACAGAAGATTTAACAATTCACCAACTATTCCAACTGCTTTACTTACACCAGTAACTAAAATTAAGCAAGGTTTCATTTAATCACCAGATTGATTGTGTCAATCCCATTGGTTCAGTAAAAATGTCTAGAAAACAACCAAATCAATGGATTAGAAGTTGTCAATGAATTCCTAGTTTCAGCAAGGCTCTTCTGCAGTTACATTTGAACCCGGGTGTCTTTGGAGAGGGAACACATTCTGCACACTAATGCTTTCAACGCCTTCAGAGAAAGGTGGGCACCAAGGGGGATAGAGTGCTTTATTTCCCCCTCCAATTCCATTTTGATTTAGTCCCCTCCCTCCCTAACTGCCCTCTCCTTCACTTTTTGATGTTAACATTTCTTGGTGGCGGAGAAAAATAGCAGAGACACTCTGTGGGATGTCTGCATGCCAGGCCTGAATAATATTTGAATCCCAAGTTTCACAACGAATTGCCAAACAAGTACCCACAATGGCAACAAACTAGCATTTAGCCTGACAGCCTAATAATAGATGCTAGATTCAAATTCATTCAAATATCTTTACTTCAATTGACTAACTGTAGAACAAAGAAATCAATCTGCCTCCAAAACATCTACAGAAGAGCTTGCTTCCCTGTAATAAGGCTTGTTAATGGTTACTGCAATTACATTCCAGACAAATCTAAACAGAGATTCTGATTGCAATTACAACAATATAAAAGCACCCTATATAATGTTCTATTACAATAAATATGACCAATTTTTGCCTTTTACATGTATAAGTTGATCAATAGAAACAATGATTTTGGAGTCAGCAATGGTGATATCATCCACATTGATCTTAAGGAAGTGATTTCTCTAGCCGGGATTTCACCTCTTGGAGTGTGTGTTTGATTTTGGCATTTTAGGTGATTTTTCAATGTCCAGCAACAATGATGTCATCAAGTAACCAGTCATATTGAAGAATCCTCACTGATAGCAAATTCTCAGAGAAAGCAAACTTGATATTTTCTCATCAGTCAGGAAAGCAAAATAAAAATTAGGATGTAAACATGGAATTAATGAAGAAACCAACTTTTCATAAACATTTAGAGCTTGGAGATGGTTGACATTCTCTAAATATAAAGCAAATTTTCAGAGCCAGAGAGTTTTGTTTGTCAATGATTTTTTTGTTGGTAAATGCAGATTTATTACATGATTAAAAATCCAGGTACTTCATATTTAACATACTCTTTCATTTGTAAAAGCGCCTACATGAGATTATAAGTGGAAATTCTCATTCATTCAGATCATTGCAGATTTCCATCATTGGCAGTCCATTGCAAAGCTCTTCCACCCTCAGGGTAAGTCTATAGGTGGCTGTATAGACTGATGCGGCTTCTACAGGCTCTGTTATATTTGGGGCAGAAGATAGTCATGGGAAGGGGTAGATGGGGCATTAGTATGACAGCGTGTTCCTAACGCTATTTTTGTCTGCTTTCCGCTTTTTCCTGATGGCAAGTTCGAGGTACTTGATGCTTTTCTGGATATTCCTCCTCCATTTTGGATGGTCTTGGGCCAGTGATTCCCAGGTGCCTGTGGGAATGCTGCACTTCACCAGTAAGGCCTCGAGGGTATGCCTGAAGCGCTTCCTCTGTCCACCTGGACCCGCCTGCTGTTTCGAAGCTGGGAGTAGAGCATCTGCTTGGGAAGTTTTGTATCAGTCATTGGATGATGTGCCCAGCCCACTGCAAATGACCAAGGGTGGTTAGTGCCTTGATGTTGGGGATGTTGGCCTGGTCAAGGACACTGGTGTTGGTGTGTCTTTCTTCCCAGTGGATTTGCAGAATCTTGCACAGGCAGTGTTGGAAGTACTGTTCTGACCCGTTGAGGTGTCTGCTGTTGACAGTCCATGTCTCCAAGCCATGTACCAGGGCAGGAACCATGGTAGCTCTGGAAACCATGAGCTTGGTGTTGGATCTGATGTTATTGTTCTCAAACACCATTTTCCTCAGGTGGTCAAAGGCTGTGCTAGCATACTGGAGGTGCTGCTGCATCTCTTCATCAATATCTTCTCTGGCCACTTCCGAGCTATTGGAAGTGGAACGCATCCTGTGGAGAAGCAGCAAAACACTGACACTAACTTCTTGATGGCAATGTTTAACTGTGCTTGTAAAGAGGTCAGAAATTGCTGTCAGATTCACAGTAAGCACTCTCAATTTCATTATCATTACCATCATTTGGCAAATATCAAACATCAGAGAGAATATAGTTGTGAATATTATGTGTATTTGCAATGATTTGTGCAGTGCTACTAAGGAATGGTTTTCCTCACTGTCTGTCATTTATACAGACTGATACGATTTGTCAATCATAACTGGAATGAACAGCATCAACAACCATAGTGCAACTCTAATTCCAGATAAAAGGATAGACTGTAGACCCACAAATGAGTGATGGCACATTCAGCTCATTGTGTTTGTGCTAGCTGAATAAACCCAGCCACCCATTCTAATTCTAATCTTACTTTCTAGTGTTCCTTCGTCAGGTAGCACTCCAAAATCTTGTACTTCCAAATAAACCTGTTGGACTATAACCTGGTGTTGTGTGATTTTTAACTTTGCTCACCGCAGTCCAACACCGGCACCTCCACATTATAGTATCTGGTCTGCAGCCTCGTGGGTTACTGAACTTCACATGCAGATCCAGTTTCCTTTTACATTTCGTCAGGGTTTTCAGTTAACCTACCAAACCAGTCAGTGAATCCCAGACACCCTCTGGGGGAAAAGGTTTCGCTTCTTGTCCCCTCCAATTCTACCATTCACCTAAAATCTGTACCTCCTCATAACTGATCGCTCCACCAGGGAAACAGGTTTTTCTCATTCACTTTATCTAAGCCCCTCATTATTTTGTCCTTCTTACTTAGGACATCTCTCAGCCTCCTTCCTATTCTAAGGAAAACAACATCACTCTGTCAATCTTCTCTCATACCTACAATTTTTAAGCCCTGGCAACATTATTGTAAATCACTTGATCACTATAAACACAGCAATTATGTCCTCCTGCAATGTGGTGGCCAGAACTGTGGCTTAACCAGTACATTGATTAGTTCTGGCATTATATCCATGCTTTCTGTATTCAATGCCTTGCCCAATGAAGGAAAGTATCCCACATACCTTCTTTACCAGTGATCTGAGTACCTTCAAGTACCTGTAGATATGCTTTCCAAGGTTTTACACTTGCTCTACCCTTTCTATTATCCTCCCAATTATTGTGTATTAATTTGCTTACCCTTTCCTAAACGCTGGATTGAATTTCATTTGTCACTTTGCCAGCAAACAATCTGTTAATAACATCCTGCAATCAATAGCTATCCTCTTCATTTTCAATGATTCTGCCAATTTATGTTCACAAATTTATCAATCAGGCCTCTTACATTTAAATCTAAGTCAGTAGTATATACCACAAACAACAAGAGAGCCAACAGTGAGCACTGTAGAATACCAGTGGAAAACATATCCTACTCACACCAACATCTGCTGACCATTATCTTCAGTGTACCATCACTGAGCCAGTTTGGATCCAACTCGCCACATTCCCCTGTATCCCATAGACTTTAATGTTTCTGATTAGTTTGCCATTTTGGATGTTGTCAAATGCTTTACAAAAATCCATGTAGACATTCACTGCATTGCTCTCATCAATCTTCCTTGCTATTTCCTCAAGAATTAAATTAAGTTAGCCACACACAATACTACATTAATAAAAACCATGTTGACTGTTACTGATTAATCCATTCCTTCTTATGTAACAGTTAATCTTACTTCTCAGTATTGATTTTAGTAATTTGCTTCCCACTGAAGTCGGGAAGGTTACCTTAGAGTACAACAGGATCGTGATCATGTGGGCTAATGGGCCAAGGAATGACAGGTGGAGTTTAATTTATATAAATGTGAGGTACTGCATTCGGAAAGGCAATTCAGGACGAGAGCTAAACACTTAATGGTAAAGTCCGATGAGTGTAGCTGAACAAGGAGACCTTGGAGTACACGTTCATAGTTTCTTCAAAGTGGAGTTGCAGGTAAATAGGATAGTGAAGAAGGCGTTTGGTATGTTTGCCTTTATTGGTTAGTGCATTGTGTATAGGAGTTGGGAGGTTATGTTGTGGCTGTGCAGGACATTGGTTAGGCCACTTTTGAAATATTGAGTGTAGTTCTGGTCATGCCTTTAGGAAGGTTGCTGTGAAACTTGAAAAGGTTCAGAAGAGATTTATAGAGATATTGTCAGCGCTGGGGGGTTTGAGATATAGGGAGAGGTTGAATAGGCTGGGGCTATTTTCACTGGAACATCAGAGACTGAGGGGTGACCTAATAGAGGTTTATACAATCACGAGGGACATGAATAGGGTAAATAGACAAGCTCTTTTCCCTGGGATGGGGGTGTCCAAAACTAGACAGCACAGTTTTAAAGTGAGAGGAGAAAGATTTAGAAGGGACTTTAAAAGATTTAAGGGGCAATGTTTTCATACAGAGGGTGATGTGTGTATGGAATGAGGTGCCAGAAGAGGTGGTGGAGGCTGGTACAATTACAACATTTAAAAGGCATCTGGATGGATACAGGAATAGGAACAGTTTAGAGAGATATGGGCCAAATACTGGCAAATGGAATTGAATTTATTTAGAAAATCTGGTTGGCATGGACAAGTTGCACTGTTTCTGTGCTGTACATATCTATGACTGTATGACAAACCTTATGATGTTCCACAAGTTCCATTATGTGGAATTTCTCACTTATAACTGAATTGGTGAGGCCCTTGAATCATAGTCACATCCCATCCCAAGTATCTAGATATTGTAAAAAAAAAGAAACCTCTGTTGCATCAGTGGTAGTGTCTCTACTCTGGACTTGGAGGCCCAGATTCAAGGCACACTTGCTCCAGAGGTCTGTAATAACATCCCTGCACAGGTTTATTAGAAAAATAGGTTAAATTAAAATTAAAAAATAAATCACATCTATAAATCCCCTTTCATTCAGGTGAAACCAATCTGAGTGGCATAGTTATCCAGAATTCGAGGGCTTCTTGTGGTATAGTGGTACTGTCCCTACCCCTGAGTTATGAGGTCTGGGCTCAAGTCCCACCTGTTCCAGAGTTGTGTAATAACATCTCTGAGGAGGCCAACTAGAAAAAGGAATTGGATTTTTTTTCTCAACATTTTTAAATCAACCATCCAACATAGCTGGTTCATTGATCTATTCAGCTTGCTCACACACAGTCTCACTGAAGAAATCCAGAGCTCTAATTTTTGCTGACAAACACAAAACTGGTCTATTCACAGAGAGCATTTTTTGCTCCCAACTCTCAAATTCTGTTTTATGAACCACATATTTTGTTCTGAAGTTTGCATCTTTTCCAGCAATTGAACTTGTTTCAGCAGGGACACAAGCTGTAATTTGAGTTTCAATTAATTGTCTATTTACTTGTTGCTTTAACTTTCATTCTCACAGACAGCTCAGGTCACATGGGCATTTACTGGAACTTCATAACTAGGAAATCAATTGTCCCTTTTTCAGATACTCCCAATTTACAGTTTGGAATTTAAAAAAAATGGCTTCACACATGGAACTACACCAATATCAAAGGATTTGCACTGTGTTCATCATCCCACATAGATGGATGAAATAATGCCAATAATGAAGTTTAAGAGTCAATTATAAATCTGCCAAGAAATTCAGGAGCAACTTCTTCAGAATGTGTCACATTGTCATTTAGACAAATAACAGAATATATTTAAGGGTAAGTAGAGAAAGAAAGGAAAAGAAAAATGTTGATAGGGTGAGATGAATAGCATGGGAGACTTTTGGAACTATAAACTGATGAGATAGAATGCCCCATTTCTACATTGTAATTTCTATGTTACCCACTTCTATGATGTAATTTCTATGTTACTCATGTGCCATGAAATATATTGCACACCAACTTTTTATTCTGTGGCAACTCATGGTATTTGTCTAATTTTGGAGTAAATGACCAATAGTGATTTGAATGTGCAAGAATGTCTTAGCCTTAAAGTTGCTCAGACTTTCTGCTGTTGCACTGCCCTTACTTTGCTGGAAATGTGTTTGGAGGTTTGTTCATAGTTTCATTAAAATAAGAAAGTCAAAGGGATGTCAGGCAGGAGGCTATTATTTACACATCTTGTGCAATGTTTTGCAGCCACTACATAGTGTAAGAACAGTAGGCTGAAACCTGGCTGCGTCTTCCTTCAGATATACTGTAATGAAAAATTGGCCCAGCTAACTTTGGTTTGACTAGTAACAATTTCTGATCCATAGAAATACAGTGTAGAAACAGGCTATTTGGCCCAACAGGTCCACACCGACCCTCCGAAGAGTATCCCACCCAGACCCATTCCCCTACCATACTACTCTACATTTACCCCACACTAATGAACCTAGCCTACACACTATGTGCAATTTAGCATGGCCAATTCACCTAACCTGCACATCTTTGGACTGTGGGAGGTAACCAGAGCACCCAGCGGAAACCCATGCAGACACAGGGAGAATGTGCAAACTCCACCCAATCACCCAAGGCTGGAACCGAACCAGAGTCTGTGAGGCAGCAGTGCTAACCACTGAGCCACCGTGCCACCCTATTTATGGGAAAAGTTATCATTTGCATTTATAGCTTCTTGCAGATTAAGCTTTTGTTTCTTATCATATTACCATCTTGTTTTAGACTATCATGCCCTTTGTCACTTAATCTCCTAATCGTGGTGTCTTATCAGATATCTCTTTTGTTCTTCCTTTTTTTTAAAAGAAAAATTGCATCCCTTTATATTTTCTCTCTCGCAGACAAAGATTGTCCTGCTTAATACAAAACATTCACCCAGGATTCTGTTTATATTTCCAGTGAATCTGAAAAATTCTGGCACTATTTCCAATATGTAATTAGAAACGATATGCTCTAAATGAATAATTTTACCAAAATCACAAAACATTTATAAATGTTATACAAATCTTTTAAGTGTTTTCATTAAAAAAACTCAACAGCTGCACTTTAGAAAGACCTGAATTACATCAGATTTTCTATTAGATTAGATTAGATTAGATTACTTACAGTGTGGAAACAGGCCCTTCGGCCCAACAAGTCCACACCACCCCGCCGAAGCGTAACCCACCCATACCCCTACATCTACATTTACCCCTTACCTAACACTATGGACAATTTAGCATGGCCAATTCACCTGGCCTGCACATCTTTGGACTGTGGGAGGAAACCGGAGCACCCGGAGGAAACCCACGCAGACACGGGGAGAACGTGCAAACTCCACACAGTCAGTCGCCTGAGGTGGGAATTGAACCCGGGTCTCAGGCGCTGTGAGGCAGCAGTGCTAACCACTGTGCCACCGTGCCGCCCAACTGCAGACTCAAAGAGTTGAATGGCTTACTTCTGCTTAATGTCTGATAGTCACTAACCTTTTCAGAAGAGCTGTCCAAACTTTATTCAAATCATAAAATGGACTTTAATTGATGGTTCCAAATAATCTATTTAATTTACTTTTATTATGAATAAAGGAAAACACAGCAATCTTGCAGCTTAGACAAAGCATAGGTTTTCATTAATAATTTGCAGCACAAGTGCCAGAATTGTTATTAAACAAGCAAGCAGATATTTCTTTTCAATGCATAGTACCGTATTAGTGAATAAACAAAAATAAAAATAAACAGCAAAGTTTGAGCCATCTGATCTCGAATTGTGGGTGGAAGGCAAAAGGCAAATGCTGTCATGACTGTTATTTGACATCTCCTACTGAATAGGGTAAAAACAATGACTGCAGATGCTGAAAATCAAATACTGGATTAGTGGTGCTGGAAGAGCACAGCAGTTCAGGCAGCATCTCGTTGGATGCTGCCTGAACTGCTGTGCTCTTCCAGCACTACTAATCCAGTATCTCCTACTGAATGTACAAGCTTAGAGACCAGGCACAAAGTATATATGGTTGAGTCTCGAAATGACACTCTTTGGATTCATACATGGAGAATTCTACCTGGTTGAAGTGACCTGTGAGGAAACAAGTCTCAGTGCCTTCAGGAGGATACAGTGTTAAAATCAATTCTATTATTCCACTATTTTCTATCTCTGTAATGTCTTCCATCTCTACAAACCCCCAAGAATACAATGCTCTACCAATTCTGGTTTCTTTTGCATTCACAATTTTCTTTGTTCCATCATTTGTAGATGTGCCTTCAAATGTCTGGCTTTCAAACGTCCTTCTAAAGACCCTCTCTTTTCCTCCAAGACATGGGGTAGTTGATGGCCGAGCAGTATGACCACTGGACTGTTAATATCAGAGATCCAGGTAATGTTCTGGGGACCCATGTTCGAATCCCACCATGGCAGATAGTGAAACTTAAATATAAATCTGGAATTAAGAGTCTAATGATGACCATGAAACCAACATCAAATGCCAGGGAAAAACCCATCTGGTTCACTAATACCCTTTAGGGAAGGAAACTGCCATCCTTACCTGGTCTGGCCTGCATGTGACTCCAGACCCACAGTAATGTGGTTGACACTTAACTGCCCTCTGGGTAATTAGGGAAGGGCAATAAACGTTGGCAGAGCCAGCGATACCCACATCCTTTGAATGAACAGTTGAAATAAAACACTCCTTAAAGTCTTTTGTTTTGATCAAGTTTTTGACGCTTCTAATTCTGGCAACACGCCTGAGAGGCAGCTTGGGACATATTATTACATTTCAGATGCTGCATAAATGCTAGTGGCTTTTGTTGAAAAGCAGAAATAATCAAAGGGGAAACAAGTTATCGTGAAACTTCTCAAGACTCTGGTTGTAACTTCATTTCACCTGCTTCGACTATCAACGTCACTATGCAGTGATTAATATGGTTTGTCCTAAACCAGACAGGACTTAATAAGATTTGGCTCAAGCCCAGTCTTAGTTGCAGCTGTGAAATAAACAATCAACTGTAATGTGAACAGGACTATTGTAGAATCCAATAAGAATTTCCACCTATAATTAAATTAAAAGCACTTCATATTCTTTGTGCTAACGATCTATTCCTATATTGTAAATGATAAATTGTTTTGATGTAACAGATAATTTCTTTTGTAAAGGTCAGCTTTGAAATGTAGATAGGTAGGATTACAGCACCCTTGGATTTTTGAATTTCTTGGCATGACACTTTGGAATGCATTAGCTTTATGAATGAAATTATGTGCATATGTAAATGCAGTGTACATTCTTGTCTCCATTGGGTATATTATGCAAAGCAAGTGTAATCTGGGGCTGCAGATTGGTACTGGTTAATGATTACCTTCCTGAAGAAGGGCTTATGCCCGAAACGTCGATTCTCCTGTTCCTTGGATGCTGCCTGACCTGCTGCGCTTTTCCAGCAACACATTTTCAGCTCTGATCTCCAGCATCTGCAGTCCTCACTTTCTCCTCCTTAATGATTACCTTGTCAAACATGAAATGCAGATTGCATGCCAAAATACAAATGTTGCCCCTTGGTTCAGGAAATATACAATTATGAAGATTCTTAGATACACTGGACATAAAAGATTAAGACTGATGGAAATGTTAAAAATTCTGAGCAGTAGTAAAGTGGGCATTATGTTGGAATAGCAATATGTTGAGCCAAGGTAGTGAGATTCAGTCTCTCACATGAGTGAGTTCTTGATCTCAGATATACTAAAGGGTACAAAAGAGGAAAGAGCAATAACTTCAAGCTGCAGCAACTCATTTACTGTGGCTGCTTTAGGACAAGACCAGTGCAAAATCTGGGAATAACGTGCAGTCTATGTCACAGGCTGCAGGTAGTTAACGCAGTGAAGATGAAAGAAAATAAAAAAATCACCAGTCAAAAAAGACAACATAAAATCTCAAACCTTCAACAATTAAACCTATTGTTTCTTTAACGTACAAAACACCTGAAATATCTTACAGTGGTGTTACAAATAAAAAATGAGAAAAATGGAACTCCATTTAACCTTTTGAAAACCATGTTAAATTGGTGTTGTCTGTTACAGTTTAAATAAGTTGCAGACAACTCTGACCAGAATGTTATGAATGAATTTGCCCGAGGTCCCACAGCGCCAAAGCATTGAAATCAATACAAACATAACCTGGGACCAAAAGCAAAACATTCCTACTTTATTAGGAACAAAATTACAATAATCTTTAATACTAAACATACTATCCCTAATCCTTTTGGCCCTGTAAGGTTACAACACTTTCCGATTCTCTTGTAGATCTATGCAGCCGCGCTCCCTGTAGCTCTGTCTCTGTGAAGCTGCTTTCTTTCTCTCTGCCTCTGGATGGTCAGCTCCTCTCTGCCACTTGCTGTGCTGCTCTCCTCAGAAGACCTCAGTCAATTCCAAGAGCAGTTCAAAGAAAGAGGGATCTGCAGGTGAACTCTGTTTTTATACTTTTTCTGGAACTGTCTATAGTTCTGACCAATCAGGGAGTTACACTTAAGAGTTTGAAACACTAGTCAGTCATTTAGATGGTATGCTACTGTTTCTTAGTTTAGCAGGACCCAGTGCCTTTCTGTCCGGACTGTCCTTTATTTAGTGAATAAGTTGGGGGTATCTGTGCAGAATAACAGTTGCCTCTTACATTATGCTAATGTCATTAGCGCCTGGCTGCAGTGTTTGCCCAGTGTCTGGTGTACAGGTTTTGTGATTTCAGAGTTTCACTTGACCAATGTACTCAGTATCCCTTGCTGTTTGGCTAAGTTCACAATCTACCTGTGTTTTAGCAGCCAGGCGACTGCTACACTGGTTAACTGGCCATTAAAGTATGTCATCTTCACAAACTAGCAAACAGAAGTGTTTAGATTAGATTAGATTAGATTACTTACAGTGTGGAAACAGGCCCTTCGGCCCAACAAGTCCACACCGCCCCGCCGAAGCGTACCCACGCATACCCCTACATCTACATCAACCCCTTACCTGACACTATGGCCAATTCACCTGACCTGCACATCTTTGGACTGTGGGAGGAAACCGGAGCACCCGGAGGAAACCCACGCAGACACGGGGAGAATGTGCAAACTCCACACAGTCAGTCGCCTGAGGCGGGAATTGAACCCGGGTCTCCAGCGCTGTGAGGCAGCAGTGCTAACCACTGTGCCACCGTGCCGTGTTGTGACATAGTGGGCCATATTTCTCTCTCTGAGCGAGATGCTCAGAGTTTGGGTTTGACCTCAAGACATAAGAGCAAGGAAAATGCCTTGTAACATGATCAAATTGATTTAGTATCTAACTGCAAAACCCTTCAACGCACAATGGCAGGTGATAAGAGTGGGAGAGATTCCTAGTTAGCCATGTGTTGGAAAGAATGTTAGGCCTTTCCTTTCATTATCTAAAGGTCCAGACTACAAAATACATGTAAAAGTGTATGTTGTTACAGCAATTCAGATTCCCCCAGTGAACTGTAATATACCACCACCATCAAAATAGTAAACAGGTATAAAGGAAAATAAAATCTTTATTAACATTTTCTTTTTAAACATGTATAGTGCCACATCAAACATATAACATGGATACCCATCACAGCAATAAAACAAATTACTGTACGTTGATAACATTGACATTATGCAAACCTACCTTTCCTTTCAGTTGTCCGATAAACTGTATTTACACTGTAAGTTTGGTATTAGTGCAAAGTAGTTAGCACTACACTGATGCTAATCTTTGCAGTGCAAACAAGGTTTTAATCCTTGGGCCAACTGAAGTACAAAACAAACCCTTACTCCAGGAGGCTCACTCTGTTTTGCATTGGTTCCAGGTCAGGACCTGATTGTAGATTCAGGTTGCATTTACATTAGCAACACAGCATTAAGCTTTACACCAACGGTTGTAGTGAAACTGCATCTCAAGTTGTTCACCAACAATAGGTTTAGAAGGAGAATCACAGCACTTGAACTGGAAAAACTGCAACTTCAGTTGCGTTATCAGGCTAATGAAAATGAATAGGATGAGGAAGTACAGAATCCAGGTGGGTCCTTTACACATTTCAAAAATATCAAGTATTCTTCTGCTTCAATTTTTTGTACCAAGCAGGACACTCTCTGTTTGTCTGCAAGAGAAAACAACAATTCAAATCAGCAAGAACATAGCATCGGAAATTCATTTTCTATTAAAGAATCCCTTACAGTGTAAAAAAGCTCTCCAAGAAATACTAGTAATGACACCATGAACTGCCCGTCCTGTAAACACCAATGCCATTCTCACATTGCACTCTGAATCAGTCATGAGGGGGTCCACAGAAGGTGAAGAAGTTACTTAAACTTGAACATATTTGAATGCGAAATCTACCATCAGTTGGGGTAAAACAAAATGTCAAAAGTCTAACAGCTGCATAGGTTATTTTATTTTGTTTGACACTAAACTGCTTCACTCAATTATTACATACAGCATAAGTGTCCATGATCTTGTCTTCATAGACCATACTAGCATATACCATGCCACTCTAGTTATTTGAATTTTGTCATTAATTTGTATGGATCTCAAGTTGCTGATGCCAAGCTTGCATGTTCTGATTGAGAATACACCCATTAATAAGGAAAGAGTAACAAAAACAAAAGCAAAAGCAAAATATTATGGAAGCTAGAAATCAGAAATAAAAACAAAGAAATACTCTGTCGTTCAGGCAGCCTAAGACCAAATGGGATTACAGTACAACTGATGGTTGTATGATAAATATGGTCAGCGTTTTGTGATATTGAAAGTTGAATTGAAATTCTGACTAGGGAAGTATATATCTGAACTCCGTTTAACCAACCTTTAACCTCTGCCCTCACCCCTTCTCTTCCCTCCCACAATAATGATAGTGTACCCCGATCCTCACCCCTCAGGACCTTCCCAATCCAAAGGATCATAAACTGCAATTTCTGTCACCTCCAATGGGATACCATGACATATTCTCCACTTTTGTCAGCATTTCACAGGGACTGTTCCCTCCAGGGACTGGTCCACTCCTCTTCCATTCCCAACAATTCTCAACACCCTCCCATGATATCTTCTCATCCAACCACAGAAGGTGTAACACTTGCCTGTTTATCTCTGCCTTCCTCGCTAAAAGCTTCAGACATACCTCCAAGGTAAAGCAGCAATTTACTTATACTTCATTCAATACAGTCCACTGTATTCACTGTTCACAGTGTGGTCCCCTCTACGTTGGGTAGACATAATGCAGACTGGGTGAATGCTTTGCAGAACACTTAACTTCTGTCCATAAAAAATGACCCAGTGCGTCCAGTCACCTGCCACTTCAACACATCACCATGTTCCCACAACAACATTTCAGTCTCAGGCCTACTGCAATGTTCCAGCAACTCTCAGTGCAAGCTCAAAGAACAACATTTTATTTTCCGCTTGGAGATCTGCAGCCTCTCGGATTCAATATTGAGTTCAATAACTTTAGAGCCTAATTCTATTCTCCCATGATCCCCCCTCCATCCTGTAATGTCATGGGTTGTTTTTAGCACAGCCAACCCATTATCCCTACGCTCAGGGTTATCACATGACGTGGTTTGCTTTCAGCACAGACTACCCATTCTCTGCTACCCTCAGCTCTCGATAATTATCATTTATTTAGCTTCTCTTCCATCCTGGCCTACTATTCATAATCCCATTGTTTACAAACCCCTTTCATATGTCTCTCTGAACTCCATCTCCACCTATCTGCTCACCTCCCTCTCCCAAACTTGTCTTCAGCATAAATATCAGTTTTCCCTAGCTGCTGTCAGTTCTGATTAGGAGTCACCAGACTCGAAACGTTAACACTGCTTACTTCCTACAGATGCTGCCAGTCCTATTGGGTTTTGGCAGCAATTTCTGTTTTTGTTTCATATCTCAAGCATCTGGTGTTCTTTGTTTTACTTTAACTTCTGATGTTTAAAAGACAGCAAAACCTTTTAGGTATGAGACCTTAAACAGATAACAGGCCTGGGACAGGAGAAAGCAGAGTATCTCTTTGGATGTCATTGTGGTAAACATGAGAAATAGAAGTGGCAGTAGATTATGACAGTCTTTTATGCATTCAAAACAGTCATTGCTGATCTGATCATGGCTTCACTTCACCTTGCTCTATAACCCGTCATAAATCTTGTCAATCCAAAGTTAGTCTAAATCCGCCTTGAGTATATGGTCTGGATGGCTAGTTTGTAATGCAGAGTGATGCCAACAGTTCAATTCCAGCACTGACTCCGGTTATCATGAAGCATTCCGTTTCTTAAGCTCTCTGTACACTTCAGCATGGTGACCCTCACTTTAAAACCACCACCAGTCGACTCCCCCTAATGACAGAGAAGCTCTGTGGTTCAGTAGGACTATGGTGACTTTATCCTTACTTTATTTAATTTCGAACTGCCACTGTTCTCTGAAAGACAATTCCGGACACTAACAACTCTCAAAGAGACTGCTCCAGTGATAAGCCACAACAGTGCCATATTTTATTCAAAGATATTATTATCTAAAAGGTTGAAGATCAGCGATAGTATAAATCCTAAGACTGGGACTTTGAATAAACTTGTCTGGCTAGATTGTTCTTGTACCCATGTGCTAAGTGCTGCTTTTCCAGGAACCAACAATTGTTCTTCTCTGTGGTGTTCTCCCTCCCTTCAATAAATGATCTGTGTGAAGCACAATGTGAGGGACTCACATACAGCTTAAATTGCGAAACAGAAATTTGGCAAATTATACGTTATAAAAGCTCACATTAAAATATGCTCACATATGTTTCAGTTTTCATTACAAGTTTGTTTTCTAAAATGTTCAATTAAGTAAAATTATACGATACTTTGGCTGCTCATTTATCACAGCATGAAATTGTATTAATTGTATGAAAATAAAACCTCCTGGTATGTGATCTATTTCATGTGCTCGAATTATGGGCCAACTCATTTGCCTTTTTGAGTGACTCTGTAATGTCTGGAGCAGCAGAACTAATCCTGAGATGGTGTCAAAATTGCATCACTAGTAACATAAGCACTTGGAAAGGATGGAAGCTGATATGACAATGACGACACCCTGCCATAACAGTTTCTCATTGAATTGAACAACTTCTTGATAGAGGAGGCAGGGAACTTTCAGGTGTTTAAAAAAAAACCTCATTATTCTTTCAAAAGCTGTTCCTATTTCTTCCACCTCTGCATTTTTTTTTGTTAAACGTACACAGTAGCAGTGAAAACCTCAACATGTCACAGCAATCTCTGCAAACATTTTTTTAAAATTTAGAATTAAGACTTTTAAAATCAAGAAAGATGAATAACATTTTGAATGAAACCTAAGTCGAATACTGCTGCTGGAATTCTTGAAGCCCAGAAGGCTGAGGAGACCAAGTTAATAACAATTTCAAGACTGACAGCAAGGTCAATGGTCAAGGAATACTAGTCAAAGATTAACACTTCGAGTGGAGTTGAGAGGATCAGATCAGTAAGGATGTTTGAATGAACTAGCACAAGAGATTGCCTACTTATGATCCTGTGCTAAATCTGACTTTAAGGGGTGAGGTGAGAAACAGTCATAGAGATGTGCAGCATGGAAACAGATCCTTCAGTCCAACTCATCCGTGCTAACCAGACATTCTTAATTAATCTAGTCCCACTTACCAGCATTTGGCCCATATCCCTCTAAAATTTTCCTGTTCATGTACTCATCCAGATGCCTTTTAAATGTTGTAATTGTACCAGCCTCCACCACCACCTCTGGCAGCTCGTTCCATACACACACCACCCCCTGCAAGAAAAGGTGCCCCTTAGGTCCTTTTAAATCTTTCCCCTCTCACCTTAAATCTAAGCCATCTAGATTTGGACTCCCCTATCCTGAGGAAAAGACCTTGACTGTTCATCATATCTATGTCCTGTACAGCCACAACATGACCTAGCAATTCCTATACTCAATGCACTGATAGTCAAATCTAGCCTTGATATCAAAGACTGAGTGTGGCACCTAGAAACCCTAGCAAAAATGGAATCAATAGGTACAGGAGAGCAAATTCTCTGCTGGTTGGGAGTCATATCTAGTACATAGGAAGATGGTATGATTGTTGGAGGTCAGTCATCTCAGCTCCAGGACATCTCTGCAAGAGTTCCTCACGGTAGTGTCCTAGCCCAACCACCTTCACCTGCTGCATCAATGACTGTCCCTCCAGAGGGCAGAAATGGAAATGCTTGCTAATGATTGCACAATGTTTGGCACCATTCGTGACTCCTCAGATACTGAAGCAGTCCATTTTCAAATGCAACAAGATCTAGACAATACCCACACTTGGGCTGACAAGAGGTAACATGCACGCCACACAAATGCCAGGCAAGGACCATCTCCAATAATTAACGATCTAACCACCACTCTTGATCTTCAATGGTGTTACCATCAATGAATCCCTCAATATCAAAATACTGGCGTTTACCATTGAGCAGAAAATTAACAGGACTGTGCGGTGTGTAACTCACCGCCTCACTCCCCAAAGCCTGTCCATCATCTACAAAGTCAGAAGGCACATGACACCAATTTATGGTCCAACAGGTTTATTTGAAATCACAAGCTTCTGAAGCACTACTCCTTTGTTAGGTGAAATAGAGAGAGGCACACAGGCACAGAATTTATAGATGGAGATCATTGCAAGATAATTCCAAGTAATTAAGAGTGCCAAAAGATAATACAAATGGTGTGAGTGGAGTGTTGACAGGCTGAATAACAAGTCTTTGCAGGTGATCAAAAGGGTCAAACGGTGTGAATAGTGTCTGACTAGCAAGTTAGGGGATGAATTATTATCTGACAGACAACTACCTGCCGATCTGACCAGGCAAACACATCTATCACTTCACCAGCCTGATAAAGACCTTTGCTTCAGACTTTCAGAGTATCCTGTGCACTCTCATCCTGTGTACTTCTCCCATTGGAAACTTCTACCGCCCTTTGAAGATGTACAAAGACAACACACCCAGACATCCCATCGTATCAGGCAACAGAACCCTGTATGCGAACCTCTCTGGGAATCTTGAAACCCATTGTTCAAGGAACCCCCAATCTCTGTCCCAACACTACAGACTTCTGACAGAAACTCAGCACCCATGGACTAGTCGAACCATGAACATTGCTCGTCACAATGGATGTTTTGGCATTCTACACCAACATCCGCCACGATGATGGCATTGCTGCAACAGCCTCAGTGCTCAACACCATTAAGTGCTAATTCCCAGATGCCATCCTAAAACTCATCTGCTTCATCCTCGACAACATCTTCGCCTTTGACCACCAGCTCTTCATCCAGACACATAGAACAGCCATGGGAACCAAATTTGCAACCCAATACGCAAACATTTCATGAACAAGCTCAAACAAGACATCTTTGCTGCACAGGACCTCCAACCAACGGTTTACACCAGATATATTGACGACATTGTCCTCATTTGGACTTGTGGTGAGAAATCACTGGAGAGACAACATGACGATATCAACAAGTTTCATCCTAACATCAGACTTACCATGGACTACTCTTCAGAATCAGTCTCATTCCTGGACACATGCCTTGCCATTAAGCACAGACACCTCAGTACCTCACTCTACTGCAGGCCCATGGATAACCTAGAATCTTGAATCCCTACAGTGTGGAAAAGGACCTTCGGCCTAACAAGTCCGCACCGAGCCTCCGAAGAGTAACCCACCCAGACCCAATACTCCTACTCCTATATTTACCCCTGACTAATGTACCAAACCAACACAACCATGAGCACTATGGGCAATTTAGCATTGTCAATTCACCTGCCCTGCACATCTTTAGACTGTGGGAGGAAACCAGAGCATCCAGAGGAAACTTATGCAGACACTGGGAGAATGTGCAAATTCCACACAGTCGCCCGATGCTAGAATCGAACCCGGATCCTGGCGCTGTGAGGCAGCAGTGCTAACCACTGAGCGACTGTGCCACCCCAAATGTAACCAACCTCACGATGCTTCAATTTTTCTAGCTTCCACCTTAAGCATGTAGAAGAAGCCATCTCCCATGGACAAGCCCTGTGCATATACTGGGGCTGCTCCGATAAGGAGGAACATGACAGCCACCTACAGTTGCTGAAAGGCACCTCTCTTGCCTTCAAACAACTTCCAAATCTCAAACAGCTTCCAAATCTCAAACAGACTACTGTTCGCAGCAAACTACCCAGCCTTCAGGATATCGACCACAACATCACACACATGGGCGGCACGGTGGCACAGTGGTTAGCACTGCTGCCTCACAGCGCCAGAGACCCGGGTTCAATTCCCGCCTCAGGCTACTGTGTGGAGTTTGCACATTCTCCCCGTGTCTGCGAGGGTTTCCTCTGGATGCCTCCTGATGCACAGTCCAAAAATGTGCAGGTTAGGTGAATTGGCCATGCTAAATTGCGCGTAGTGTTAGGTGAATGGGTCTGGGTGGGTTGCACTTCAGCGGGTCGGTGTGGACTTGTTGGGCCGAAGGGCCTGTTTCCACACTAAGTAACCTAATCTAAGTAAACCCTGTCATGGCAACCTCTGCAAGATATGCCAGATCATCGACATGGATACTACCATCACACATGGGAACACCATCCACCAAGTAGGTACTCATGTGACTCAATCAATGTCTACCACATATGCTCCAGGAAAGGATGCCCAAGGCATGATATAATGGCGAGACCATGCAGACACTGTGACAATGGATGAATGGACAATGCGCAACAATCGCCAGGCAGAAGATTTCCGTCCCAGTCAGGAAACACTTCGGCAGTCAAGGACATTCAGTCTCCAGTCTTCGAGTAAACATCCTCCAAGACAACCTTCGAGATACACAACAACGCAGAATTGCCAAGCAGAAACTGATAGCCAAATTCTGTACCCATGAAGACGGCCTCAACTTTGATCATGTTGTGCTACACGTAACCCCACCATGTTCTGTGTTTGTAAAATCTTTCTGTTTTGACACCATTACCTTAATAATTTGCTATGATCTCTCTACCTTTATTAGTTGGTATGTTTTTGGGTTACTTGTTACTTTGGTTAGACCCTTACCATGCAACTCTGATACCTATCATGTTATTCCAGACATTTGATTTGTTTCTAGCACCATCTTATTTTTGATTTTTTTTTGTAATTATCTTTCAGCCTCAATTAATCAGATCATGCATAATCCCTTCACTTGCTATTTAACTGTTGCCACTTTACTTACACCATTTTGACACTTTCAATCACCAGTAAAGACTTATTCAGCCTGTCAACACTCCACTCACACCATTTATACTGTCTTTTAACACTCTTAATTACCTAGAATTATCTTGTAATGCTCTCTCTGTCTATAATGTGGATAAATGTCTGGTTATCCACTTTGGTGGCAAGAACAGGAAGGCAGATTACTACCTCAATGGTATCAAATTAGGTAAAGGGGCTGTTCAGAGAGATCTGGGTGTTCTTGTCCACCAGTCAATGAAGGCAAGCATGCAGGTACAGCAGGTCGTGAAGAAGGCTAATAGCATACTGGCCTTCATAACAAGAGGGATTGAGTATAGAAGCAAAGAGGTGCTTCTGCAGCTGTACAGGGCCCTGGTGAGACCACACCTGGAGTACTGTGTACAGTTCTGGTCTCCAAATTTGAGGAAAGACATTCTGGCTATTGAGGGAGTGCAGCGTAGGTTCACGAGGTCAATTCCTGGAATGGCAGGATTGCCTTACATGGAAAGACTGAAGCGACTGGGCTTGTATACCCTTGAGTTTAGAAGACTGAGAGGGGATCTGATTGAAACGTATAGGATTATGAAAGGACTGGACACTCTGGCAGGAGGGAACATATTTCCGTTGATGGGGGAATGCTGAACCAGAGGACACAACTTAAAAATACGGGGTAGACCATTTAGGACAGAGATGAGGAGAAACTACTTCACCCAGAGAGTGGTGGCTGTGTGGAATGCTCTGCCCCAGAGGGCAGTGGAGGCCCAGTCTCTGGATTCATTTAAGAAAGAATTGGATAGAGCTCTTAAAGATAGTGGAGTCAAGGGGTATGGAGATAAGGCTGGAACAGGATACTGATTAGGAATGATCAGCCATGATCATATTGAATGGCGGTGCAGGCTCGAAGGGCAGAATGGCCTACTCCTGCATCTATTGTCTATTGTCTATTGTCTAAATTCTGTACCTGTGTGCCTCCCTCCACTTCAACTGACATAGGAGCAGCATTCCAAATGTTTGTGATTTCAAAAACCTATTGGACTATAACCTGGTGTTGCGTGACTTGTGGCTTTGTCCATCCCAGTCCAACATCAGCAAAAATCCTGGAATTCATCCCTAAGGGCATTATGGTCAACTTGCAGTACATAAATTGCGGCAGTTCAAGAAGGCAGCTCACCACGACTTTCTCAAGGGGAACTGGGGACGCTCAATAAATGTTGACCAACGGACAATGGCCACATCCCACGAAAAATAAAAGAAAATGATCTGGTAAAATAAAACTAGTGCTTTCTTTGGTTCCAAGAAAAAGATAACTTACAAAAATAGTTGGTTTTGGTTTGTAGACATTTTCATCCTCATGTGGGGGGATGCTCAGAGACAATTTTGTTGCTTGGGCAATAGGATTACTTTTGAGATCATCACGAGAAACTGGTAAGCCATCACCATGCTGCTTGTTGTGCAAATTTATCAGAACTTGCTTCATTACTGCCAATTCCTGAAACATATAAACATCACTGATATTAAAGCAAATAATCAACACAGACAAGCAACACAACCACAAAATGCTTTACTCTCCAATTTTGCTGCTAATGTACACTTGTGTTGATTTAACAAGTAAATTGAAAGATTCATTTTAATATCTGATCTAAAATTCAAAAATAGACATTTGAAGGACAATAAAGTGTGACAGTTTTGGATGTGTAAATGGTACAGTAAAGAAAAAGTCTATTTTCAACAAAATGTCCATGGGCATTAAACACTGGCACAATCAGAATGCCCACGTCCCATGAATAAATAAAAGGCTGCAAATTCACATTGTATTTGCCAGTCCAAAGATGGTATTGAAAGAATAATAGACTTTTGCTCTGGCATAATGAATACAAATGCTTATTTTTTTAATATATGTGATGAAGTACTTGAGGGGATTTAAATGCAGTGCATGTACTTTCATAGGTATTTTTATGTAGTGAAGTTTAGAATCGGACTTCATTGTAGGTCAATCTCTCACACGTGGACTGAGCTCATCACCACTTTCTTGGGGCAATTAGGGATGGATAATAAAATGCTGGCCCAGTCAGCCCCGTACATGTCCCATGAGGGAAGTAAAACAGAAGCTAAGTTATTTTTGAGACAGCTTGGAAATAACTTTTGAAAGTCAGAATCCCTCACAAGTGATCACTTGCTAGAACAAATACTGATCTACTTGACCTGGTAATTCTTGACTCAAAAACAGTATCAATAGGAGAGAAGTTGAGATCCAGGTGTAGTATGCCCAAACGTGAAGGAGAGATTCATACACAAAGGAAATCTACAAGTAGAGGAACTGGAGGGTGAAGTTACAGATGAAGACACTAAAAGAAAACAGGCTGACCATAAAGAAGAACACAACAAAATCTTATGAGAAGAAATAAATTTCGCTCAAGACGACATCTGTTTATCAGGCAGAATTTGGAGGCGATATGAACTGCCTAAAAAGATCTAAAAGCTGGAGATGAGTGAATTGCTCAGAGATGCAGAACAGCTTGATACTGAACCAGAAATGGCCATATCGTCAATTGGGATGTGAAAGGTTGATTAGGTGAAAAGGAACTCTGGAATGTTCAGTCATCAGGGATGCCATGTAACAAAGGCAGAAGGTCAACAGAATTCTGCCTCGCTGAAGATAATCATAGCTGTGAAACTTGAACACAAAGCAGTTGTCAGAGAACACTTTGAATATTGATATACATCATGTGTACAAAGAATGGCAAATTGTGGAACTGGGTAGCTACATGCTGCCACATTTTTGTGGGAATGATACAAATGTTTGTGGTGGCATAATGCACATCTTCATTGCATTGACAAATAAATGTACAATTTACATTTTTATTTTACGTATCAATTGCCTCTTAATTCACATGTCGGATATAAGTTAAAAGCTACAAAAAGAGGAATCCTGTTGGCAATTTCTTTATTTGTGAGTCCCAGTAAATTTAGTATCTTGGTTTATGGTTCCTCCACAAGGATAGCAATGTAAATGACTTCAATAAGTTCTCAAGTTTCAAAATTAATTGAGGAACAAACTTTCCAAGATTTATTTTAAAATGACTAGGTACATTAAATAAATTCTCATAAAACTGCACCATATGCTCCAAACACAGAAATCACTGGGAAAGCTCAGCAGGTCTGGAAGCATCTGTGGAGAGAAAGCAGATTTAATGTTTCGAGTCCGGTGACCTTACCTCAGAACTGTTGCTTTCTCTCCATAGATGCTGCCAGACCTGCTGAGCTTTTCGAGCAACTTCTGTTTTTGTCTCTGATGTACAGCATCTGCAGTTCGTTTGTTTTTTATTTAGCACCATATGCTGATTTTTTTAATGGGTGCAATGTACATGCAGTTTTGTAAGTTAATGAGTGGAATTTTAATGTTTATTGGTCACCACATCATTAAACTATCATTTAAACATGGTTGCTTATTTTTATTTCTGAGATCCATTAAGAAATAACATTAGAAAATTAAATGAGTAAATAAAATGTACAAAAGTAACAAAAGTCTAGATAGGGCCTCTTCCCCATTTCCCACCTGACAGTTGGGTAACGTAAAGAGGATGATGCAAGTTAATGTGCATTTGAAAAGTTCAGATTCTATTTTTAAAGAGGCAAAATAAGGCAACGCTTTCTTTTGTTTTTATACCTGTTTAATACACTGCCCCTTTTACATTTAGTATTTAAAGTATTCATTGTTGGATTTGTTTTGGGGAATAGAGAACATCATAGAATTTCTGTTCTGTTCAAACTTTTCTCTCAGATGACACTGTTCCAGATTTCTTTCTGGTTCTTCCTACCTGGCCTCCTCCAATTCAACAAAGCACAGCATCCCTGAGTCAATTCCATCAGATCACAGTTGGGGAAAACAAGTCTTGCCCTCTTTTATGGCAAAGCTGCCATTAAGATAAGTTTGAATGTCCAGAGTGAACATTCATGAATAATGAATGAGTAGGGTGAGTGACATTAGTGGGCAGGGATGACTGGTAGGTTAAAGGAGTAATCCGTTCAGGGGCTAGTCAGGCAATTAGTGTTAGCATAGTCAGGAATGATAGTTGTGCTGGTCAGTGTGTAGGTGGGGTTAGCTGAAGAGTCAGACTGATAGTGATGGGGAATAAACAGAATGGGATCAGTTCTGCACTTAGCTCTGTACTTAATTGCAGTTTGGCTAAATTTTAAACATTCCTGGGTAACTATCCGATAAGTACAGTTGAACTGTCAAGTCTTCAACTCTAAGTTGAAGACACAATAGCAGGGAACAGGCGAACTACCCATTATAACTTAAAGCCTCCTTGACAATTCCATGGTGATGGGTCATATGTCTGGTCTCTGGTAATCCTCAGACTGGAAGATCTGTGTAGATATTTAAGTTTACTGCAAGGATATTGACAGTTTCATTACTTCATCTTCAGCAGCACTTATTCATAAAATTTTGATAAAATGCTGTTGGTTTTTGCATGAAAATGTATTTAAATGACAACTAAGCAATTACATTTATGCAAAATAGCTTAAAAAAGGGTTTAAATAGAGCAAAGTAGGAATTAGTATACCAGTGACTTGATCACTCATGTAAGTCACCGGACATTTTGCAACTCATATATAAAAAAGCTGTCAGTGTAGTGCAGCTGTCCTGGAAGGCAACACAGTTAATGTCAACTTGCTGAAGATGAGACCAGCTCAGTATGCAAAATTACTCCAAGGGAATTCACTGGGACTGTTTTAAGTATAAAGGTAGATAAGTTGTGATGTAAACCATATACTTTTACACGGAATAACTGAATGATGAAAGTAGCACAAATTAATCTGATTTGAGCACAAGATCAAAGATTTATGCTCCAAGCATGAAGACAGTTTACAAAAGCAATTCTCAATTTCAAGATTTGGTGGATTGTAAGGTAAAAATAGCAAGAAAGATTTTGTTGCCAAACACTTCTGTTATGCAGCATGGGCCCTCTGCCAATTATCATGCCAGCTGAACCTCATTAATAGACATCTGGAGATACACTGGGCCAACAATTCTACAAACAGCTTTAAGTGACACAAGCAGGTTGTCTTCTTCAATTTTCTCCAATGGATTTCACTGGTGTGTTCAGTTATAAAGTGAGATTCCTTTTCAAAAGGCACAAGGAAGCATGCATATTTGTTGTTCCATTAAATATGATTAATGCACCAATATCACCAACCCCACCAGCTCCAAATATAATTACTTTCAGAATAATTCCTTTAGCACTGAACATTTGCCGCATTTTATACCAGCTGTAATAACTGCTTTAATGATCTAAGGACTATAAGATACAGATGATGGTTCTCAAATTATTACATTGCAATTGAAAGATACCTGATATTAAAAACCAAACCTCCATATGTTGATATAATTCCATAGTGTGTATTAACTAAAACCATATTACTTCTTTATTACTAAACTTCAGAGTTAAAGTTCATCACACCAAATCAATACATTCAGAAGCAATATAAAAATTGATTTGCAAAATGCATTGTTGTAAACAACGCATAAGGTCTAATAGTGACACTCATTTGTGCCAGCAAGACTGGTATGTTTTGCGTAACATTTAGTCGAAAGAAAAATGCCCTAAATATTATTTTCGACAACCAAATTATCAATGTTTCATTAGTGATAGACCAGATCTAAAATTTGAAGTTCTAAATTGGAGGACGGCTGATTTTGACAGTATGAGGCAAGAACTTTGAAAAGCTGATTGGGGGCAAATGTTTGCAGGTAGAGGGATAGCTGGAAAATGGGAGCCTTCAGAAATGAGATAATGAGAGAACAGAGACAGTATATTCCTGTTAGGGTGAAAGGAAACGCTAGAAGGTATAGGGAATGCTGGATGACTAAAGGTATTGAGAGTTTGGTTAAGAAAAAGGAGGAAGCATGTCAGGTATAGACAGGATAGATCAAATGAATCTTTGGAAGGGTATGAAGGCAGTAGGAGTATACTTAAGAGAGAAATCAAGAGAGCAAAAAGGGGACATGAGATAGCTTTGGCAAATAGAGTTAAGGAGAATCTAAAGGGTTTTTACAAATACATTAAGGACAAAAGGGTAACTAGGGAGAGAATAGGGCCCCTCAAAGATCAGCAAGGCGGCCTTTGTGTGGAACTGCAAAAGATGGGGGGGATTTACTAAATGAGTATTTTGCATCAGTGTTTACTGTGAAAAAGGACATAGAAAATATAGAATGTAGGGAAATAGATGGTGACATCTTGAAAAATGTCCATATTATAGAGGAGGAAGTGCTGGATGTCTTGAAATGCAATAAAAGTGGATAAAACCCTAGGACAAGATCAGGTGTACCCTAGAACCTGGTAGTAAGCTAGGGAAGTGATTGCTGGGCCACTTGCTGAGATATTTGTAACATCAATAGTCACAAGTGAGGTGCCGGAAGACTGGAGATTGGCTAACGTGGTGCCTGTTTCAGAAGGGTAGTAAGGACAAGCCAGGCAACTACAGGCCAATGAACCTGACGTCAGTGGTGGGCAACTTGTTGGAAGGAATCCAGAGGGATAGGATGTATATGTATTTGGAAAGGCAAGGGGGATTAGGGATAGTCAACATAACTTTGTGCATGGGAAATCATGTCTCACAAACTTGATTGAGTTTTTTGAACAAGTAACAAAGAAGATTATGAGGGCAGAGTGGTGAACGTGATATATTTGGACTTCAGTAAGGTGTTTGACAAGGTTTCCGGTGGGAGACTGGTTAGCAAGGTTATATCTCATGGAATACAGGGAGAACTAGCCATTTGAATACAGAACTGGCTTAAAGGTAGAAGACAGAGTGTGGTGTTGGAGGGTTGTTTTTCAGACTGAAGGCCTGTGACCAGTGGAGTGTCACAAAGATCGGTGCTGGGTCCTCTACTTTTTGTCACTTACATAAATGATTTGGATGTGAGCATAAGAGGTACAGTTAGTAAGTTTGCAGATGACACCAAAATTGGAGGTGCAGTGGACAGCAAAGAAGTTTACCTCAGATTACAACGGGATCTTGATCAGATGGGCCAATAGGCTGAGAAGTGGCAGATGGAGCTAATTTAGATAAATGTGACGCTCTGCATTTTGGGAAACAAATCTTAGCAGGACTTGTACACTTAATGGTAAGGTCCTGGGTAGTGTTACTGAACAAAGAGACCTTGGGGTGCAGGTTCATAGCTCCTTGAAAGTGGATTCGCAGGTAGGTAGGATAGTGGTCAGAGTATTGAGTACAGGAGTTGGGAGGTCATTTTGCAGCTGTACGAGACATTGGTTAGGCCACTTTTGGAACATTGCGCGCAAATCTGGTATCCTTCCTATCAGAAGGATGTTGTGCAACTTGAAAGGGTTCAGAAAAGATTTAAAAGGACGTTGCCAGAATTGGAGGATTTGAGCTATAGGGAGAGGCTACACAGGCTGGGACTGTTTTTCCTGGTGCGTTGGAGGTTAAGAGGTGACCTTATAGAGGTTTATAAAATCATGAGGGGCATGGATAGGGTAAATAGACAGTCTTTTCCCTGGGGTGGGGAGTCCAGAACTAGAGGGCATAGGTTTAGGGTGAGAGGGGAAAGATATAAAAGATCTAAGGGGCAACCTTTTCACGCAGAGGGTGGTACGTGTATGGAATGAGCTGCTAGAGGAAGTGGTGGAGGCTGGTACGATTGCATCTGGATGGGTATGTGGATAGTGAGGGTTTGGAGGGATATGGGTCGGGTTCTGACAGGTGAGACTAGATTGAGTTGGGATATCTGGTCGGCATGGACGAGTTGGACCGAAGGGTCTGTTTCCGTGCTGTACATCTCTATGACTCTGTGATTAATTAATGTTCACATTGAATTAGTTTTTCTTGAAATTGTAAATACTTGACTTTTGAATAAGAGTTCAACTTCCACTGTGGCAGCTTGAAAATTTAAATTTAGTTTTTAAAAATTTCGAAGTAAAATGATAGCAGTAAAAATTGCCGTAAAGCTGTTGGATTGATGTAAAAAACCCAACAGGGTTGGTGTTGTATTTCAAGAGAGTGTAAGTGGATATTGTGTTGTCCAATATTCCAAGCTAAGTTTCATTAGATTAGATAACATTACAGTGTGGAAACAGGCCCTTCTGCCCAACAAGTCCACATGGACCCGCCAAAGCGCAACCCACCCGTACCCCTACATTTACCCCTTACCTAACATTATGGGTAATTTAGCATGGCCAATTCACCTGACCTGCACATCTTTGGACTGTGGGAGGAAACCGGAGCACCCAGAGGAAACCCACGCAGACACGGGGAGAACGTGCAAACTCCACACAGAGAGTCGCCTGAGGCAGGAATTAAACCCGGGTCTCTGGTGCTGTGAGGCAGCAGCGCTAACCACTGTGCCACCGTGCCACCCACATGAAAAGTAGTTCGTAAAAATCAATGTACAAAGACTTGGAGGCAACCTTGCGATATTAATTGGAAAGGAGTTGTGAGATGGAAGACAGGCACTAGAGTTAAAGCGTACATTTTTGATTAGCAGGGATACGCAACAAGATGCAGCTTTTCATAATATTCATCAACGCATAGCATAAAAGGAGGGGTCTTGTGGCAGAGTTGCAGTGCCCCTATCTCTGGATCAGGAGGTCCAGGTTCAAGTCTGACCTGCTGCAGCTATGTAATTATATCTCTGAACAGGCTGAATAGAAAACATCTGGATCAAGGAATAGAGAGCTTTAAACCAAGCTTTGATTACACTAAGTTGAGAGGTGGAGTAAGTATTGAAGATGGGAGGAGCATGTTATAAAAGGGGTCAGATTAGTTGAGTTGGCACAGCTGTGACAAATGAGAAACCAGGTTATAGTCCAACAAGTTTAATTGGAAGCACACTAGCTTTTGGAGTACCACTCCTTCATCAGGTGGTTGTGGGAGCGACGCTCCGAAAGCTAGTGTGCTTCCAATTAAACCTGTTGGACTATAACCTGCTGTTGTGTGATTTTTAACTTTGTACACCCCAGTCCATCACCGGCATCTCCAAATTGTTTTAATTTGGAGTTTATTTGGATAAATAGGTGGTCATTAATTCTCGACCCAAGAAAATAAATGCATATTTTCCAAATAGTGAGGAACAAGGACGAAATAATCTTAGTGTCCATGTAAATAAATCACTAAAGTTTATTGTGGACAGCCTTAATCCAACTGAATGGTGCAACTGACTTCAGAGGTAAGGGTAAAGTAGTCTACTCCTGGTTTATATTCTTGTCCAGGCTTTTCCAAGCTGTGGGTCATGAGCTCCAAAGCAGCAATGGCTACCATGGAGCAATGACTGAGGGTAAAAGTTATGCAGCACCTTAATCACCTGAGTATTTTTAAAACTGGCATGGCATAATCTGCTGAACTTAGAAAATGCTATTTTGAAAAACCTTGAGAAGTAGGTGCTCTTTTGTATTTAAAACTCTGAGAATGAAACAACCCCCTCTTCACTCTCTCAGCTCTCCCCCCAGTGCCACTGTTGCAACTCTCTCAGGTAGCACACCACCTACCAGTCATTGCCTCTAATCTTCCCCCATAACTAACATGAAGCATCAAATTGTGGTCATGGCGGGAAAACGTTTGAGAAGTATGTTTTGATTATACGCAGAATTAAAGATATTTTTATGCACGTTCTTCGAAAACATGACAAAAGCGCATCAGTCAGTACAAATGGATTCAAACTCAAACCTTGAAAATGTTAGTTTTATTCTAACCACACTGCCATCATTATGCATGCTGTTATTTTTCTTACTCTAGTTGTTCAGCACAAGAGGAACATAAATAATTTGAAGAATCTCACAGTAATTAAAAGTATAATTTACAGATATCTTTGTATATGATTTTTATACTTATAGCTTATACTATTTATAAATTCCAGTGTACCAAAGACAAATTTCAAAAGCCTTGAATATGTTTTTATTGAGTATGTGGGTAGAATATTCTTTGTTGACGGTTTCTGTAGATTTATTTTCAATGAAGATTACAAGTTCTTATCAAATCTGTCACAGTAGCACTGTTTTGTGCCTGTCAAACTGCTGGAAGTAAATATGTTTAACTATTGTAGAATGTATTTCAATTGTTCTTTAATGGCTAAATTTGCAGGTGCGCATATTACTTGTTAAATGAAGGTACTGCATCTTACAATTACAATAAAATGTTTTGATAGGAATGGCACTTACAGATACCCTGTACATTGCCCTAACATCCAATGTGTTTAACATAGAAAATCCCACTAAACTTCCACGTCAGGTACATGCTTAAAAAATAATCCGGTCACTGCCTATTGTTCTTCCAACAGCATAAATAGCCATTCGTACATGATCATTTCTTACTATAGCTCAATTTCTTTGTTCAATCAGTTATAATTATATAATTAGTCCAAGTGAACATTAACTTACTAAATTCTCTTGTTTTCCATGGGTTGCTACATCTGTTATGCCAGCAGCTTGCAAACCATTGGAACTCGTGTCGCATTTTCCCTCGCTGAAATTAACTCATTTCAATCTTTCGTTCCATTCTGACTTAGAAACAGCTTTTAAAAAACCCCAAAAAATAACAGTAACCAATTGCCTTTCCTATTTCTTATGTCTTTATGTCCTGCCAAATGTAAGATAATTTGAAAACAAATACCTCTCGTTGATTCAAGAGTTTCTCTAGATCTGCTGCCATTTGGTTTTTCATGCGAAGTAAAGCAGCTTTCTCTTTATTTGATTGACTGAAAAAAAAGCAGGTACATTATTGAGCATAGTAAGAACCACATGTTTTATTTAATAAAGGCTTTTTCCCACTTGGGGTACTTAAGTTGAATAAACAATTATTTCACACAGTAGTTACAAACATACTACAACTTTTAATACTAATGCATAATCATGGGCTTCAAATAAATTACTCACAAAGCTTATTTTGATGAAAAAAAAGCAACTGAAAAATGACAATTATATAACTGAAAAATGAGATACCAGGTCAGCTGAAAAGAAGTACTTGGGGGTTAGGTTTAATTATACACAATTATACAGTGAAGCTGGTATTAAACGTAACTAAATCACACAGGGACAAGTAGCTACTGCTAAAGTTTAGCAGAGCCAATTTCTAGAAATGGCATTTAATAAGTCATGTTTGATGGTCAGAATGGTGCAGAAACACTTCGAGATATTTTTACGGTGAACTGTGCTGTTCAAGATTTGTCATTCGCTATGTGCCAACAACACTTGTCATCTGCTGTTTGCAATTGATCTAACTCTCACCTTGAAACGCAGAAGGAAAACCGGATTTTCTGGCAGTAATGAAAAGCAGCAGAGACATTTGCTGGTTTCAGAGCTTTCAGGTTCTGAGGTAGTAGGTTGCCACGTTCACACTTAAGACTAACTTGGTGATCCACAGAAGTTTGCACTCTGCTCAGATCTTAAAGGGTTGGAAACAGGAAGTAAGTTCCACCATCAGCATCACTACCTGTCAAGCAAAGCCCTAGGGGCACGAGGCTAAGAGGAAGAGACTCATGCTCACGATATCATCATCAATGTGTCTGTTTAAAGAGCAATTGCTTTGTGCTTCCTTTCTGGCAAAATCTCCAAGTGTTTTGCATATATAAAGCAGCCGCTGTTCCATACTTCACTGTGGATTTAATAGAAATAATTGGCACAAGAGCATAAATGGCATGGAAACATCATGCTAAGTTGGTAGAAGGTCATGTACTTGAATCCACCTGGAAATCTGTGTCTCACACTTGCATTTCCATGCTATTTTGTGTTTAGAATTAGCTCAGTGAGTTTAACAGTTCAGAAGAAGTGCTCAAGATCTACCAACAATTTAGGTCCACATTTGTGCTGTTTTTCCATTAATTTGAATTAGGTTAAAGGAGTGCACTATACTGTATTCCCAATACTCCATGGGTCACAAATTAAATAGAACTACTTTTCCCAATTATCAAGGTGACCAATTAAATGCCTTATCCATATCAGGTCTAAACAATATGCAACAACCTGGTTTCTTAAATATATTTATTGCTTTACTTTCAAAATAAATTTATTCAATGATGAAACATTAATTAGTTAACATACATAGTCAGTAATATGCAAGTATGAATGCTGATTCCTCTAAATATTCCCAAAATATACACAACCGCACAAACTTACTCTTCAGAAAAAAAAAGAAAATTTCTCAGTTTTTCTTGAAAAGAAAATAATAAAACATATAATGTTCCAGAGTCTGTTGCTCTGACATTTTCATACCTGTCTCAGGAGTCTTGAAGACACAACTTGTTTAAGAAATACAAGCTTGAGATATTCCCTCAAACACACTTTCAAAAGAGCTAACAGGTTTCATGCTGAACTCAGCAAGAGGGTTTAAGTTCAGAAACTGGAAAAATCACCTAAGAAGCTTGTTCTTAGCAGGCTTTCGTCCAACTGATTCCAATAAAACAAGAATCTCTCTAAGCCAGTCACTCTTCAAAACAACCCCAATAGGTTCTACAGCAAAACAAGCAACTATCACATCATATGAATTTACAAAAATTAGAAGAAATCTGTCCACAGTGACCTTGGAATGAACTTTTCAAAAGAAACCACTCTAGCTATTTCTACAAAGCTTGAAATAAATATTTTTTTTCTGAAATCCTTCTTAACGTAAGATCTCTAAACAATATCAAATATGATGCATCTTTTAACATTGAGAAAGATCTGAAGAAAGTGTGAAAATGCAACATGGGAAGTTTCTGTTTCCTTGACGGTTTTCGTGGTAAAAGTACAACCTGCTGATTGTGGAAACGGAACACCTGGGACTACATAACAATCTTGTGACGGCAAGAGAAGATAAGATTGAAAGCAAGAGAAGAGTTATGAACTTCTGCAAGAAGCATCTTCTCTGAGGACATTTTCAGCCAACAGGGTTTCAAATATATTAGATTTCAAATCTTGTCTGACAGGGGTTGACAACTGATGCCAAAACAGGGAATATTTCTGTTAGACGATGCACCTTGGAGCTACCAAAATAAACTGTTGCTGAGGATGGTTATCCTCATACTTATTGCCTGGTTCTTTGAGAATGGTTCACAAATATCCAAAATGTTAGGACTGTCAGAGGCTATATCAGATAAGTTATTGTGAAGGCAATGAAAGTCTGTGTCACATAAATTTAAAAATGCTTTGTTAATTGTAAACAATAAATCTAGTCCCAAAAGACCTAAATCTTGCTTAGTGCTGCATAAGACTTTTTTAAAAACTTAATTCAGGCTCAGGTCACAGGTATAATTTATTCACCACCCCAAGCTCCAGCTCCAGGTCATTATCTTTTTTTTTGTTGCATTATAGACAGGCACTTTAAATTAACTCAATATTGTTACTGATGATTTGTAGATATTCTGACTGAGGCCTGGTGATAGTCCTGGCAAACAAATTCCAATTTAAATTCAAGTTCAACTAAGGTTCAATCTTAGTAAAACAGATTCAAAACTGAACTAAGTTTCAGATATGGCTGCAAGATGTAAAAGAAAGTTACTGTTTCATAATGCATAGGTGTTCAAAAGTACAAGATGTGGCTGACAGGTACTAAGATGGACTCCTTTTATCACCACTTGAGTTACATGACTTGGTCAATCAGCAACAGGATAGGATAGGAAAAAGGCAAAGCTAGCAAATATGCATTAACTAAGCCCTCAAAAAATTTGACAATCAATGCAAAACGCTGACGTTTTGGTGTATGTGCAAGGAGTGTTCAATATTGAAATGTGGTAAGTTGACCTTAAGTTACATCAGCCGTGGCAATGTTTATTGGGTAGATAAGATGAACAAATGCTTTAGTAGGAAAGCCAGCTCGTTCTGTTAGATAGGTACAACAAAATCATTGCAAAAAGATGAATATTTTGAATAACACAAATGCAGGTCAAAACATAAATTTGGTGGTACTGTTTGGGATTATAACAGTATTTACATTCCAAATTGTTGCATTCAACATGACTTCAAACATATTATTTAATTGCAGTATTATTTTCTGATTTTTGATTGACATCTGCAGTCCAGCTTCATGGGACTAACCTTATGTCATGTCTGCCTTAACTGGCTCTGGCTGTTTTGAGCTCTGGCTTATCATGTTTCTTGCAGAGTCCCTCAATGATGCTTTGTTGGTTCCTTTGTCTTGATTATAATGTCTAAAGACCATAGTCTGAGCCCTAACAGGCATATTAATGGCAGTCCAGATCTACTTCCATCACTTTCCTTCATTTTACAATCATTTTGTGTCTGCAGACTGCCTGCCATTGACAGTGGATGATAACAGTTTCTCAGCTCAACTTGGAGTAAAGCTAAGGGACTCTATCCCTTTGTCATTTTCTCAGGCTGCATTACGCTGTGGAGAACTTTTGTGTTTGATTCAATCCTAAGCTCCGATGTAAACCTCACCTCCCACCCAATACTAGAAAACGTTATTTCCATGTCTGCACCATCACCTACATCATTGTCACTAATCCTGTATCCACACAGCTATCAATTATAAACTGGATTTCTGGAATTCGTCATCCATTGCCAACGTGATTCAACATAAGCTCACGGAAAAATTATAAAAAGGAATTAACATCTTGATAGGTTTAGGAACTGCAGGAGAAAGCGACGACTGCAGATACTGGAGATCAGAGTCGAAAAGTGTGGTGCTGAAAAGCACAGCAGGATGCTGCCTGACCTGCTGCACTTTTCCTGCACCACACTTTTTGACTAGGTTCAACTGCAGAATGTTTGAAAAGCTAAATACAATTTTTCTAAACAACATATTAGAAAAAGTATGAGTGCAGCTTAGTATGATACAAGAGCTCTCAACCACACATTGCACATGCCTGCTACAAAGCCTTGGCAATATCTTGATTACCACTTGTTAAGTTCACTTCCAAGCCACACAACAACTTGATATGGAACTGTTGGTGGAATCTTTCCAATTTGAACAAGGTGGGCATTGGCAAGTGAGTTGGGAAACTAGGATGAATTTAAAAGAAATGAGATTTGCAAAAATAGTCCTATTATGCAACCAAGTTTTGAACAGTAAGATGAGAACTTCAGCAATGAATGATGAGAAGGTTTTTTGCATCCATTGTACACATTAGCATGCCATTATTATCTGATTTTGCCTCAATGACAAGTCATATCCAATCCTCCTACCTGCAGACAGAAATTACAAAGCGACTATTCCCAACATGAAAGTCAGAGTGGGTACCGAGTGACTATAGCTCACTGCTTGCCTGTCTGGGCTTCCACCTTAAACTGCAGTTACCAAACATCTCAGGACACACTCCACAGGCAGTGACCTATCCACAGAGGTTGGCATAAGGCCAATACTGACTCACCGCACTTCAATACTGCAATATGGAATGCATCGGCATCTTTTATTGTAATGCTGTGGCCAGGATATTTTGCACCCAGGGACAAGCACCCATTTCACAGAGTGGACCAGGATGCACCTCAGGGTTTTTCACTTGCTGTCTTAGCAAGCATTCTCTTTGTGCTCATTTGGATGCTCACTGAATCTCTGCTTTGTCTTTTTCTGTGTTGTCCCCTCAGCCAGAATTTAAATGCTGACAGTATCACTGTCTTGCCTTGCTATTTAACACAGACAGAATGCCAGGCAGCTTGTAATGGTTGTCAGCAGTCATGTTTCTCCTGTGGAAATGTTTTTGTAAGGCACCATGCTCTGTTAATGCCATATCTGCACTATATGCTAGCAATGCTCAAGACCAGAACACCAGAACACCAGATGTGTATCAACCAAATGGCCATGCTTCAAAGTCTAAGGGGAGTATTCCTCAGCCAAGTCCAGGGGTCCTGGCACACTAACTGAAAGGCGGAGGTATTCAGGGTCAGGGGTTCTGTCCCCCTACAGTCTTCTTTATGAATGTGCACTTGCACAGAAATGTCAGCTAAGCCACCTACCTGCACTGAGAAATGGTTATTTTTGTTTCCCACCCCACTATGTGTATGATGAAGGGCAACCTCTGGCTGACGGTACTTGACAAAGGTGCACGGCTGGCCTTTAAACAGTGCCAGCAGCGGGAATCACAGGCAGTCTTAGCAGTGGTTAATATTAATGCCTTTGGCAAGACAAAAGATAATATGAGGGAAGTGTCATAGAGACATGGTGCATAAGTACTGAGGCAAGAATAAATTTCAGGGATTAAGTCATGAGGACAGATTTTGCAAATTAGGTATGTTTTCTCTCGATTTAGAAGGTAATGGGGCAATCTGATCAAAGTCTTCAAGATAGCAGGAAAAGACAGGGTAGATAAAGATAAACTACTTCCACTGATTTGAGATTCTAGAACTGGGGACATAGTCTTAAAATCAGGACTAAATCGTTGAGGAGAGATGTTAGGAAGAATTTCTACACATAAAGGATGATAGAGATTCAGAATTCTCTTCTACAGATGGCACTTGATGCTAAATTAGTTGTTAACTTTAAACATGAGATAGATAAAGTTTTGTTCAGCAAAGGTGTTAAGGCAAAGGAGCCAAAGGCAAGTGCATGAAGTTTGGCCATTGATCAGTCATGATCTCATTGAATGTTGGAACAGGTTTGAGAGTCTGACTGGTATACTACTATTCCTACACTCCTAAAGACAAATGATGCTCCTCTTAGAAGAGAATTCCTGTGCCTTTTACCAATGTAATTTAGGTAGTAGCAACTTTCTGCACATTTTACTCGGCTTCCCACAGCTGAATGAGTTGACAGTAAATCAGAGAGAAATTCAACATGGTCCATGGATATTAAAGGTGAAAATTAGTTTGCATTTTTCTAAACATCAAATGTTTATAACACAGAAATGAGCCATTTGTCCCTGCAGGCATATACAAATGTTTCTGCTTTACCAAAGCCTACACTTACCTTACTTCAACTAGCCCATCAATCTATCATTCTATTTATTTCTTCCCCATATGTTTACCTAGGTTCATCTTGAATTCACCTTTGCTATTTATCCCAACCATACGATAGCAAGCTCCACATTCTAATCAATCCTTGGGTAAAGAAGTTTCTGCCAAATTCCTTTTTGCATTTAGTAGTGGTCTTCTTAGATATGTGGCCTCTAGTTCTGTTCTTGCCTGCAAGTGGATACATCATCTTCATGTGTATTCTATCAAATGATTTAACAGATTTAAAGACCTCCAACACATTGCCCTCAGAACTTTAATTTCTGGAGGAAGAAACAGCCCAGCTTGTTTTCTTTTCTGATAAATATAACCTCAGTTAAGCTAATAGTTGTTGATATTTACCATATTTCATTCTCCAGTTGTGAAAGCTTTTCTTTATAGGTCTGAATCTGAGTGTCTCTCTGGCGTACTGTCTCAATAAGATAGCTGTAAGGTTGCTGTGCTTGATTAAGCAAGGTGTTGGCATTTGCAAGCTGGAGAAAGAAGACAAATATCTTGTGATAATTACTAACAATCTTATTGTGTAACACTGTTGAAATATTCACAAAATCAATCACCAATTGTGCAATAGCTTCGAACATAAACTTGAAATAATTATAAATTAATTTTTTTGGAAGGGACAAAAAAGAAATGGTGAATCGCTTGATGGCATTTTAAAGCAACAAAGACAATGGAATGATCAACATTCGAATGAATACTAACACCAGTGATTTCATGGATTCTAATGGATATAACTGTTAGTTAGTGGTTATTAAAACTGAGTTTTCAATTCATTTAATCAATTAACATTAAGCATTTAGACTCATTTGTGGTCTGACAAAGGATTATTTACAGTGCCTATAAAATATTCTGTTTAACTAACACTCAAAGAAGTGGCAAGTAATACACTTAAAGGATTTAATTTATATACATTGCTAATGCACGACAAGATTCACAAAACAGTCCTTATCAAGTCATACCAACTGCCCTCTCACCAATACTTAACTTATTATCTTTGTCCCAAAGGTAACAGGACTAGATTTATATGGAAACATACATGGTATATGTGTCAAAAAAATCCAGATATTACAAGACCAGGAAAAAAAATAAAACTGATAATGAACAAGAATCCAACAGCAGATAAAATGCACTTACAACAAACACAGTTTGTGGATTATCATGTCTCTACTATTTTAACAAATTGATTCCTGAGCCTCTTGGCAAATGCTGGAGGGGTTTATGGTCATTTTCAGACTACTGATCCTAGTCATAGAGTCATATAGCTTAGTAACAGACCTCTGGCCTACTTCGTCCATGCTGACCAGACATTCCAATCTGACCAAGTCATATTTGCCAGCATTTGGCCCATATCTCTCGAAACGTCCATTCACACAAATGGCTGATGTCTGGTTTGCACTTGCACTTAAACGTGTCCTACTCATATCCCTATCCAGATGCCTTTTAAATGTTCTAATTGTGCCTTCTCCAACACTTCATCTGGCAGCTCATTCCATATACACATTTTGGGCTACAGGTTGCTGCAAGTGCAAACCAGACATCTGACATTTGTCTGAATGGACAAGCAACTGTAGATCTCCTTAACAAATTGGATTGAAGGATTGAAAAATTATTTTTTCTGTGTGAAACATTTACCCCTCTGTCCACTCTCACCTTAAACAAATGCAATCTTTTCGACTCCTCCCACCCTAGGAAAAAGACCATGGCTATTCACCCTATCCATGCCCCTCATGATTTTATAAACCTCTATAAGGTCACCCCTCAGCCTCTGATGCTCCAGGGAAAATAGCTCCAGCCTATCCAGTCACAGATTCATAGAGATGTACAGCATGGAAACAGACCCTTCGCTCCAACCTGTCCATGCCGACCAGAAATCCCAACCCAATCTAGTCCCACCTGCCAGCACCCGCCCCATATCCCTCCAAACCCTTCCTATTCATATACCCATCTAAATGCCTCTTAAATGTTGCAATTGTACCAGCCTTCACCACTTCCTCTGGCAGCTCATTCCATACACGTACCACCCTCTGCGTGAAAAGGTTGCCCCTTAGGTCTCTTTTATATCTTTCCCCTCTCAACCTAAACCTATGCCCTTTAGTTCTGGACTCCCTGACTGCAGGGAAAAGAATTTGCCTATTTACCCTATCCGTGCCTCTCATAATTTTGTAAAACTCTTTGGTTACCCCTCAGCCTTTGACGCTCCAGGGAAAACAGCCCCAGCCTATTAAACCTCTCCCTATGGTTCAAATCCTCCAAACCTGGCAACATCCTTGTAAATCTTTTCTGAACCCTTTCAAGTTTCACAACATCTTTCCGATAGGAAGGAGACCAGGACTGCACGCAATATTCCAACAGTGGCCTAACCAATGTCCTGTACAGCGGCAACATGACCTCCCAACGCCTGTATTCAATACTCTGATCAATAAAGGAAAGCACACCAAATGCCTTCTTCACTATCCTATCTACCTGCTACTCCAGTTTCAAGGAGCTATGAACCTGCACTCCAAGGTCTCTTTGTTCAGCAACACTCTCCAGGACCTTACCATTAAGTGTATAAGTCCTGCTAAGATTTGTTTTCCCAAAATGCATCACCTTGCATTTATCTGAATTAAACTCCATATGCCACTTCTCAACCCATTGGCCCATCTGTTGTAATCTGAGGTAACCCTCTTCGCTGTCCACTACACCTCCAATTTTGGTGTCATCTGCAAACTTACCAACTGTACCTCTTATGCTCGCATCCAAATCATTTATGTAAATGATAAAAAGAAGAGGACCCAGCACCGATCCTTGTGGCACTCCACTGGTCACAGGCCTCCAGTCTGAAAAACAACCCTCCACCACCCTCCGTCTTCTACCTTTGAGCCAGTTCTGTATCCAAATAGCTAGTTCTCCCTGTATTCCATGAGACCTAACCTTGGTAATCAGTCTCCCATGGGGAACCTTGTCGAATGCCTTACTGAAGTCCATAGAGGTCACATCTACTGCTCTGCCCTCATCAATCCTCTTTGTTACTTCCTCAAAAAACTCAATCAAGTTTGTGAGACATGATTTCCCACGCACAAAGCCATGGTGACTATCCTGAATCAGTCCTTGCCTTTCCAAATACAGGTACATCCTGTCCCTCAGGATTCCCTCCAAAAACTTGCCCACCACCGAGGTCAGGCTCACTGGTCTATAGTGCCCTGGCTTGTCCTTACCACCCTTCTTAAACAGTGGCACAACGTTTGCCAACCTCCAGTATTCCGGCACCTCACCTGTGACTATCGATTGTACAACTATCTCAGCAAGAGGCCCAGCAATCACTTCCCTAGCTTCCCACAGAGTTCTTGGGTACACCTGATCAGGTCCTGGGGATTTATCCACCTTTACCCACCTCTCCCTATCCAGTGCTGGCAACATCCTCGTAAATCTTTTCTGTATCCTCTCAAGCCATGTGGTATTTTCCACATCCAGCCATATATGGTACCGGTTAAGGATTGCTTGAGGTGGTTCTCTGCCACAAAGTCTCCATTGTCTTGGGCCTAACTAGATTTTATAAATATCAAGTCTATAACAAACACACTGATTTATAAGGGAACAAATTGAATATTTGTGCAGTTTCTGCAGTATTCAAATTGAAATGTCTTTGCAATTATTAAAATATTATTTTTGAATAAATTATATTGTTGGGGGCAAAAGGGAATAGCAGATACACCATCTTAAGCGTATTGACAGAATTGACAGTGTTCTTAGTTCGGAAGGTTTGGGCCTTAACAGCAATAAGTGGAACTATATTTGGTCAGGAATAATTACTAGGACCTGCGAGAGCTTGTACTAATACATCAGGTTTCTCTTAACATGAGAATAGAATTCCTCATCTCCAACCACAGTTAACAGGTGACATCAGTAAAAGAGTGGAGCCAGTGTAACATGAGCATTAAACAGAGATGTGACAAATTAAACCCAGTTCCATACTTTTTCTAAATTTGTCAAAAATTTTATCATCACCGTTTAAAAGCTATGCTGGAGCACCAACCTCAACCTCTATCCATCCGTGTCGTGTTCACTGCTCCACGCCTCAAACATCACCCAATACAGGGTGATTTCAAGGCTCTCTGTGGCTTAGAGATTTACCCAATTTACATAATTGCTCAGTCACTAATCATCAAAGTGCTATGGGCGAAACCTCAGTTTACGTTTACTGTCAAAATAGAATGATGCAGAAAAGTTATTCCGCACAAAGAAAGGTGCATGATCAAACATGATATTCAAAGGTTCTCAGTTGAGATTCCCCACTTCACAATGACTCAACAAATAAGGCATCTCACTGTCTACCTCATAACGGAAATGCATTGAATGGTGAAAATTTGCAATACTTACATGATGGATACAATTTAAACTCTCAACAAGTAGTCATGAGATCTAAGTGTCCTTTTAATTCTGTGATGTTTTAATTACTCATTCAATAGTCCTGGCACTAAAGACTTGCCATTACAAGTGTGGAGTCTCATTCCTCCTGGTTTTAATTGAAACTTTTTTTTAAAATGAAAAAATGTACAATTAAATTCCTTTGAAGCTTTTCCTTACCTATTTTCCCCGCTTGCTCAATCTAATCTTTTCCCTCTTCGTTTCTCCTTTTGTATTTCAAGTTTTTATTTTGAATTCATTCAGTCCACACATTTGTAATCTTTAAACTGTTAACTTCACAATCCTTCAATCTAATTTATTAAGGAGATCCACAGTTGCTTGTCCATTCACACAAATGCCAGATGTCTGGTTTGCACTTGCAGCAACTTGCAACATAAAATTTTAAAAAGACTAAATCTGTCATATCTTGTTATTTTCATTTCTACAACAAATTTTCAACCAGACTGAACCAGATTAAATTTTTTACATTGATTTCCATTCCTTACCTGGTACCAATTAAAGGTGAACAACTTCCCACATGCTATTTCAAACATCAAGTTGAAAAGACAATCGCTAGAAGCCAATAAGGGACTTGTTGAACCCAGTCAACTCAACAAAAAAACAGCCTTCAAGTCAATAACTAAATGCTACACTGTCAGAACTTGCTAGGTTCACTGGATGGTCATTTATAGCTAAATTGTCAAAGTCACTCTGTAATACATATTGAGGAAGTTGAGCAACACACATAATCGATGCATAACACCAAAAGACTGTCAGTTAGATGTACTGACTTGTCATTTCTACCCCTGTAAATTAGATGATTGTAATAGACATCACAATTACATCAATTGCTACTGTGAGGATAAAAATTATTTCTGCAGTGTAACATGACCAGCTATGTCTGGCTGAATATAGCATAAAACAGTTTTTGTTCTTTAATTGTTTTATGATAAATTATCCCAAAGCTGACCCTTTAAAAGCGGGCCTAAAATTGCTTAACTTGAAATAATATTTATTTTTACTTGCCTATTGGATCCAGTTTACCTATTCACTTAACTATTGCAAGTGAACACTTCCACCACCCAATTTCTAGCCTCCCCTCTGCACCAGACCACATGTGCTACAATTCCAGCTTCCAATTAGCTCTCCTGATGGTTCTCACAAAGTTTAGGCCTCCAATCTGATTCACAGAATCATAGAATCCCTATAGTGTGGGAACAGGCCCTTTGGCCCAATAAGTCCACATCACACCTCCAAAGAGTGTTCACCCCCACCAAATTTCTCTCTAGCCTCCAATCTTCCATCCATACCTTCATAACTGGTAGCCTTTCAGATCCCTCCATTCCTTTCTATTTTCTGCTGGGTCCCCAGAAAATTAACCGGGTCGCTGGATTAATAGTCAAGTGATAATACCACAGCCTCAATGCTGCCCAATAACTTATATCGTTCCTTCATTGCAAGCCATTTCCACCTTTAATAGCTTCTATCCCCATTCGGTCCTCTATCACTTCATTTCCTTGGTGCTAATGCAAATAATTTTAGCTATGTCACACTGTAAGTCGGAAGTTCTGGTCTGACAAGAATTTCTGTCTCTTGACGTACAGCAGCCTGGATCCCTTACACTAATGGTAGGACTGGAGGAATGGAACTAAGGCAAGCAGCCTGGTCTGTTTTGCATTTGGCAGCAAACATTAACCAGGCCACAGAAATGTAAATGTTAATGTGAAATGCTGAAGGTAATTTGACCTCTGGCTATTTTTAATGATGTTTGCAAATTTCACATTCCGCAAAACATGCTTCGCTACATATGCAGTTTTTAGATGCCTTTTAAAAAATTAATAGTGCAGCCAATTTTTAATAAATTCTGAAAATGATCAGTACCTTTTCACAAACCTTTGGCAAACATAAAAATTGCCTCTGCTAATCTCAGTTTACTTCTAAATCTAGATGATTAAATCCAGCCTAATTTGCCCTCTCTTGTTTATAATTGAAAGATCAGAAACAGTAATTTTAAGAATTTTCTTTCCTAAATTTCTTTTGAAGTTAAATCATTGAGTAACAAAAATACTGTGAAAATAAGCACAGACTTATTTTAATTCAATTCAAAAAAATCTTGTTTATGGCAAACCTCAAGAGAATTTAAAATGTTATTTGTGTTTAATTTGTGAATATTTGGCTCCATGGCAGCATCCGAGGAGCAGGAGAATCGACATTTCGGGCATAAGCCCTTCTTCATTCCTGAAGAAGGGCTTATGCCCGAAACGTCGATTCTCCGGCTCCTCGGATGCTGCCTGGCCTACTGCGCTTTTCCAGCACCACACCTTTCAACTCTGGTCTCCAGCATCTGCAGTCCTCACTTTCTCCCAATGTTTGGCTCCATTCAGAGAATGGCATCATGAATGTGTAAATGTACCTTTTACATATGATTATGTTGAAAGATTATTCCAGCGTTTAGTTTTTGATATTTCATAATTCAGTTAATAACACATATTAATTTGAGGTACACATTTAAGCTTTTGATGTTTCATAACAGAGAGTTCCTGAAAAATGCAAGATTTAGAGCATTTCTGTTTTTCAGTATTGGGGCTCTGCATAGTCCCATTCCCTGCAGTACTACTTGCTGATGACTAGTTTTGCTGCATGCCTTTCTAAAGTATATGTATCCCTTCCAAATCATCTTGGATTATGATCAAATGGGACTTTTGTTATTCTTACTCTATTAGTTCAGCATGCTCTGCTGGGACAGAATGATTGAGATCATGTGAAAGGACCAAACATGTTTAAAACTGTTGGCAAAAGCTTAAAAAATGCATAAAATCTATCATTTTTATGTTCAGCTTAAAGTAGTATGACACATTTTGGATGAGTATTTTTGCACCAGTTCCCTACTTGGAAAATAAAATAACAATTCAAAATATGCATATTTTTAGAATTCTATAACACTGATGATTCTCAAAAAAAAAACACATAACTGCGGATGCTGGAAATCAGAAACAAAAACACAAAATTACTGAAAAAACTCAGCAGGTCTGTCACCATTTGTGGAGTGAAAGCAGAGTTAATGTTTCGGGTTCAGTTTCCCTTCCTGAGAATTGATGGTTCTCAAGTTGTGCAACTAGCTATATGTAATTAACAGCTTCAACAATTAAACACAAATCAAAAACAGCAAGTTCTAACCCCTGGGTAAACTACCAGGTCAGTAATTTTACCACTTGAATTCATAGCAGTTCTGTTTGTTTGCCCTTGATCTGTAGAATACTTGGGAACAATGTTTTCCTTCATGCTCTGTAAATTACTTTGAGGTATGAATTCTTAATATTTAGCTATATACATGAGACTCATGCATTAGAGTCAGCAATTTTGGGACAATGGATGTAACAAAGATAGGGAAAAGATTTCTCATGGCTCATTAGTTCAACAGATATGTCAACAGCTAACTGTAAGGAATCAACAAGTATCAAGGAAGTGAAGAAGCAGGAAAATAATATTCGGACAGATATGAAAGATTAGAGAAAACATGTGGAAATAAAATTCAAATCTTACCTACTGAACAACTGTTCTGAAGAAAATTTCTCATTATGCTATTTTACCAACATCACTTTGGCACTACGATATAAACAGTTTTATTAAAAATGTAAGCTCCCTCATTATAATCAATTATCATCCCTGTTCGGGTCAATAGCCATTCTGAAAACTGAAATTAAGCTGGAACACTTGTATTAAAAATCAGCAGTTGCAGAAATAACCTATGTATGTATGTAAGTAAGTTAGCTCGCTCAGCTTGAAGGTTTGTTTTCAGATGATTCGTCACCATAATAGGTAACATAATCAGTGAGAGTCTCACTGTTACCCAGTATGGTGACAAAACATCTGAAAACAAACCTTCAAGCTCAGTGAGCTAACTTACATACTTTTCATCAATCTGAGCTACAAATCTCATCAAAAATCGATAACCTATGTATGTTTAATTTGCAAATATTATAATAAAGCTTTTACTTAGTACAAACATGATCTGAACTTGGAAACGGTAAATGCATAATAAGTAGCTGAAATTTCCTTTTAATTTAAAACTGTTGGCTTTCAGCCTTGCAGGAATACAACTTGCAGTTAGTTCAGCCAGCAAGTTAGAAAATCACATATATATCATGCCAAAGGAAGCAATTGATCAAAGATAATAGTCTCTGAACCCATTTTTCTCTACAGTTAATAAAACAGAAATTCAAGACACAGGAACTGGTCAATAGTTGAAGTATTTGAGCCCTTGCTTTTTAACTAAATCTTGGTGAAATTCAGTTCCAATTTCTTACAACATGAACTGTTTCATTTACATTTTCATCAGAAACCAAAATGTAGCATTACAGAGCTGTACTTAAATATGAGTGTCCTGGGAATCAGTTTCAGTGATTCAGACCCATTCTTCAGATACTGAAGCAATCCACATCTGCATTAGAAAGACCATGACAATACTCAGGCTTGGACTGATAAGTGACAAATACCACACAAGGGCCAGACAATGAGAATCTCCAAGTACAGCAAATCCAACCATCATCCCTTAACATTCAATGGCACTGCCATCACTGAATCCACCACTATCAACATCACAGGGATTACCATTGATGTGAAACTGAACTGCCAAATACAAACTGAGTGCTGGGAATTCTGCAATGGGTAACTCACCTCTCCTCAAAAGCCCATCATCTGGAAAGCACAAGTCAGAAGTGTGATGAAATACTCTCCATAATCCAAGAAGAGTTCAGCTCCAGGAAGTGAATTTAGAACAAAGAAGCCCACTTGATAAGTACCACATCTAACAGGTGCAACATTCACTTCCTCTACCACTAATGCACAGTGTGTACAATCTACAAAATGCACTCAAGTAATTCACTAAAATTCTTTAGATCACACATCCCAATACTTTAGGTAACCTCTATTACCTAAAAGGACAAGTGCAGCAGACGAATGGGAACCTGAAAGTATCCTTCCACATACAAAACAGAACATTACAGCACAGTACAGACCCTTTGGTCCTCAATGTTGCGCCAACCTGTGAAACCAATCTGAAGCCCATCTAACTGACATTATTCCATTACAATATGTTTATCCACACACCATATATTAACTATTACCCCATTCCTTCACTTGCTGTGTCAAAATTCTGTGATTCTCTTCCGAACAGTTATACCTAGACTGTATGGATTGCAGTGATTAAAAGCAGCAAACCATCTTTTCCTGGGCAGTTACGGATGGGCAATAAATGCTGGTTGTGCCAGCAAAGTCCACTTCCTCGAATGAATTAAAAATAAATGATACACACTCTCAGCATTGACAGTGTGCATGAATGGCTCCACATGGAGACTGAATTGACTCTGGCTGGACAGAAAAATGTTGCATTTGCCTGAATTCAACATCTATATTTTTCATTTTCAGAAGCGAAAGTGTGAATCTAGTTTCTGCAGTTATATAGATCTGTCTAATAATCGCAGTAACTTCAGTGAAACAGCTCAAATAATTTTAGTTTTAAAAATATTGAAGAAACAATAGCAACTCAAGCACAAATGAAATCTAGGCTGGTAGTGTAGGTAATTATGTATGAACTAGCACCTTTCTTAGTAAAGCGCATCATTACTGGGGAGGGCAACTCACTTTTGATGTTGCCAGAGGACAGAAAATCTAATGCTCTTCTTCCACTTTAATTATATCTAATAGAAATATAAACAGAGCTAAATTTCTAAGCTTCTGAACTAGTTTTACATCTACCATGACTTCAATCTGGTGCCGTTTCCTCTTTTTTGCGTGATGTCTGGATATGACTGACATTTCCACAGATATATTCCATTTTCATTGGAGATGGGATCACTTATGGAAAGTGGCTGCCATGACAACAGTAAAATCTAAATTTCTGATTGAGACATTGTGTACTTGGTTAGCATAGTTTGGATCTTACTGAAATCTGGTGGACCTCCTCTGATAACCAGGAAAGAACACTCTTGCAATTCATACCAATTTCTTTCAGTTATTTCCATAGCCATGGCCTCATCAGCTCATGTCAGCCTATCACCTTTAATCAAAAGCTTGGCTGGATCTGATCGTTTGTTTAGATCTATGGTAAGTCATCACAAGGGTTGATTTCAAAGTTTGAACCATGTGCAGAGTCGGAAGTCACGTGACGCCAGGTTATAGTCCAACAGGTTTATTTGGAATCACAAGCTTTTGGAGCACTGATCCTTCATCTCACCTGATGAAGCAGCAGTACTCTGAAATCTTGTGATTTCAAATAAACCTGTTGTACTATAATCTGGTGTCATATGACTTCTGACTTTGTCCACCCAGTCCAATATCAGTATCTCCAAATCATTACATGCGCAGAGTGACAGAGGAGTTTTCTGACTTCAAGAATGTAATCTGCGGCAGAATTACTTGGCAACTGCTTAGTTTCAAAGAATCTCATTTTTACTTGTCCCTAATTCGAGTCTGGCATCACACTAATTTCAGAACAGTCTATCAGACTGGGATCTCTGAAACAATACTGGCAAGATGTCACCTCAAAACCATCTGGTTCCATCATAGTGAGAAAAATATTTACTACATCCCTTACTTTATTTAAGATAATAGATGAGTAAATGTCCCACACGAGGGCAACATACAGGTCATAGTCTCTAATCTGTCCCATTGATTGAGCTATCCAATTGACCCCACTCTCCTACTTTATCTCTGTTTCCCTACATTTTATCTCTTTTGAAAGTTATGATAAAACTGTTGCAAGATTACATCATATTTGCAAGTTTAGATTTCAAATTAGTAGCATATGATTGTTGATTACTTTTATGAAGGGTTTTAAAAAATATAGTCAGAATCATGACCTAATTCAGTATATGTTATACAGTAGGTGAATACAAGCCCCCTGGATTGATAAGAAGATTGATTGTGTGGGTAGGAAGTAAACATTGAAAGGCATTAGCTTACTTTTGATTTTGAGTATTCAAGAACTGATTTTAGTATAGAAAAACAGAGGTTAAAACCTCTTGGGGCAGCTTTGGAGGATACCCATCTGGAGTCAGAAACAAATACAACTCATGTAGAAAGAAATATAGGACAGTTAAGGGAAAATACAATTACCCAAATGTAAAAGGTAGATGTTTGAAACTGGCAAAATAACAGTGTTTGGTTAGAAATCTACAGATTATTAAAAGACTGAGAAAGCCTATGCTTTCATTTTCATCAGCAATCATGAAAGATGATCTCACAATTGTCAGCATAGAACTGGGAGAAGCAGTTAACTGGAATCTGAAGTTTTCATATGGAAGGGAATTCTTTTTTTGATTTGACTCGCTGCAAAGGGATGATGCAAAGGGGAATGGATGAGACTATTCTGAGATGCGTTTTACGATTTTGCAAACGGCGCTCTATATTGAGACACCTTTTTTTTGTGCAATAGTTTTTTTTATTGTTGAAGACAACTTGTAGCCTTATGTTCCTATGCTTTGGTGAATGACCACCATGCTCAATAAAATAAAATTATCAAGCCAGATTTCATTCTGACCTGACTTCTTCAGTAGTAATTATAACAATACCACAAAAGAATAGAACTTCAACTTTTAGATCTAGTCTATCCTTTTCCATCACTATTTTAAAACTAATAAAATTATGGTCACTGCCCCCAAAGTGCTCCCCCATTGACACCTCAGACATCTGCCCTGCCTTACTTCCCAAGAGTAGGTCAAGTTTTGCACCTTTTCTGGTAGGCACATTCACATTCTGAATCAGAAAATTTTTCGAACACACTTAACAAATTCCTCTCCATCTAAACCCTTAACATTATGGTAGTTCCAGTCTATGTTTGGAAAGTTAAAATCCCCTACCGTGACAATCCTATTATTCTTACAGAAAACTGAAATCCCCTGACAAACCTGATTCTCAATTTCCTGCTGATTATTAAGGGGTCAATAGTACAATCCCAGGAAGGTGATGGTCATCCCTTTCTTTTCTGAGTTCCACCCAATTAACTTCCTTGGATGTATTCCTAGGAATATCTTCCCCACGTACAGCAGTAAGAGAGAAATCAGGAGGGGAAAAAGAGGCCATGAGATAACTTTGGCAAATAGGGTTAAGGAGAATCTAAAGGGATTTTATAAATACATTAAGGACAAAAGGACAACTAGGGAGAGAATTGGGCCCCTCAAAGATCAGCAACGCAGATCCTAGGGGGAGGATGTCCTATGTGTGAGGCCACAGGAGATGGGGGAAGATACTAAGTGAGTATTTTGCATCAGTGTTTAGTGTGGACATGGAAGATATAGATTGTGGGAAATAGAGGCGTCATCTTGAAAAATGCCCATATTACAGAGGTAGTGGTGCTGAATGTCTTGAATGCATAAAAGTGGATAAATCCCCAGGACCTGAGGTGGTGTACTCTAGAACTCTGTGGGAAGCTAAGAAAGTGATTGCCAGACCCCTTGCTGAGATATTTGTATCATCAATAGTCACAGGTAAGGTGCCAGAAGACTGGAGGTTGGCTAACTTGGTGCCATTATTTAAGAAAGGTGGTAACGAAAAGCCAGGGAAACATAGACTGATGAGCCTGACATCGGTGGTGGCTAAGTTGTTGGAGGGAATCCTGAAGGACAGGATTTACATATATTTGGAAAGGCAAGGACTGATGAGGGATAGTCAGCATGGCTTTGTATATGGGAAATCATGTCCCACAAAATTAATTGAGTTTTTTGAAGAAGCAACAAAGAGGACTGATGAGGGCAGAGTGGTAGATGTGATTCAAATGGACTTCAGTAAGGCATTCGACAAGGTTCCTCATGGGAGGCTGGTTAGCAAGGTTAGCTCTCATGGAATACAGAGAGAACTAGCCATTTGGATATAGTACTGGCTCAAAGGTAGAAAACAGAGGGTGATGTTGGAGGGTTGCTTTTCAGACTGGAGGCCTGTGATCACTGCCGTGCCACAAGGATCAATGCAGGGTCCACTGCTTATCATCATATATATAAATGGTTTGGATGTGAACACAGGAGGTTCAGTTGGTAAGTTTGGAGGTGTAATGCACAGTGAAGGTTACCTCAGAGCACAATGGGATCTTGATCAGATGGGCCAATGGGCTGAGGAGTGGCATATGGAGTTTAATTTTGATAAATGTGAGGTGCTGTATTTTGGAAAAGCAAATCAGAGTAGGACTTACACACTTAATGGTAAGGTCCTTGGGAGTGAAGCTGAACAAAGAGACCTTGGAGTGCAGGTTCATAGTTTCTTGAAGATAGATTTGCAGGCAAATAGGATAGTGAAGAAGGTGTTTGGTATGCTTTCATTTATTGGTAAGAGTATTGCGTATGGAGCTGGGAGGTCATGTTGTGGCTGTACAGGACATTGGTTAGGCGACTTGTGAAATATTGCATGCAATTCTGGTCTCCTTCCTATCGGAAGGATGTTGTGAAACTTGAAAGTGTTATGAAAAGATTTACAAGGATGTTGCCAGGGTTGGAGAATTTGAGCTTTAAGGAGAGGCTGAATAGGCTGGGGCTGTTTTCCCTGGAGCGTTGGAGGCTGAGGGGTGACCTTACAGAGGTTTATAAAATGATGAGGGGCATAGATAGTCTAAATGGACAAGTTCTTTTCTCTGGGGTGGCGGAGTCCAGAACTAGAGGGCACAAGTTTAGGGTGAGAGGGGAAAGATATAAAAGGGACCTAAGGGGCAACCTTTCCACACAGAGGGTGGTGCATATATGGAATGAGCTGCTGTAGGAAGTGGTGGAGGCTGGTACAACTACAGCATTTAAAAGACATCTGGATGGGTATATGAATACGAAGGGTTTAGAGGGATGTGGGCTAAAAGCTGGAAAATGGAACTAGACTAGGTTAGGCTATCTGGGTCGCATGGACGATTTGGACCGAAGGGTCTGTTTCCATGCTGTAAAACTCTATGACTCTATAATCAATGTTCACTACCATTTCAGGTTGTGTGGTTCTGGGCACTGAAATTGATTTATAAAATAACAAAAAAAAAGTCTCTTTCCCCACCCTTGGTTTTCTTGCAAAGTATCATAACCATACATATTTAGCCACCTTTGCCAAATAGCAGTGTTTTATTGAAAATAACCAATTCCAACATATTTTACTGAGCACTGTGTTTATACGCTATTACTCTACATTTACCATCTTCAAAGTAGTTTCTTTAACGGATAATAAATTCTTTGGTCATCAAAATGCAAAGGAAAACTACACCTAAAGTCTTCTTAACTTATTCATTAAAGACCACAATGTGCACTGTCACAGTTTAAACTGTAGAACTCCTAGCCTGCTCATAGCCACAGCATTTATATGGCTCGGCCAGTTCAGTTTCTGATCAATGATAACCCCTTGTATATTGATAATTTGGAAATGAGCAACGATTATGCCAGTAAACAAGAAGTGATGGTTAGATTTTGGCTTGTTGGAGATAATCATTGCCTGACACTTGTATGCTGCAAATGTGACTTGCCAGTTATCAGCCCAAACATGGACATTGTCCAGGCCCCTTACTGTATATTAACATGGGCTTCTTTAGTTTCTAAAGTGCCATGAAAATTGCAGCTCAATTTCTGTAAACAAATATTCGAAGATGGAGGGAAGATCCTTGCAACAAATGGGAAGTACTTTGAACAGAAACATGCTTTCCTTTGAAGTAAAATGCATTAATAGTGGTTGAATTCTATTAGTGATTTCTCACATTCATGGCTGGTATAGACAGATGTCTCGTCTTTCAGGGAACCAAGAAAATAGGGAATGGGCTAGAAAGTGGAGTTGGTACTCAATGATGGAGCAATCTTGACAGGCCATGTGATCTATTCCTGCTCTTACCTTCTTGTATCATGATATCAAATGTTAACAGTGAAGAATTTAATGAGCATGCTGGGATTATTCTAACTGTGACACGTTAATTTGGGGAATATTTAACAACTCTCACACCTATAACAATATTAAATACACACATGATACATAACAAAAAAATCATTTTAAAATTTGTACTTGATGAGTTAAATGATGACACTGATTATATTTTGGGAAGTAAACTAAAACATATTGTATTCACGGTATTAGAACAGAAATAATAAATTTAGTCTAACAAAAAAAAAGCAAAATACTGTGGATGTTGAAAATCTGAAAAAGAAATGGAGAATCTTGGAAGAACCCAGCAGGTCTGGCAAGCTTTGAGGCAAATATGATTGTTCTTCAACACCGATTCTATTGTACATGAATTATAACAAATTTTAAAGAGGAACTGTGTAGAGATTTGCAAACCAAATTTAAGGTTATAAATTAACTGACATTGGTGTATTAATCTGTTGAAATAAAGACTTTAATAGCGCTCTCATAGCAGGCAAAAAGTAGCTCAGAATCTACAAGATAACTATATTTCAGTGTATCCTGCAAAATAATAAATCCAAAAGGACAGTATCAAGCTGCCAATATATAAATCTCAGAACAAAGTCTAAAGAAACACAGACAATGTGTATATGTCCACAGGTATAAATGACATTGAAAGCTGGTAAGTTTTTTAAAAAAATGCATATTTCTGAGCTTGTCAAAACTTGCTTATTATTTCAAGCAAATACCTTTTCGACTATTAGCTTCATATTAAAAAAAATGTATGACTGAGGAAGATAATTAAAGGGGGAGGGGTAGTAGAGGCAGAAAGAAAAAGAATCAGGGGCCCACAAACCAGGAACGAGGACCAGGACTCAGGATATCTCCCTTGGGTCTAGACCACGGAATGCAATGCAGGAGGAAGTGTTGATTCAATGTGATGGATGTTTAATATTGGTTGCCAAAAAAGAGGGTTATTCTATGCTAAGTGTTGAGCTTATGTCGGCTGAACTGCATTTGTATAGTTTGGAACGTATCACCTACCACCACCTAACACAATTTCTGGTTGTGGACAGATATGTAATCTATCAGGCTGATGTTTGGATTAAAATGTAATGGGTAAATGAACAGTATACAAAAAGCAAAGTTAAAACATTATGATTCAAGCCTATATTATTACTGGACAAATCAAACTGCAGACTTAAAGCTGGCTTGATGGATTTTTTTTAGTTTAAATTAGACAGTTTTATGGCGAAAAACTATCACATAATGCTAATTTTAATCATTAAATAAAAGCTCGATAATGCAAAAGAAATTTAGGAAAAATAGAGTATCTCATGTCATCACCATATAAAACAATCTGAAATATTTCAAAACACATGGTAAAATACAATCCCATCTATCCCAACATCACTTTACAATAGCCAAACCCTTGCATTCCTTTCTATATTTCATCTACAGATTTGACTTATCTGTTCCTTTTGATTCCTGCTCTTAACAGTTTGATAGTCTTTGCCTTGATTAGTCACATAACTGAGCTTAAACTTTCTTAGCTTCAAATAACCCCTTCAGCGTTTTACCCAAACCCTTCTGTTCTGGAACTTTTAAACAAAACTCTAACACTGAGGTAATGTATTTCCTATTTATTCCAAACTAACTCCCTTTTCCAGGGGAAACTGTTTCTTACATCAAATTTCAACTAGGACTGTGAATGGAAGCCAAAAGCGTTCTAAGCTGTGAACTTGTTGCCTAAGGAAAAATAAAATCTGCGAAGCCAAAAGCAAACTAATAGTTTTCATTGTATACTTGCCCCATTGTAGAAATCTCACAATGCAAATAAATTCCCATTATCAATCCAGGAACTTGCAGTCTCTTTCACTCTGTTTATTAAAACGTAACACAGCTCCATAAAGTCTGACAAGATTCAATTCCTTACAGTGTGGAAATAGGCCCTTCAGCTCAACCAGTCCACACTGACCCTCTGAAGAGTAACCCACCCAGACCCATTTCCCTCTGACAAATGCACCTAACACTATGGATAATTTAGCATAGCCAATTCACCTGACCCGCACATCTTTGGACCATGGGAGGAAACCGGATTACCTGGAGGAAACCCATGAAGACATGGGGAGAATGTGCAAACTCCACACAGACAGTCGCCTGAGGTCGGAATCAAACCTGGGACCCTGCTGCTGTGAGGCGGCAGCAGTGCTAACCACTGAGCCACCGTGCTCCTCCCACCCCCCAGCAAAACCTCCAGAAACACTGATCACAATCCACAAGCTCAAAATTTAAACTCAAAAATAAATGATATTCACATATACATAAATCACATACGTTGCATGACAAAAATAAGTATATGCCTCCCTCAATTTTTGAAGCAGCAGATGCTCCTCCCATGTTATCTCTCAATAAGTTCTTGAAACATAGACTCTTGCTTCTCATGTTGAAAGACTTGAATGAAGCCACACATTCAGGCCAATCTATTCTCAACTAATTATTGAACTTAGCACACACCAAATCTCGGCATAACACTTGCTGTCAAAGAATAATTGGTCCTGTTCCTGCAGACAACTCATATCTCTAACTTATTTCAATCAAAACACTTTTCCTACAAAAAGCTCGGGAGTTCACAAACATTATTTATACTTACAGGATAGGTTGAGTCAGTGATTAGAGTCAAGAGTATGGTGCTGGAAAAACACAGCAAGTCAGGCAGCATCTGAGGAGCAGGAAAATCGACGTTTCGGGCGAAGGGCTTTTGGCATAGATTTTGCCTGACTTACTGTGCTTTTCCACACTCTCGATTCTAATCTCCAGCATCTGCAGTCCTCACTTTTGCCTGATTCAGTGATTAGTGTTGAATACTTTGAATGACTTGCTAGGTGGATTTTAATCCAGGTATAAAACCACTGACCGAGCTATGCACAGAAGGATATTAGGTGAAAGTGAGTACTGCAAATGCTGGAGATTAGATTCAAGATTACGGTGCTGGAAAAGCACAATAGGACAGGCAGTATCCGAGGAGCAGGAAAATCGACGTTTCGGGCACAAGTCCTTCATTAGGAATGAGGCTGGGAACCTCAGGAGTGGACAGATAAATGGGAGGAGGCACATTCCCCCCAGCTCCACCTCCCTCTCATTTATCTCACCACCAAGGCTCCTAACCTCATTCCTGATGAAGGGTTTTTGCACACAAGAATATTGTAAACTGTGCATATTCTCAGCCCTGATCTGAGGTACAAATATCAACCAGTCTACAATATGCCTACAAATTGTAGAAACAGCAAGTTGTAATTGACGTTCATTCAGTATTAACAATCTGTTGGGTACAAAATAATTCATTTTTGTCACATAATTTACCTCTTGACTTAATTCATTAGCATGGACCTTCTGACAATCTAAGTCTCTACGAAGGAGTGAATTTTGCTTTTCCAGTTGTAACAACCTTCTTGCAAGATGAACACTGTGAAGAAAAACAGTGCAATAGCAATTAATGGACTGAAGCACATTTTTTCAATGAGAGTTGCAGAGTCACAGATTCCATTTTGTTGCTACTAAGAAATTTGCATATTATGATTCAAGGATTATGTGATTGAAAGGAGTACGAAGCTACATTTTTGACCAGTATCAGCTTCAGTCTTTCAAATAGCTTGCATTTGTTCAATGATGTCAGATTAGGCAGAATATCTACCTCTTAGAGAAGATTTTAGAAGGGGTTAAAGGCAAAACACTGGATACTGGAATTCCATAACTAAAACAAAAAATGCAGGAGAAACGTAGCAGGTCTGGCAGCATTTATGGAGAAAGAATCAGAATTAATGTTTCAAGTGCAGTATGATTCTTCTTCAGAATAGTTCTTATACTGCTACTTATCACGTTCAGCCTATAGAAATCAAAGCTACTTAATATACTGTGTGAAGCCTCGGTGATCTATTCTCCTTAACACCTCTTCTTTGCACTTGTCAAGTTGATTTCCAAAGTTGCTTTAGGAAGGTTCAACACCACTTTTAAGAAGTGCATTACAACATTCATTTGCAATGCACTGACCTGAACATTTTCAAATTTCACAAAAAAATCCACAACTGAAACATCAATCTGTCTTCACTTTTTACAGATGAAATCAATTTATCCAACGTTAAAAAAATTCTGTTGAATATTATATTCAAATGAATATTCACAGTGATGAAATTTCTGCTCAGTGAACCATATCAAACCACACAGATCATTTTGTCAATATGTCAATTGCTGAATGGCAAACTTTGTAAGTGTATAATGTAAAGAAACATGTCTTTACAAATATAATAGCATTTCCAACAATTAAAAATAGCTATTCTGATTAACTGGAAATCAAATCCCACACCTCATTCAGTAATGCTAATCTTACTATTGAAAGTAAATCAGAATAAAATAAATCATTAATTTATGGCCACACATTGGAAAATCTGCCACTAAATACAGCATGTAAAGGCAACAATTTAAATGGCATACTATTGACAATACAGAAGGTTACGTTTAGTTTAGCGTTTCATTTGTACTTTGCTTAAAAGACAGGAAAAGACCTGCTCAAGAACAAATCCATATTTTGCAAGGTTATAAATATTCACCAAATTATCTTACATGGAGTAATACATTAACTTTATTTCAATAACTACAGAAATGCACACACTTAGAACTGATTTCTGAAAAGCAAAAGTAATCTGAACAAAGTTTCTAATATGGGTAAAGAACTTTCAAAATTACCCTTGCATTTCTCTTTGTGGAAATTAATTCAGAAAAAGAATGTATTTACTCATTTAGTACATAATACTTATACCACACTTTAAGTGTAGGTGCCATTTTCTGAACTTATATTCTGCAAGATGTAGTCATTTAAAGTACTGCATGCAAAGGGAGCAGTCAGCGGAATGATTATTTCATATGTCTTTTCCTCCAACAAAATTGCTTTTCATTAGTCTTATGCTTGATTTTTTAGAAAATAAATGCATGAAATCAAAAAACATTTTGCAGTGGAGGATGAAAGATTAACAACCATTGTCTTCGTCACACAGAAGTGGCATGATGACATACTTTGTGCCTCTATAATGTATGTCTGCAAATGCAAAAGTATATGAGCATCATCTTTTCATGCTGCTTGTGTCCTTCTAATAAGAGTCAGCATTTTGGTTAACATAGTTGCTATCATTTTCTAACAATATCGATGTGCTAATCCTGAAATCCTAATTTTATAAAATAATTTGTCACCATGCTAAACGGGACAGACTTTGTACAAATCTCGTACCTCAAGATTGAACATCCATGAGTCACTGTGGGCCAATAGCAGCAACAGAATCATAATCAAACAAAACATACAGCCTCATGGCCGTGCAGTATCCCCTACTCCACCATTACTGTTAAACCAAGAGACCAACCCTGGTTCAATGAAGAGTGCAGGAGGACAGGCCAAGAGCAGCACTAAGCATACTTAAAATGAAGTGTCAACCTGGTGAAGCTAGAAACAGGACTACATGCATGCCAAATAGCACAAGCAGCAAGTGATGGACAGAACTAAATGCTTCCACAACCAACAGATCACATCTAAACTCTGCAGTCCTACCACAACCATGGCAGTGGACAACCAAACAAATCACTGGAGGTGGAGGCTCCACAAATATCACCATCCTCAATGACAGGAGAGCCTAGCACATCAGTAGAAAAGATAAAGTTGCAAATGCTTCAGCTATCTTTGTACAAATCTCATACCTCAAGATTGAACACCCATGAGTCACTGTGGGCCATCAGCAGCAACAGAGTCATACTCAAACAAATTTGGCAGCATGGTGGCACAGTCACAGTGGTTAGCATTGCTGCCTCACAGCGCCAGAGACCCGGGTTCAATTCCCGCCTCAGGCGACTGACTGTGTGGAGTTTGCACATTCTCCCCGTGTCTGCGTGGGTTTCCACCGGGTGCTCCGGTTTCCTCCCACAGTCCAAAGATGTGCAGGCCAGGTGAATTGGCCATGCTAAATTGCCCATAGTGTTAGGTAAGGGGTAAATGTAGATGTAGGGGTATGGGTGGGTTACGCTTCGGCGGGGCGGTGTGGACTTGTTGGGCCGAAGGGCCTGTTTCCACACTGTAAGTAATCTAATCTAATCTAATCTAAATTACCCGTAGTGTTAGGTGTAGGGGTAAATGTAGGGGAATGGGTCTGGGTGGGTGCGCTTCAGCGGGTTGGTGTGGACTTGTTGGGCCAAAGGGCCCGTTGCTACACTGTAAGTAATCTAATCTAATCTAATCTTTAGCCAGTAGTGGTACCTGAATAGGAAAAAGTGAGGACTGCAAATGCTGGAAATCAGAGTCTAGATTAGAGTGGTGTTGGAAAAGCGCAACAGGTCAGGCAGCATCTGAGGAGCAGGAAAATCGATGTTTCGGGCAAAAGCCCTTAATCAGGACTGAATGCAGGGAGCCTCCAGGGTTGAGAGATAAATGGGAGGAGGGTGGAGCTGGGGAGAAGATAGCAAAGAGTACAATGGGTATATGGGGGTGGGGATGAAGGTGGTAGGTCAGAAAGGAGGGTGGAACGGATAGGTGGGAAGGAAGACTGGCAGGTAGGACAGGTCATGAGGATGGTGCTGAGCTGGAAGGTTGGAACTGGGGTAAGGTGGGGGAGGGGAAAAGAGGGAACTGGTGAAGTCCACATTGATGCCCTGGGGTTGAAGTGTTGTGAGGCGAAAGATGAGGTGTTCTTCCTCCAGGTATCAGGTGGTGAGGGACTGGTGGTGGTGGAGGTCCAGGACCTGCATATCCTCGGCAGAGTGGGAGGGGGAGTTGAAATGTTGGGCCACGGGGCGGTGGGGTTGATTGGTGCGGGTGTCCCAGTGATGTTCCCTAAAGCGCTCTGCGAGAAGGCATCCAGTCTCCCCAATGTACAGGAGACTACATCGGGAGCAACGGACACAATAAATGACATTGGTGGATATGCAGGTGAGACTTTGATGGATGTGGAAGGCTCCTTTGGGGCCTTGGATGGAGGTGAGGGGGAAGGTGTGAGTGCAGGTTTTGCAATTTCGGCGGTGGCAGGGGAAGGTGTCAGGAGGGAAGGGTGGGTTGTTGGGGGGAGCGTGGACCTGACCAAGTAGTCATGGAGGGAACAATCTTTGCGGAAAGCGGAAAGGAGTGGGGATGGAAATATATCCCTGGTGATGGGGTCCATTTAGAGGTGGCGGAAATGTCGGTGGATGATGCGGTTTACGCGAAGGTTGGTAGGGTGGAAGGTCAGGACAGGGGGGTTCTGTCCTTTTATGATTGGAGGGGTGAGGTTTGAGGGTGGAGGTGCGGGATGTGGACGAGATGCGTTGGAGGGCACCTTCAACCACGTGGGAAGGGAAATTGTGGTCTTTAAAGAAGGAGGGAGGCCACGTGGTGTGTTCTGTGGTGGAATTGGTCCTCCTGGGAGCAGATACGGCAGAGGCGGAGAAATTGGGAATATGGGATAGCATTTTTGCAGGATGTAAGTTGGGAAGAGGTGTAATTTAGGTAGCTGTGGGAGTCGGTGGGTTTGTAAAAGATGTCAGTGTCAAGTTAGTCATCATTGATGGAGCTGGAGAGATCCAGAAAGGGGAGGGAGGTGTCAGAGATGGTCCAGGTGAATTTAAGGTCAGGGTGGAATGTGTTGGTGAAGTTGATGAATTGCTCAACCTCCTTGCGGGAGTACGAGGTGGTGCCGATGCAGCCATCAATGTAGCGGAGGAAGAGGTGGGGAGTGGTGCCGGTGTAACTACGGAAGATGGACTGTTCTACGTAGCCAACAAAGAGACAGGCATAGCTGGGGCCCATATGGCTGCCCATGGCTACCCCTTTGGTCTGGAGGAAGTGGGAGGATTCGAAGGAGATATTGTTAAGGGTGAGGACCAATTCAGCCAAACGAATTAGTGTGTCAGTGGAAGGGTACTGTTGGGAGAGGAAGAAACGGAGGGCTTGGAGGCCCTGGTCATGGCAGATGGATATCTAGAGGGATTGGATGTCGATGGTGAAGAGGAGGTGTTGGGGGCTGGAAAACCAGAAGTCTTGGAGGAGGTGGAAGGCGTGGGTGGTGTCTCAAATGTATGCAGGGAGTTCCTGGACTAGGGGGATAGGACAATATTGAGGTAGGTGGAGATGAGGTCGGGAGTGTAGGAGAAGGCTGAGACAATGGGTCGGCCGGGGTGGTCAGGCTTGTGGATCTTGGGAAGAATCGGGCGGTGCAGGATTCCTGGATTACGAGGTTGGAAGCTGTGGGTGGGAGATCGCCTGATGCGATGAGGTTGAGTATGGTCTGGGAGATGATGGTTTGAAGAGGGGCTAATGCCCAAAACGTCGATTCTCCTGCTCCTTTGACGCTGCCTGACCTGCTGCGCTTTTCCAGCAACACATTTTTCAGCTCTGATGGGGGTTGAGGTCATGGTCGAGGGGGCAGTAGGAGGTGGTGTCTTTGAATTGGCATCTGGCTTTAGCGGTGTAGAAGTCAGTCTGCCAAACTACCACTGCATCCCCTTTATCCGCTGGTTTGATGGTGAAGTTGGGATTGGAGCAGAGGGAGTGTAGGCTGCGTGTTGTGAGGGTGAGAGGTTGGGAGTAGACAGGTTGAGACAGTTAATGTCTCAGTGGCAGTTGGAAATGAAGAGATTGAGGGCGGGTAATAGGCCTGCACAGCGTGTCCAGTTGGATGGAGCCTTAATGATCCATTTAGCCTCCTTCAGAATTCTCCAGGATCACAGCTGCCAGTCTTCAGCCAATTCGATTCAAGAATGCGAAATCAAGAAATGGTTGGAAGCACTGGATATGGCAATGGTTATGGGTCCTAACAGCATTCTGACAATATTACTGGAGCCTGGCCACACCCCTAGCTAAACTATTCCAGTACAATTTCAACACTGGCATCTACCTGACCATCCGAAAAATTGTCCAGCTACATCCTGTACACAAAAAACCAGATGAATCCAACCCAGTCAACTACTGTACCATCAGTCAACTCTTGAACATCAAAAAAGTGATGGAAGTTGTTACTGACAGTGTTATCAAGGAGCACCTGATCACTGACACTCAGTTTGGATTCTGACAGGACCACTCAGCTCCTGACCATCGTTGATATCAAGGTTGCATCTTTATGCGTCATCAAGGAGCCCCCACAAAACTGAGGTTAATGGGAATCAGTGGGGAAAATCTCTGACAGCTGTAATAATTCCAGGCACAAAAGAAGATAATTGTGGCTGGTAAGTGTCAGCATCTCAGCTACAGGACATCTCTGCAGGAATTCCTCAGGGTAGTGCCCTGGGTACAGCCATCTTCAGCTGCTTCATCAATGATCATCCCTCCATCATCAAAGGGTTCGAAATGGAGATGTTTGCTGATGATTGCACAATACTCAGCACAATGCCCAACAACTGAAGTATGAAAGTAATCCATGCCTGAATGCAAGAAGATCTGGACAATATTCAGGCCTGGGTTAAAAAGTGGCACAAAATCACTCAGATATACAGCATGGAAACAGATGTGTTCGGTCCAACCCATCCATGTCGACCATAATTCTAACATAAACTGGCCCCAACTGTGTGCACTTGGTCCATATCCCTCCAAACATTTGTTATTCAAGTACTTATCCAAATGTCTTGTAAACTCTACAACTGTACCTGCATCAACCACATGCTCTGGAAGTTCATTCTACACATGAACCACTATGTATAAAAAATAAATTGCCCCTCATTTCTTATTTTAAAAATTTGCACACATAACTGCCAGGCAATGACCATTTCCAATAAGAGATAATCTAATGACTTCATTACCATTATTGAATCTCCCACTATCAACATCCTGGAGGTTACCATTAACTTGAAAGTTAACTGGTCTAGCCATATAAATATAATGGCTACAAGAGCAGGTCAGGGGCTAAGAATCCTGCAGCAGGTAACTGACTTCTTGACTCCCAAAGTGGGTCCGCCATCTACAAGGTAGAGGTCAGGAGAGTAACTGAGTACTCTCCACTTGCTTGGATGGGTGCAGCTCCAACATTCTAGAAACGTGACACCATCTAGACCAGAGCTGTTTGCTTGACTGGCATTACATTCATTCAGTCACTCAACCATCGATACTCAGCAGCAGCAGTGTGCACTCTTTACAAGATGCACAGGAGAAATTCGCAGAAGATCTTTAGATAGTACCTTCCAAACCCACAACCATCTAGAAGGGAAAGGGCAGCCAATACATGGGAACACCACCACCTGCACATTGCCTTCTAAGCCACTCACCACCCTGTTTTGGAAATGTATCACCATTACTCCACTATCTCTGGGTCAAAATCCTGGAATTTTCTCCCGAACGGCGTTGTGTGTCAACCTGCAGCACATGGACTGCAACAGCTCAAAACCACCTTCTTAAGGGCACCTATGGCAATCAATGCAACCCAGCCAGCGACACCCATGCCCCTAAAGTGAATATATAACCAGAGACAGAAACAGAAATTGCTGGAAAAGCTCAGCAGGTCCAGCAGCATCTGTAGAGAGAAATAGGTAGTTTACCAAAAGAATACTCCAGCGTTAAGAAAACAGTAAAGTTAGTAAATTAAAGGATTGGAAATAGATAAAATGCATACCTTGCCAGCATTTTCTATTAAATTCAAATTCTCCAACTTGAAAGACCTTTTCAGTAGGAGAATTTGTGTCATCAGGAATGATTATATCGCAATTAAATGCAATGAAATACAAGCCTAGAAATAGAAACAAAAGTAACATAAATAGAGAGAGAAATTTTATCCAAGATTAGCAGCCTGATCATTGCCAGTTGACTTTGAGACAATGGGGACAAACACAGAGGTGAGGATGCAAGGATTGCATGCATGTTGAGCAGCTGAAGATGTGACAGTATTTATAGGAATAAATCGCTGGAATAACTAAGGGTGAAAGTAAAGAGATGCCAATCTCATTGTCATCAACAGCTTGGGAGAGTTTGTTTGCACGTGTAGTGGACAGCAATGTCATCTTCAAAGCTCAGTTCCTCCCCCCAGCAAATGCAACTCAAACACAAGTTGAAGTTACTGATGATTTATTCTCCGCCAACAGAAAGGAAAGAAAGGAAAGAGACAGCATGAGAAAGTACGTTTGCAAGTGTGTGCTAAGAGGAAAGAAGCAGTAAATCAAAAAACAAATGCAGAAGTATATGGTGATACAATCATTCACATAAAGACATCAGAAACACAGAAAGCCTGACCCCATAATCTCTTACATCACAAAACTAAGAGAATTTTTTGAATATGGAATAATATTCAAAGGCCTGTCATCCTATTGGTTGGGTGGGAAAAGTGTTCACATTTGAAAAAGCATGGCAATTCTCTGACACATTCCACCAATAGCAGGATGATCTTATCAACAATAACAATGCAAAATGGAGGTAGTAGTTCACAGCAAAGAGAATTTAAAGATGGCTGATGTTGATAAATGACTACTGTTCAAGAGTCATCATTTCTGCATAAATTGCAATAATTTCCTCCTTATCACAGCTGCTCCTACATATAGAAGCACCGGTTTGTATGACTGTGACTGTCAATTAAAAGTAATCTTCTGGTTTTATATCAGATCAGGCTAAGGCCTGGATACGTTCTTTTGAAACGTGAGCAATTTTTGATTGCACACCAAGATTGCTTGTCAAGCCAAGATTCTTACCCAAATCTTTCCCAGTTTTCAATTTTGTATTTATTGCTTTTAAAATAAATATCAGCTTTATTAAATTAACTGGTACTAAAGTACTCAAATCCTCCAACCAAAACTCAACTTTAGGGTTGGTTATGTGTTAATAAATTTAGATTCACCTTACTTCACAATCTTGTTTTACAAAAGATTGTAAAAACTATTAAGACCAGTAGTTATTGCCAATAATATTAAATACGGATTGGACATTTATTAACTTAAAAATCCTTCCTTGTAAAAGCTAATGCACAACACCAGCATAAAATAACTTTAAAATGAACAGATGCTATAAAAGCACACAGCAGCATCTTTTTGCTATTCCTCTGTTCTCTTAATGGCAACAAACTAATGATTAAAATTGAATGCACGTTTATCACTTTAATTCAAAAAGTGGTCAAATCTAGTGAAGTTTCAAGTCTAGATTCATCTCAAATGATCTACTAGTTTTGCATTTAGTCCGACTGAAGATTTCTAGTGCTTGTACTATCTGTATTTCACAAACATTTTAAAAAATGTATTGATCTTATCCGCTGGAGCAGAACTGAAGGCTAAGAAAGGAATCTCAGAAATGTTTGGGAAGGACTAATTAGGTAATAAAGACCTACTCTGTTAAAACATTTACTATGTCCATTGTGGTCTTAAAAAATCTTGTTCAAAGCAACTGATTGCATAATAAAAACATGGAAAAAGGCTATAAAACAGTGTCTGCAATCTAATATTGATAGATACCTATTTTAGAAATGGACATGCTACGCAAGTTTAAATTGCTGACTTCTACTAATTTTAAGAGGCACTTCATTCAAACATTTGTCTCCAAAATGCTGGTGCAAGCCATTCAGCTGTGTCAACCAATAGAAAGTCTCAACAAAGAAATGAAATCAACAGACCACCTGGTATCGACTAAGGCACCGGAACAACTAATACACCCGTCTGCCTTGCAAAGTCCTCATTACTAACATCTCGGGGCTAATGCCAACATTAGGAGCATTGTCTCACAGACTGGTGAAGCATAGCCTGACATGGTTACACTTTTGGAATCATAGCTTGTACACATCATCCTAGACAATACCACTATCATCCCCAAGTACAACCTATCTCACCAATGGATAGATATAACAGAATTGGCAAAACAATGGTATACAGTTGTGGGGGAAGCTGCCCTAAGACTCATCAAACTGATTCTTGGGACACTATGAAGTCTCATTAGGTTAGATATGTGCAATGGAAATCTCTTGCTGATTATTGTATGGGTCATCATCAACAGCAGCCAAATTGCACTCCAACATGGCCTGATATGCCCTCATTCAACCATCATCAATCCAAGAACTGAACTTATACTTCTTGGTTCAGTGAATAGTGCAGGAGAGCATGCCAGGAACAGGCATACCTAAAAATGAGGTGTCAGCCTGATGAAGCTACAAAAACTCTGCAGTCCTGCCTCATAACTGGACGAATGGCGGTGATCAATTAAACAACTGAGTGGAGCAGGAGGCTCCAAAAACATCCCATCCTTCGTAATGGGGGATCCCAACAAATCAGAGCAAATTCAAGGCTAAACATTCGCAACAATATTCAGCTTGCGGTGCCGAGTGGATGAGCCATCACAGCCTCCTCTGGAGGTCCCCTGCATCACACATGCCAGCATTTAGCCAATTTGATTCACTTCATGTCATATCAAGAAACAGTTGGAGGTACTAGATACTGCAAAGATTATTGATTCCTGATAACTTTTCAGCAATAACACAGAAGACAACGTATTCTCCAGAACCTAGCATGCCTCTAGCCAAGCTGTTTCAATACAGCTACAACACTGGCAACTACACAGCAATATGGAAAATTACCCAGTTATGTCCTGCACACAAGACAGAATTAAGTCTAACAAGAGCATTTACTGCCCCAAAAGTCTGCTTCACCAATGCTATCAAGCAACACATACTCAGCAATGACTTGCACATCGATGCTAAGGTTGGGTTCTGCCAAGGCCACACAGTTCCTGATCTCATTCCAACCTAATTCAAACATGGAAAAAACAGCTGCGATGAGGTAAGAATTACTGTTTTTAACATCAAGGCCGCATTTGACTGAGTGTGGCATCAAGGTGTCTGAGTGAAGTTGGAGTCAATAGGAATCAGGAGGAAAGCTCTCTGCTCTTTAATCATACCTGGTACAAAGAAATATCATTTTCATTGTTCAAGACCAAACATCTCTGCTCCAGGAGTTCCTCAGGGGAGTGTACTAGGCTCAGCCATCTTCAGATTCTTTCTTCAATGACCTTTCTTCCATCACAGAGTCAGAAATGGGGATGTTTGTTGATGATTGCACAATGTTCAGCACCATCTGGAAATCCTCAGACAATCAATGTGTTCATATGCAGCAAGACATAGACAACACATAGTACTGGGCTGACAAATGGCAAGTAACATTCATGCCACACATGTGCTAAGCAATAACCACCTCCAATAAGATAGAATCTAACTATTGAGTGTTGACATTCAATGGCATTACCAACATCCTGGGTTATCAGTGACAAGATCCTGGACTGGACTAGCCATTTGGATATTCTGACTATAAGAGCAGGTCAGAGGCTAGAAATCTTAAAGTGAGTAACGTACCTCCCGACTCAGCTTGCCCACTATCTGCCAGGCACAAGTCAGGAATGTGATGGAATACTTCTCACTTGCGTAACAACACTCCAACAACACTCAAGAGGCTTGACAGTACCCAGGACAAAGCAGCCTGCTTGTTTGGCACTGCATGCTCAAATATCAATTTCTATTATCACTCATGCTCAGGAGAGCAGTGTCTACCAACTGTTAAGATATACTGTAGAAATTCACCAAGGCTTCTTTGCCAGCACCTTAATGACTACTACCATCTAGGAGGTCATGGGCAGCAAATATCTGAAAACACCACCAAGTCCCTATCCAAGCCACCAACCATCCTAACTTGGAAATATATCATCATTCTTTCAGTGTTGCTGTGACAAAATCCTGAACTCCCCCCCACCCCCCCACCAAGTGGCATTGTGGGTGCACCTAAATCACATGGACTGCAGCAGTTCAAAAAGGCAGCTCACCACTACCTTCTCAAGGACAACTAGGGAAGGAATAAACGCCAGACCAGCTATACCCACATTCCATGAATGAATTTTTAAAAAGTCAAGTGGGGTTTACAATACCATTGGGTTTACTGCACGCAGATACAGTCCAATATGTTTGGATTGACTGAGTATGTCCTACTTAAGTGTTCATCACAGTAGAGCTGATTAAAACTGAGTTGTGTTGAAAACATGGGCCACATGTGAGATTATGCTGTGGTACACCATCCCTCTGTTACCCAGTTATCAAGATTTAAATGTAACTAATTGTGCAACTTTACAGGATGATTTATGCATTCAGTCTTAAGGTTAAAGATATATTTTAAAACAGTAATTGTCTTGGAAAATTCAGCATACATGACAAAAGACAGCAATATTTGCTTCAAAAATCTCTAAAAAAAACGAACTCTACTGATGTTTTCTAATTCATATACTATCGTTCAAATGGAAAACGAACAAAGGAAGATTCATGTTGATTTCTCACCTCTGCTGAAGGCGTCGTTTTGCAGTTGTAGGAACATTAGCACCATAGCCATAAGAGAAAAGAACCCGTTCTGCATCATCCTCATTTTCCACTGTGGAAAAGCAATGAAATTAAGTTACATATAAACTGCCCTACTTTCAAGAATCAAAATATGCCTGATTAATCAGTTGACTAAAGAGGTCAGCTTGAAAAATTAGTCATGTAAATGGCCTTTTGGATCATTCAATATGCTTTTAGTTATCATTAAATTCCTGTTCTGAATTAAATGTGGAAAACTATTATACCCCTTATTATTAATTGGCGTTTTAAGTTTTGGAAATCTCTTATGATCTCCTACATTAATTTTTGAAATACAGAATTTGTGGGCATTAAAATCTGAAGGTATACAATGGTACACAGTATAAATGGACAGTATTGTGTGAAAGTGATTCATAAACCAGATAGTTATGAGAAATGTAATAAGATAATCATTCTCACATTTAATGAACTAGGTGCACAAGATCTATTTCATTAATTCAAACAAGAGGTATGAATAATCCTTTTCGGCTTGGAGACTAGCTCGCCATCTAGTAAGATCATGGCTGACTTGACTGTAATGGAAAATCTACATTCCCATCTACCCATGATAATTTTTCACCCCCTTTCAGATCAAGAATCTACCTACCACTGCCTTAAAAATATTCAAAGACTTTGCTCCCATTTCAGAAAGAGAGCTCTTTAGACCCATGATCCCCGGAAGAAAAAATTCTCCTCATCCCTGTCCTAAATGGTTGACACTTATTTTTAAACAGTGACCCCTACTTCAACATGCTACCTGAAGAGGAAACATCATCTCTTACACATATCCTGTCAAGGCACCTCAGGATTGTTTATGTTTCATTCAACTTGCATCTTATTCCTCTAAATACCAGCAGACACAGGCCTAGCCTTTCCTCCTGAGTCAACTTGCCTCTTCCAGCTATTAGTTTAGTAAAACCTTTCTGACCTGATTCCAATGAAGTCACATTCATTTTTAAATAAAATAACCAAGCTGTACTCCAGATGTGGTCTCACCAGCCATGTACATAACTGAAACACAAGGTGCTTCCTTGTGCATTCAACTCCCCTTGCTTTAATTCATGATATTCCACAAGCTTTCCTAATTACTTGCTGGACCTGCATATTAACCCTTTGCAATTCAGGCACCCAGGTCCCTCTGCATTGCAGAAGTCTGCAATCTTTTATCATTTAGATGATATGCTTATTTTTTATTCTTCCTGTTAAACTGGACAATTTCACATTTTCCCACATTATGCAGGTATGCCCCGCTTTTCAAACGTATGCTTTATGCAATTTTGCTTTAATGAAAGATCTACATTAGTACCTGTTTTTGCAAATCTGAAGAGGATTTTTGCTTTTACGAAAAACGGCAAGACTTTTTCCTGTATAAATCATGCACTTCGCTTTACGCCATTTTCAGCTTACAGAAGGTTTCCTGGGAACGCTCTACTTTCGGACAGCGGGAACTACCTATTCATCCATTTGCCAGAAGTGAAGAAGAGTCACTGGACTTGAAACGTTAACTCTGCTTTCTTCCCACAGGTGTGCCAGACCTGAGTTTTGCCAGCAATTTCTGTTTTGTTTCAGATCTCAAGCATCTGAAGTTCTTTGTTTTATTTCAGTACTTGTACTTGTTCTCCTTCATTCACACCATGTCATTTTCTCAAAGAACTCCAATAGATTATTTAAACAATGATTTTGTTTTCATAAAGTGAGGTTCATACTGTCTGATTACCTTGAACTGATATAACTGCCCTGCCATAACAACAGCTTCGACCATTTTCCCTACAGTTGGTGTTAAGTTAATTGGACTCGAGTTCCCTGCACCTTTTCTCTTGTTTATTGAATATGGAGTTACATTTTCCATCTTCCAATCTAATGGGACCTTCCCTGAATCTAGAGTCCTGGAAAATTAAAATCATGCGTCAACTATTATCAATAGTCATTTCTGTTAAGAATCTAGTATGAAGTCTATCAGACCCAGGTACCTGTCAGCCTGAAGTTTCAACAATTGAATCTCTGGCAATTGTGATTTTCCTGAGTTCTGCCCTACCTTCTATTTCCTGATTTATAGCTGCTTCTCAAATGTAATGTTTACCTATCTGTTGACGCTAATGCAAAATTCATCTGTTAACCCTTCAGTTGTTTTAGTTTTTTTTAGATTAGATTAGATTTTTTTTAGATTACATTACAGTGTGGAAACAGGCCCTTCGGCCCAACAAGTCCACACCGACCAGCTGAAGCGTAACCCACCCATACCCCTACATTTACCCCTTACCTAACACTACAGGCAATTTAGCATGGCCAATTCACCTGACCTGCACATCTTTGGACTGTGGGAGGAAACCGGAGGAAACCCACGCAGACACGGGGAGAACGTGCAAACTCCACACAGTCAATCGCCTGAGGTGGGAAATTGAACCCAGGTCTCCTGCACTGTGAGGCAGCAGTGCTAACCACTGTGCCACCCATTATATTTCATTATTAATTCTCTACACTCACTTTCTAAAGGCTAATGCTCACTATGTTAGCTCTTTCCTTTAATAGTTATAGGAACTCCCATTGTCTTTTCATATATCTGACTAGTTTTCTCCTATACTGTAATATTTCTCTCCTTAAGAAATTTTCAGTCATTCTTTGGCATTTTTATACTTTGCTGATCTCATCAGATGATATGTCTGCAAAATTATTTGCACTTTAAGGTTCATACTATACTTAACATTATTACTTATCCATGAATGGTGGATTCATCCCTCAGTATCTAGATTAGAGTGGTGCTGGAAAAGCACAGCAGGCCAGGCAACATCCGAGGAGAAGGAAAATTGATGTTTCAGGCAAAAGCCCTTCATAACTACCAGTTTTTAACTGCACCAAACTTTTTGAAACCCATCAAAGCTGCAATTGATGCTGGCAATGTAGGAGTTGGAGCTGTACTGCTACATGAAGATAGGGATGGAATTGAATGGCCAGTTGGTTACTTTTCAAAGGAAGTCAACAGCCAACAGAGAAAAATACTCCACTGTCAAAAAGGAATTATTGAGTTTGGCACTGGCCTTTAAACATTTTAATGTTTATGTGTTGAACAATATGTCGGAGACAGTTGTATACACAGATCACAATCCTCTTACATTCTTGGAATGATTTAAAGACCAGAATATGAGAATATTTCATTGGACTCTTATGCTACAGACTTTTAATTTACAAATCATACATGTTGTGGGTCATAAGAATGTGATAGCAGAGGCGCTATCACAGTTTTAATCACAGATATGTTCAATACACAGATATGTCCAATTCACATATGTTATATGCATTTACACATTTCATTGTAAAGGGTTAAGAATTAGAAAAAAAGCCATCTTTTCATTATGATGCTTCATTTTTTTAAAGGGGGAAGTACTATGAAGGTGAAGATGTGTACTGTACCTTTAAGGGAGAGTGAAGGCTGTTTTGCTTACAAGCACCTGTCATGTGACTGACTAGCAGTCTCAGAGTGTATTGGAAAATTGAAAATCTGTAACATTTGGCTGTGAAACAAAAACCTAACTTTTGGTTGCTATGTTTTTGCAGCAGTTTGAATTTAACCAATCAGTTTAAATTATGTTCCAGGATATTAAAACCCAATCAAATTTGAACTTTACTGTTTTGACAACATGGAACCAAAGAGACAATCTGATGTTTGGGGTATAAAGAAGCTGGCATTTTGAGATATAGCCAGAGAGAGCAACCAACTGCCATCATTTGAGTATGTGCTCACAAAACACTCTCTACCAAAGGTACCTTTCTGATATGAAACTTCTTTGCAGCGAAAGATCAAAGACAGCTCAGAGAGATCTACAGCCAGAGGGGGGTGTACACTAGAGATGACATCTACTGTAGGGTTTTGAAGGGTGGCATGGTGGCTCAGTTGTTGGCACTGCTGCCTCACGGTCCCAGGTTTGGTTCCGGCCTTGGGCGGCTGTCTGTGTGGAGTTTGTGCGTTCTCCCCGTGTCTGCGTGGGTTTCCTCCCACAGTCCGGGGATGTGCAGGTCGGGTGAGCTGGCTATGCTGGATTGCTCTTGGTGTTGGGTGCATTAGTCAGGGGTGAATGAGACTGGGTGGGTACTCTGCGGGGGGTCGGTGTGGATTTGTTGGGCCGGGGGGACTGTTTCCACACTGTAGGAAATCTAATCTAATTTTAATCGGGGCATTTATGGGAACAGTATATTGTTGTAGAGTTGGAGGCAGATAGCAAGCAGTTTGGAGGCGTAGATTCGTAAATAGTTGCTATTTGATGTTCACTTTTAAAGTTAAAGAATAATTTGATACTTTTTTCTTTAAACAGTGGAATTTGGGAGTTCTCTGTCACTGATACTTTAACAGATCATGAGGCGAGGTAAGGTTTTCTGGGTGTTTGGTTTAATTAGCAGAAGGTTTCACTGCCGTGTCATAACAGAACTGCAGGAGCAGACGGCTGTCCCAGTCTGTGGGGGGATTGAGGGCGGCTTGGTTAGGGCAGAGAGGGTGGGGCTCGCGGTCTTCCACTTGCTGTGCTTGCTGGGTTTTGACAATATGGAGTTCTTTATAGTGTGAGCGGGTTCGCATCATGGGGGGGTTCTGGCGCTGCGGAGAGTGAGCGGGACGCTGGGGGCGGTTAGTGTCTTCGTTCTGTCGGTGGGGGGTGTGTCTGTGTCTGGGTCTGGTGGCGGCTGCCCCTTTGTACAGAATCACGCCTGTGGTTATCTGCTCCACAGGGTGGGTTGGCCTTGAAGCTGGGAAATGGGTGGAGATGTACTATGTTTGCCGGATTGGCGCCAGGATCCTGGGTGGTAGGCGGTGGTGCAGTATAGGGGGAGGGGCGCGGGGGCTGCTGGGAGTGACTTCACTCCTTTATTTCTGTCAGTGATTTGGGAATAACGAACTTCATCTGTGCTGAAAGGAGAACTATTTGTCCAGACTATGCATCATTCACCCAATCATACAACTTGGAAGAAATGCTAATGTTAAGGGAACAACATCTTACCCATGAGAAGAGATTGCCCTTGATTGGCAATTTGGCTTGGATTGGTGCAGACATTGAAGATGTATTAGTGAAGCGATGAATGATATTGAACTGACAAGCTATGTTTGATTTTAAACCAGATAGTCAAAGCATTATCATGGGAAAAGAACCTGAGAATTGCTATCACATTTTATTTTTGAGTTGAAGCCAACGCAGTGTGTCCACGTTCCTTATGTTCGCAAAGAACAACATCCTGGGCATTATTGCTCCTGATTTTCTAGTTGGAAATATCCTCTCCCAAATATAATGCTTCCTGCTGGAGTGGCAATGTGCATGAGGTTGGCCCTCCTCAGAAAATCCAGCCCTTGATATCAAGCACCTGATACTCATGAGGGTACCATACTGTGAACTGAACTCAAAATACCAAATTGGTTTACAAAGAGAAAAAAAATCTGAACGCACTCAGAATTATTTAGCAATTGCTCTTCAAATTGTGAGACCGCATTTAATATTGGACATTGTATTTTCAGCTTTGCGTAATTCTCATCATACTAGCATGGAAACTCATACTTCACATTACTTGTATGTGTGTGATAAATAGAATGTCTTTTTGGCTTGATAGCAGCGATCTGTCAACAGCGGGCATCACTTGTGTTACTGCAGTATTGTGGCAGCATGAAACAGCTGCCTTCACTTAGTGCTCTCTCCTGTGAAAAAAATGTACCACCTAAACCCACTTCATTAAACATTTGGCTGATGCCTTATCAATTCAAAGAACTATCACTGCAAAGAGCTCAGTAATTTGTTATGATTCCAGTCAATGGTAATACCGAACAAGATGCAAATAGAGTCATAGAGATATGCAACATGGAAACAGACCCTTCGGTTCAACCCGTCCATGCCGACCAGATATCCCAACCCAATATAGTCCCACCTGCTAGCACCCGGCCCATATCCCTCCAAACCCTTCCTATTCATCTACCCATCCAAATGCCTCTTAAATGTTGCAATTGTACCAGCCTCCACCACTTCCTCTGGCAGCTCATTCCATACAAGTACCAGCCTCTGTGTGAAAAGGTTGCCCCTTAGGTCTCTTTTATATCTTTCCCCTCTCATCCTAAACCCATGTCCTCTAGTTCTGGACTCTCTGACCCCAGGGAAAAGACTTTGCCTACTCCAATGGTCATTATTCTTTGGAATTCTTTTTTACAGCGAGCAGAGAAGGCTTGGGTCACTGAAGGCTATATTGTTAGACCAAGGGCTTTTTATGGAAAGGAAGGAGTAATGATCACAATCAGATTAGCCATGAAAGTATTCAATAGTGGAGCAGACTTAATGGGACAAATGGCCTAATTTTGCTCCAATTCTTTGCAACCTCCAAATGCGTTGATTCTCTCTAAGGAATGATAAATTGAGCATTGTCATTTGTCACATGAGCACCCTACATTACAAGGGCACTTGTGTTACAGTGTTAGTGTCCCAACCTTGAAGCTAGGGGACCTACATTCAAGTCACAGCTATTCTTCTAGTGTTTTGGAAGATCTTTAAACAAGTTGAACATAAACAGAATCCTATGTTGTATCCTGTTCACAGAATTCTTTCAACCAGTTTCCTTAAGAGACCACAGTAAAAGTTCAACATTTACTTAGGTGCTCAGCCTGTAATTTCAATTATTCCACAGAAATAACTCCAAATTATTTCAGGCCTAACGATTCAGCATGTCCTTTGTTCAAAATGTACCATCTCTTCAATAAAAAATTAACACTATTTATGATTACATACAGTCTGCAGGTTACAAATTAATTTATTTCTTTTGAAAGCCTTGTTCAATGAGTTGCTAAAAGTAAATGAGCAAATGTTAGTTCTTGCAAAAATCAGAAAGCTCATTAGATTCAGAGAGATTGGATAAACTTGGATTATTTTCACGAGAGTCTGGTAGTGGGGGGCATCCTGTTAAAAATTATGAGAGGTAGGAATAGGGTATAATGTTGGAATCTTTTTTCCCCAAGGTGGAAATGTTAAATCTAAGGGGGTTGGTTTGAAGTGAGGGGGAATGTTTAAAGGTGGTGTACAAGTGTTTTGTACAGAGAGGGGAAGCTGCCTGGAACGCACTGCCAGGGAAGGTGTTTTATGGACTAGGCCAGACCACTCAAAACCTTCTTCAGCAGGCTGCTCAGACCATAGCTTTGCAATTTGTTTCGGTAAGTGTGCAGTGACAATTACCCAGATTAAGTTAGCTGGGTTGACCACTACATTTTAAAACAGACAAAAAAATTATTCACAAAATTACGCAATGAAACACAAACAACAGAATAAAGAACCCCGACAGAACTCAGTCTATCCAAATTAGACATAATTATGCTGTTCCGAATATGCACAACTGTCGCAATATAAATGGAACAATGCTTCCAGGTTGACGCTGAAGGGCAGAAAGAGAAAGAGTTTCCACACAGCTCCCTGTTGAACTTCCCAGTTCAAGATTGAACTAAAACTGCTCAGCTCGGCTAGAGAGCTGACCACTTCCCTTTCATTACACAAGTCACTTCTAACGCATGATCACTTTGGCACAAAGTCTCATCTGTTTACATATCAACAAAAAGCCTCTCAAAATCCTTTTCAGTTCTGTACCAAACCAGACTGATCAGAGCCCGGTCTGGTTCATTGGTCCTCTGATAAGATCAAGGACAGAGTCTCCTTGGCCCAAGGAACAGCTTTTAGAGAAAAAAGGACTAGATGGCTTCATTTTTAACCCTTCAAAACCCTGGTTACTAGCGTAAACACACATATACAGTATCCTAACTGTAAACATGCATACATGCACAACCACATGCAACCACAACCAGACGCTGCTGTGCACCCACCACTGAACACCTCCGTATCTCACTCGAGTCTCGATAGCGCGTGTTCATGGCCTGCCACCTGTACAATTGTCAAATTGAATTGCTGCAACAACAAGCTCCATCTAAACAGGCTGGCATTTTTGTCCTTCAATTTCTCCACAAATGTCAATGGGTCATAATCATTGTATATGATTGTCTCAGATGCATTGCGGGTAATATAAACACTGAAATGTTGTAATGCCAACACCAAGCTTAAAGTCTCTTTCTCCACTGTTGAATATTGCTCTTGATGAATGTTCAATTTCCTGGAAAAATACCCTTTGGATCTTTCTATTCCCTCATCATCCTCCTGCAGGAGCACTGCACTGACACCCACATCACTGGCATCAATAGCCACCTTGAAAGGCTTTGTGTGATCCAGTGTGGCTAATACTGGGGCAATGGTTAACATCGTTTTAGGCTGTCTAATGCCTTTTGACTGAGCACTGTCCACTGAAACTTCTTGCCCTTTTTTAACAATTCGTTGAGTGGAGCAGCCACACGGCTAAAATTCGGCACAAATGTTTGGTAAAATCCACGCAACCCCAGGAACCGTAGCACTGTGTTTTTTTTTGTCAACTGTGTGGGAAATTCCCCAATTACTTTCATTTTCACATCTCATGGGGGCCATTTGTCCATATCCAATAACATGGTCCAGGAAGGTGTCTTGGGCTTTGGCAAATTCACTTTTAGCTAGGTTTACCATTAAGCCTGCCTTCCGAAGTTGTTCAAACAAGTACAATAAATGCTGTAAATGTTCCTTCCATGAGTGACTAAAAATCACCAGGTCATCAATGTACCCCACGCAGTTGGGTAATCCAGCAATGACCTTATTAGTCAGTCTCTGAAATGTGACTGGAGTATTTCTCATACCAAATGGCATGACTTTGAACTGATATAGTCCATTTGACGTTTTGAAAGCTGAAATCGCCTTTGCTCTTTCTGACGGAGGAACCTCTGAGCAAGTCCAACTTAGAAATGTAAGTTGCTTATCCCACTTTTTCAACATAGTCCTCCAACTGTGGAATTGGATAGGCATCAGACTTTGTAATGGCATTGATTTTGCGATAGTCCACACATAACCATTGAGTACCATCTTGCTTTGGCACCATGACTATGGGTGAGGTCCAGTCACTGTAACTCACTTTGATTATGTCATATCTCCTCCTGAACCTGTGCCAATCTTAGAGCATTATGCCTATAAGAATGTTGCTTAATCGGACCAGTATCTCCTAAACCCACATCATGCATTATTAGGTTAGTACTTCCCAGTTTATTTCCACATATCTCCCCACGTGATAGTAATGACTCTTTCAGGTCATTTTGATTTTCTTGTGGCAGGTAACTCAATAATTTATCCCAATTTTTGCGAAATTCCTCATTGTCCAATTTGATTTGAGGAATGTCCAATTCAGAATCCTCTGAACTTGGCTCTTCCTTCTGTGCTATAATCATGAACACCTTCTCCTCTTGCTTTCCTTCCCGATCAAAATACCTTTTGAGCATATTCACATCACACACTCTGTGAGATTTCTTCCTGTCTGGAGTCCTTATCAAGTAGTTCACCTCACTTAATTTCTACTCAATTTGATAAGGTCCACTAAACTTTGCTGTTAAAGGCTGACCTGTCACTGGAAGGTCAGCCTGTCACTGTCACTGCGAATTTGGTTTCTTATCTTCTTCCTGTTACATTGTATGCTGTGATACTTTTCAATGCTGTCTAGCCAATTCTCCAGCTCGATTTAATCATTCTCTAAAATTTGACAAATACTCCAAATGGGTGATCTCTGAATTCTGACTTACTAATTTTTCCTGAATCAATTTTAATGGTCCTCTTACTTCATGCCCCAAAACTAATTCAAACGGACTGAATTTGGTCGATTCATTCAGTGCGTCTCTGATCTCAAAAAGTACAAATGGAATTCCCTTATCCCAAACATCTGGATAATCCTGACCATAAGGTCTCAACATGGTCTTTAGTGTTTGATGCCATCCTTCTAGCGCTCCCTGTGATTCCGGATGGTACACGGTAGATTTGGATTGCTTTATTCCCATGTTATCCATAACCAGCTTGAATAGTTTGGATGTGAAGTTTGATCCTTGATCTGACTGGATCTCTACTGGCAGTCCCTAAAGTAAAAAACATTAAGTAATTCTCCTACAACCCTTTTAGCTGTGATGTTGCACCATAGGATTGCCTCTGGAAATCTAGTCAACAAATCCATTATTGTTAATAAATACTTATTCCCACTTTTTGTTTGCGGTAGGGGAACTATGCAATCCTGAAGAAGGGCTTCTGCCCGAAACGTCGATTCTCCTGTTTTTTAGATGTTGCCTGACCTGCTGCGCTTTTCCAGCAACACATTTTCAGAACTATGCAATCAATCAAGATCCTCGTGACAGGTTCCTCAAATGTTGGAATAGGTATTAAAGGAACAGGTTTTATTACTGCCTGTGGTTTTCCGATTAGCTGACATGTATGAAATATCTGGCAAAATTCATATGTGTGTAGTCCAGGTCAGTAAAAATGGCTTTGTATTTTAATCTGTGCTTTCCTCACCCCTAAATGACCTCCAAGTAGTAGCTCAGGTGCCATTTGCAACACCTCCTTTCTATACCCTACTGCTGAAACAATTTGATGAATCTATGCCCATTCCTCATTTGCTTGACTGTGTGATGGTCTCCATTTCCTCATTAAGACATCATCTGTTAAGTAATAACACACAGGAAGGCATTCACTCTCCTTCTCTGTGTATGCCTTTTGATATAACTATTTTAAGTTCTCATCTTTCAGTTGTAATTCAATCAGCTTAGCAGAGCTAGAGATATCAGCATATTTAGCTATTTGCTGCTCCTCTGTTCCACTTACCTGATTGAAGAAAGTTTCAGATATCACTATGTCAGCTTCCTTATCTGTGCCTTTTGAACTCTCCTGCTTCGACTTTTGCCTCTGTGATCTTGTGATCACGCAATCAGGGAAAATTCTTTGATAAATATTCTTCATGTCTTCAGTTGCCTGCATCTCCACTGGCTTCTCAACTAGAGTGGGCAGCACACCTACCGGTGAATCAGCTTTATCATTTGCCAATTGTATTCCTGAAGCTGAGAGTTTGTCCAGTACTCCTCCCACAAATTCTCCACTCTCCTCTGGACTCTCTCGCCTCACTTTACATAACTGAGCACTTTTTGTCTCACTATGAATTCTCATTACCTCTGCCTTTTCTTTCAGGAGACTCCTGGTCAATGTGAATAAACTTTACCCTTGCATGTATATTTTTGAAGCAGATCTGGTACTTCCTCGTTAATCGACCTCTGATCATCTTGTACACTCTGAGGCAGTTGTCTAACTTCTCTTTTGCTTTTTGCTACTAGTCTAACAAAACTTCCAGGTTTGTCTGAGTTTCCTACATCTGGCTTTCTCCTAGCCGACCAACACTGTGTTTTGTGTGGCCCACGTCATTAGAATGAAAACACCAGAGCTTTTTAAATGTCTTTGTCGCCCTCAAGGGTTTCTTTTTTACCCTGTGGTAAATTATCCTGATGATCTTCACTGAGATCTACCTTTCCCTTTCCACGTAAGGATTTCTCTCTTGCCCCATTTTCGAGCTCTCAGCGACTGAAATTGATTCTGGAAGCCAATCCATGTTTTATGGACCAGCTCATAGCCATCAGCCCCTTCAGCTGCTAACCTTGCTGTTTTAACTCTCTGCTCTTCCACATGAGGTCACACGACTTCAGGCAGTGAATTTTTGAATTCTTCCAAAATAATTACATCTTTAAGGGCAGTATAGTTTTTCTCGATTTTTAATGCTCTTATCCACCTATCGAAATTATTCTGTTGGATCCTTTCAAACCCAAGATAGGTTTGACCTGGATCTCTCCTTAGATTCCTGAAACGTTGTCTATTGGCTCCTGGTACAAGCTCATATGCACTTAAAATGGCTTTTTTCACCTCCTCATACTCCCCAGATGCCTCCTCTGATAGTGATGTGAATACCTCACTAACCTTACCTACAAGTTTAGTTTAAGACCATAAGACCATAAGACATAGGAGTGGAAGTAAGGCCATTCGGCCCATCGAGTCCACTCCGCCATTCAATCATGGCTGATGCGCATTTCAGCTCCACTTACTAGCGTTCTCCCCGTAGCCCTTAATTCCTCTAGATCAACATTGGATCAACATTGCCTCTGGCCGTTGCATTTGTTTAGCCTCCTTTTCAAATGAGATGAAAAAGGCTTCCACATCCTTCTCAGCAAACTTAGACAATGCTTGAACAGACTTAAACAGATTCTCACTCGGCTTCTGACTACCAGGGGCTTGCTCATCCTCACTCTCTTCCTCACTAAGCCTACCCTCAGCCTTTATCTCCAGCCTTTTATGCTGACATTCCTTTTTAAGTGTCAGTTTTTGACATTCAAAAGCTGCCCCTTTTTCTTATTCTTCTGCTTTTAATCATAACTCAAACTGTTTCACTTCTATTGCCCTTTCCTTATCTCTCGCCTCTAACACAAGCTGCTTCATTTGCAATTGAATTCTTGCCATCTCTGTAGATTCTGATGGTTTCTCCAGCAAGTTTAAATGCTGAGCTATTGCTGTAATTATCTCTCATTTCCCCCACAGAAGCAGACAGTTTCAATTCCAGCTTCTCTGCTAATTGTTGCAACTTGATCTTATTAAATTTTTTGCAAAACATCCACAGTCACTGCATCCACATCCAGAAACCTTTTAGTGACTGAAAGAGCCATTCCTATCCCAAGCTTTGTCTACCCACCCAGCACCCGAAATACAAACACTAACACCGACCACGCATTGTTTACAGTCCTGCAAAGAGCCCCCAAGTCTGTTATGGGCTCAGCTAGACCACTCAAAACCTTCTTAAACAGGCTGCTCAGACCATAACTTTGCAATTTGTTTTGGTACGTGTACAGTGACAATTACCCAGATTAAGTTAGCTGGGTTGACCACTACATTTTAAAACAGACAAAAATGTATTCACAAAATTGTGCAATGAAACACAAAGAACAGAGTAGAGACTCCCTACAGAACTCAGCCTATCCAACGAGACTTAATTATGCTGTTCCAAATATACACAACAGTCCCAATAAGCAAACTCTCTTTAAAACCCAGAATAAATGGAACACATACTTCCAGATTGAAGCTGAAGGGCAGGAAAGAGAGACACCGTTTTCATACAGCTCCCTGTTGAACTTCCAAACAGTTCAAGGCTGAACTAAAACTGCTCAGCTGAGCAAGTGAGCTGACCACTCCCTTTTCTTAATACAGGTCACTTCTAAAACATGACCACTTTGGCCTGAAGTCTCATCCATTTACACAAAATCAAAAGACCTCTCAAAATCCTTTTCATCTCTGTACCAAACCAGACTGATCGGAGCCCAGCCCGGTTTATTGCCCTTCTAAAAAGAAATCAAGGACAGAGTCTCCTTGAGCCAAGGAACAGCTTTTAGAAAATAAGAGGCTAGCTTTGTGACAGAAGCAAATATGACAGCAATGTTTAAGACAGACACATGAGCAGGCAGGGAATATAGAGATATGGACTGCATGTAGGCAAGTGGGATTAGGTTAGATTGGCATCATGGTCAGCATAGACATGATCGGCCAATGGACGTGTTCCGATGCTGCACTGCTCTGTGTTCTTTTTTCTTAAAATCAGTGAAACTAAAGCTTAGATTTAAAGTGAAACAGTGAATGCAGAAACTCAGAAGAAAAGCAACAGAGCAGTGATACTCAGCAGCTCAGGCAGTATCCCTCTGAGGCATACAGGGTTAATGGGACAGAACATCTGGGATCAGGAATCTCACATCGATTTATTTTACATGAAAGAAGGAACTTCCATATATCTGAAAGGTGTTTCCTCTCTGGACTTTCTCAGACATGTGGAGAATGTTGTTATTGAGATCTATCAGAAGAAGGCAGACGATGACACCAGTACTGCTGGGCGAATGGTGGAAAGCTCTGACACATAGTTCTCCTATCAGCACCTCTCAAACTCCGTATTACCAAAGGACAGTCTGAAGTGGGGGGGTGGGGTCACTCCCAGCAGACTCTGTGCCCTCCCCTTGTATTGTATCGTGGTCTGCCGTTCGGGGTCCTGGTGCTAGTCTGGTGGACATGGTGTATTTTTGTTTGTTTCCCAGCTTTGAGGTTGATTCACTTTGTGGAACAGATACGCGTGGTTCTGTGCGGAGGGGCGGCTGTGGCCGGGCTCGGACGCAGACGCATCTCCCGCTGGCGGGGTGGGGATACTGATTGTTCTCGGTGTCCTGCTCACTCTCTGCAGCCCCAAGAGTGCTCTCAACATGCGGATTTGCTTGCATTGTGGGGAGTTCTGTGTTGTCAAACCTCGGCAAGTGCAGCGTGGCCGACTGTGGGTGCCACCTCCTCTGTTCTGTTTGGGCCGCGCTGAATGCCCATGCAGGTTGGGACAGTTGTGTTCTCCTGTAGTTCTGTCAGTCAGTGGGTGAGTGTCTGGTTGGTGGGTATAGTCACTAATCCAGTATTTGGTTTCCAGCAGCTGCAGTTATTGTTTTTATCTGGTTGGTGGGGACAGGGAATACCTGAGTCTGGCCTGGACTGAGTAAGTTGCTCTTTAGTTTAAACTCTGCAAAGGCAGGAATAGACTGGATGTTGGATGGTTCTTTTTGCAGAGAGTCATGAACCTCTGGGTTACATTGTTAGCTGGTGCACTGGCTACTGACTGTCCACCTCCAACAAGGAGCTGATTGGATGATGTTTATCAACTGAGTGCAACAACATGACAAGTCACCGTGCAAAGACCAAAAAACAGGCGAGAAATGCCAGCCATTCAGCCCATCGAGTCTGCTTGCTATTCAATGAGATCATGGCTGATTTAATAATCCTCAACTCTACAACCCTATCTTTTACACTTCACCCTCGATTCCTTTAATGATTAAAACTCTAATTCAGCCTCAAACATTCTCAATAGCTCTCTGCTATAAAATAAATTCCACAGATATACTTCCCACCAAGAGAAGAGATCTTCCTATCATTACTATATTACCGGGTGACCCCTTACTCTCAAGTTGTACCCTCTGGCCATTGCCTCTTCCACAGGAGGAAACTAAATTTCCACGACTACCTTGTCAAGCCCTCTAAGATACTAGTGTCTTTCAATAACATTAAACTAAACTCCAATTAGTGCAGTCCCAAACTACTCAACGGGATTTGTGAGGGGTAGGTCTTGCCTTACAAGTCTTATTGAATTCTTTGAGGAGGTGACCAAGCATGTGGATGAGGGTAGAGCAGTGGATGTAGTGTACATGGATTTTAGTAAGGCATTTGATAAGGTTCCCCATGGTAGGCTCATGCAGAAAGTCAGGAGGCATGGGAGAGAGGGAAATTTGGCCAGTTCGATAGAAAACTGGCTAACCGGTCAAAGTCAGAGAGTGGTGGTAGATGGTAAATATTCAGCCTGGAGCCCAGTTACAAGTGGAGTTCTGCTGGGATCAGTTCTGGGTCCTCTGCTGTTTGTAATTTTTATTAATGACTTGGAAGAAGGAGTCGAAGGGTGGGTCAGTAAATTTGCAGATGATATGAAGATTGGTGGAGTTGTGGATAGTGAGGAGGGCTGTTGTCGGCTGCAAAGAGACTTAGATATGATGCAGAGCTGGGCTGAGGAGTGTCAGATGGAGTTCAACCCTGTCAAGTGTGAGGTTGTCCATTTTGGAAGGACAAATAAGAATGCGGAATACAGGGTTAATGGTAGGGTTCTTAGTAAGGTGGAGGAGCAGAGGGATCTTGGGGTCTATGTTCATAGATCTTTGAAAGTTGCCACTTTCAGGTGGATAGAGCTTGTAAGAAGGCCTATGGAGTATTATCGTTCATTAGCAGAGGGATTGAATTCAAGAGTCGTGAAGTGATGTTGCAGCTGTACAGGACCTTGGTAAGGCCACATTTGGAGTACTGTGTGCAGTTCTGATCGCCTCACTTTAGGAAAGATGTGGAAGCTTTGGAGAGGGTGCAGAGAAGATTTACCAGGATGTTGCCTGGAATGGAGAATAGGTCGTACGAGGATAGGTTGAGAGTGCTAGGCCTTTTCTCATTGGAACGGCGAAGGATGAGGGGTGACTTGATAGAGGTTTATAAGATGATCAGAGGAATAGATAGACAGTCAGAAACGTTTTCCCCGGGTACAACAGAGTGTTACATGGGGACATAAATTTAAGGTGAAGGGTGGAAGGTATAGGGGGGATGTCAGGGGTAGGTTCTTTACCAGAGAGTGGTGGGGGCATGGAATGCGCTGCATGTGGGAGTGGCAGAGTCAGAATCATTGGTGACCTTTAAGCAGCAATTGGATAAGTACATGGATGGGTGCTTAATCTAGGATAGAAGTTCGGCACAACATCGTGGGCCGAAGGGCCTGTTCTGTGCTGTATTGTTCTATATTCTATATTCTATCAGCAATGATTTTTTTTTTACTCTTGTATGTTCTGAAATATCCCTAAAACATCTGCCATGGCATCTTTTGTGATGTATTCCTTCACCTAATTTGTATATTCACTTTAGCAAGCTCTGCTTTCACACCCACATAACTGTGTTTAGTTCAGTTTTAAAAAAGAACTCTCAGAACAAGCCTTCCCTTCCTGAAACTAAATTTACCATTCAATCATATTATCACTACTTCTTTCTATGGGCCCCTTCACTATGAGGCCATTAATTAAACCTATCTCATTGCACAATACTAAGTCTTTTATTGCCTGCTCTCAGGTAGACTCAAGAATGTGCTGCTTTAATACATTATCTTGAGAACATAGCTACAAATTAATCTGAGCCATTGTGTGCACCTACCTTTCTAGCTTATACATAGATTCAATTATCTGATGATTTTCATTGATCCTTTCTGGAAAGCTCCAATTATTTCTTCCTTACTTTTCCACCCTTCAGTGTGGTTACCATTAGAGGACTGTACAGCTTTCCCACAAGTAACCTGTTATCTTTATTATTGCTTATCTTTAACAAAACCACTTTCACATTCTGGTTTCCTGCACACAGGTTATCCCTTACTATTGAACAAATACCATTAGTAGCTAACATAATTACCAAAATTACCCACAAACCTTTCCCCGACCCCTGTACCATTTCTTAACTTCCTGTCTTTCCCTAATGTGCTGTACCCTCTGTATGGTTACTTGCTTGTACTCAGTGATTTCTATTTGTTCTCTCAGTTCACCTTTTTGTTCTGAATGTAGCATGCATTCAGATACAGGGGCTTTTATCCTTCCATTGTTTCTGCATCCTATAGTCTGATTTGTTAATTTACTCTTAAATTTATGCTTGCTATTCCTTCCTATCACAGACTGTTTATTAATTCTTGTATTAATACCTTTCTCTTTGGTCTTGTCTTGATTCTTTGATTTAACATTTCTTCCCTGATTTTATCTCTTGAATCCACTATTTAGATCAAAATCCTCTCTATTTATTCCTAGTTGTGATCCCAGCACATTCGGGTGAGACTGTTGCAATGGTACATATACCAATTTGCCCATTACAAGTGTCAGCGCTCCCATGAACTGGGATCCATTTCTCCCTCCCCAATTTCAATGACCTTCCTTCCAACATTAGTGGAGCAATTAGGTAATGATTGCACAATTTTCCAATCACAGTCCCTGAAATAATGAAGTGGGTTATGACCACGTGCACTACAAAGTGGGCAACAACTAACACTTGTCTGACATCTGACAAATACCATCCAACTCTCACATGAGCCAAGCAATGATCATATCAAATATTAGAAATTTAACCACATTCCTCGACAATCAATTGCATTAACGTTGTCAAACTCCCCTCTCAAAGATCAACATCCTGGAAGATCAGAACTCTACTGCATGAGTCATGTCGATGCCATGCTACTGCAGCAGAATTAAAACCAAGCATTTGTGGGTACTAAGTCCCCAAAGCCTCTCCACCACCTATAATGTACAACTCAGGAGTGTATTGGAACGCCTAACTGCCTTTCACTCCTGAAGAGGTCAACATTATTCAGGACAAAGCAGTCTGCTTCAACAACATTTCAAACACCAATTCAAACATTCCTTCCCTCTAACAAAGGTGCACTATGGCTGCATTGTACAATATTTATAAAAACATACAGCAAGTAATGAAAACTTCTTTAGCATCCTAATCAGCAACCTCCACCATCCAGAAAATAAAGGAACGCAGATGAAAAGTAACACCATTAAATTGCCCTTCAAGTACCATCCCACCTTGGACGTATAATTGCCATTCCTTCATTTTTGCTCAGACAAAATCCTGTAACTCAAAACCTAACAACTCTGTGGATGTAATCTTCTGCAAATTGACTGCAGTAGTTCAAAGTGGTTCACTACTATCTTCTTGAGCTCAATAGGATAGGTCATGAAATGTTGACTTTGCTAGCAATGTTCATAACATGGTAATGAATAAACAAAAATCCGTAGGACTTTCTAAGGACTTGATTCTTCAAGCTTTTATTATGTGAAGTCTGCCCAATACCTCAAGTGTCAAAATGTGGCTTGTGCATCCAAACACAAGCAGGCAACAAGTTCACTCCTACAACGCTAAACTATGTTTTGGTTTCCAAACTAAACTCTACTGGACGTACTGAGATCAGTTTAGCATATTAAGGTTGTATCCTGTAATATCTCATAATAAATGTGATGTGGGAAAATGCCCTCTGTGTACTTGGTGCAGTAAAATTGTTAGAATATCCTTTATAAATATGTTCACAGATTTGCTACACAGCATAGCAATACAATCTCTGACCAAATAATTACATAGAGTCATAGAGCACAGAAACAATTCAGTCCAACTCATCCAAACTGACATGATATCCCAATCTGACATAGTCCCATTTGCCAGAATTTGGCCTATATTCCTCTAACCCCTTCCTAATTCTGTATCCATCCACAATGTCCTGGGATACATCTACCTTTATAGGGATTTATCGACCATTATGTGTTTTAAGGCCTCCACCATCTCCTCTTCTATAATATGAACACTTTTAAAAACATCACTATTTCCCCAAGTTTCAAGTTTCCATGTCCTTCTCCACAGTAAATGATATGTGAAATATTGGTTTATTATCTCAACCATCTCCTGTGGTTCCACACGTAGATGGCCTTGTTGATCTTTAAGTGGTCCTACTCTCTCTCCAGTAACTCTTCTGCTCTGAATGTATTTGTACAATCTCTTTGGTTCTCCTTAACCCTATTTGCCAAACCTATCTCATGTCCCCTTTTTTCCCTCCTGATTTCCTTAAGTATACTCTTACTGCCCTTATACTCCTCTAGGGATTCACTCGATCCCTGCTGTCTATACCTGACATATGCCTCCTATTTCTAGACCAAAGCCTCAATTTTTCAATCATCCAGCATTTCCTACACTTACCGGCCTTGTCCTTTACATTAACAGGAACATACTGTCTCTGAACTTTTGTTATCTCATTGTTGAACACCTCCCACTTTCCAACCATCCCTTTACCAGTGAGCAGCCTCCCCAATCAACTTTTGAAAATTCCTGCCTAATACTATCAAAATTGACCATACTCCTATTTAGAACTTTAACATTTAGATCAGGCCTACCCTTTTCCATCACTATTTTAAAACTCAGAATTATGATCACTTGCCCCAAAGTGCTCCCCCACTGACACCTCAGTGGCCCTGCCTTGTTTCCCAAGAGGGGATCAGGTTTTACTTTTCTTTAATGGGTACACTCACATATTGAATAACACAATTTTCTTGAACACACTTGACAAATTCCTCTCCATCCAAACCCTTAACACTACAGCAGTCCCAGTTTATGTTTGGAAAGTTAAAATCCCCTACCACGACAATACTATTCTTTTTACAGTTACCTTACATATTTGCTTCTCAATTACCCAGTGGCTATTGGAGGGCCCATAGTACAATCCCAATAAAATGATCATCTCTTTCTTATTTCTCAGTTCCACCCATATGACTTCACTGGACATTTTCCCAGGTATATCCTCCCTAAATACAACCATAACATTGTCCTTAACCAGAAATGCCAGTCCCCTTCCTCTTTTGCCTACTTTTTTAGCCTTCGTATAGGATCCACACCCCAGAACATTAAGCTGCCATGAGCCATGTTTCTGTGATAGCTATGACATCCCAGCCCATGTTTCCAACCATCTGCCTTATCGGTCATGCCTCTTGCAATGAAATAAATGCAGTTTAATTTATCAATCTTATCTTGCTTGCTGCCGTGCTCTTGCCTGCGTTGACTATTTAATTTGCTCCCCTTATCTACAGTACCGGTCTTAGACATCTCTTTTCTCACTGTCACTTTGTGTCCCTATGCCATTGCTATCATCCTGTACTAAGACTTTCCGCGGGTCACTCTCCATTTTCAGGATATTCTGCACCTGCTCCGATATATCTTTGACCTTTGCACCAGGGAGAAACACAGCATTCTGATGGCTTGGTGACGGCCACAAAAACATCTGTCTGTGCCTCTGACTAGGAAGTCCCCAATCTCAATCAATCACTTGGAAACTAATGAATGTCTGATTACAGTGGAGCCAGTTAGGGTACCAGAAACACGGCTGTCAGTGCGATATTCCCGAAAGTCCGTCATCCTTTTCATTTTCCAAAACAGCATATCTATTTGAGATTGGGATAGCCACTGTAGACTCCTGCATGACCTGCCTACCTTTGCTCATGGTAACCCACTTACCTGAATGTATACGTAACTTTTCTACCTTTCTGAAACCGCTATCCATCACACACTCTGGCTTCTGTAAAGTCCTCATTGCCTCTTAACTGCCACTTAACTCCAATAAATCCATGTGATCTGACAAGATTTACATCTAAATACTCTTCCTGCAGACATAGTCTCTCCAGGAATACTGAAATGCTTCCTGATCTCCCACATCTGTCAGGAAGAGCACATCTACTAAAAATCACCTCTACCCCTTGAACAATTTAGAGACCCAGAAAATATCCAAAAACAAACACAACACATGTTGCTAGAAACCCAGTGCTAGAATAGTGTAACTGCTCAAAACACTGCTCTGGGAGTACTTATACTTACCTTTTATATTAAAATTCAATCAACAGATAGATCTCAGTAAAACGTAAAAACACCTACTTTCTGCTGATTGCATTATAACATCATCCAGCTCTTGCTCTAGTTTCTCATAGGTCACTAATCGTGCTTGAAGCTCAGCGTTTTGTGCCTGAAGTTCTGTAGTATGTTTCTCTGCTGATGACTGCAGTTTGTAAAATTCTTTTGTTAAAACCTGTTGAGAGAATAAGGTAACAAATTACAATTAATTACAAACCTGTTTTTACTTACTGACTTGTAAAGGTAAATTATATGCAAAACTCAACTTTGTCAATTTGATAGTTAATATAGTCACATTAAATTCCTCCATATGTTATTTCGCAGAGCCTCATACAATTTAGCATAGAAAGCTAATTACTCAATTATGTTACACACCAAGGAATTTAACATGAACTAATAAAGTTCTTCTGTCTCTGCATGTAAGCAATATCATTTTGTAGTCAGGTAAAGAAGGCAAGGGAATAATTCTATAAAGGTAGGAGAAGATGGTAAGAAAGAGCGGAGATAAGGATAAGGCAACTACTGCAATTAGAAATAGTCAGGGATTAACTCAATCTTTCCACTGCAATCTTTGAATTAACTGATTCAAAATTCATTTATTTTGGAAGATGTTCACACAATAAGTGTGAACCCTTTATAATTGTATAATGAAAATGAAAACTCATATTAATGTAGGGAGTGATTACCTGTCTGTACCAAATTTATTTTCTTCTTTAGAAGGGTAAGCACTTGAAGCTTAATGATGTAACAGGAAGATAACTTGTTTGAGCTGAGCTTCCTGAACGTAACTATGACTTGGAGATGCCAGTGTTGGACTGGGGTGTACAAAGTTAAAAATCACACAACACCAGGTTATAGGCCAACAAGTTTAATTGGAAGCACACTAGCTTTCGGAGCGACGCTCCTTCATCAGGTGATAGTGTAACTAATGTAACTACTTTAACATGTAGAATCCAGTTTTAGTAATGTCAGAAATTCTGCACCTAATTTATATACGATCTTATCCAATTTCTAAAAAAATTTTCAGCATGTTGAACTCATTGTTATGCAACTCCACATTCAGAACACAAAAATGAACACCCAAGGATATGGTTAGCCAAAATTGCAATAAAAAAGACTGAACCTTTCAAAATTATTACACCATGTAATATAGCACTTACTGAGGAGATTAGAGTTAGATTGCAGTTTGGACTGAATTTTACATCTTCTCAATGAATTTACAACTTTTCAAACAATCTTTACTGTACAATTTAATATGCTCGGGGAGTATACGCCTTGAAATTTTTATCAGGTGAAGCCACTCAAGAGTTTTTCTTTGAAAGAAATTGCCCATTTTAAAATGTGACTGTTTGGATAACTTGAATCCCATCAATAAAAGAAAACTTAAAAGAAAATCACAGAACAGAAAGAGGCTCCTTTTCCATCAAGTCTGTACTTGCATTTCTCCCTTGCATAAATCCCTGCAGTATGATGCTGCAGCCTGCAAATATTCCTCTTTTCAAAACAACTCAATTACAGCTTTCTGTGTTCAAATGCCAGGATTATACTAATTGCATAAAACACAGCGCTTAAAACATGATCATACTTTTTCCATGAATCTAAGAATCATGTTACCTACTAAAATCAAAATGAGATGAGACTGAACAGATAGCCTTAAAGGGTACTATGTTAAGTTAGTGATGCAAGACAGCTTTAAGAGTAATCTATCCAGCAGCATTCTCCCATTGAAATATAAACTATTCACAAAGATCTAGACAGATTAAATTAAGATTTAGAGATGCTGGTGTTGGACTGGGGTGTACAAAGTTAAAAATCACACAACACCAGGTTATAGTCCAATAGGTTTAATTGGAAGCGCATTAGCTTTTGGAGCGCTGCTCCTGATGAAGGAGCGGCGTTCCGAAAACTAGTGTGCTTCCAAATAAACCTGTTGGACTATAACCTGGTGTTGTGTGATTAAATTAAGAATATTTTAAGTTATACTACCTTGGTCTAATCTGTATCAAGAATTAAAGTCACTTTAATAGAGGTCAGAAATGTTGGATATGGTGTTGAAATGGAGATATTACATTGGGACCCATGTCCTACAGAAGGTATAGATTTGGACAATCTTTTGAATGAGTTGAAGAAAGATTGCATGTATATAGTATTTCCCATGGCCACCAGATGTCTCAAAGCTCTTTTTCAGTTAGTGAACTACTTGTTGAGTCTCATTGTTGTAATGTAGAATTAAGAATACTTTTAATGATTAATCTAGTTCAACCCATGTACATTGATTAAATGTGATGATGGAATTCATAAGTGTGGAACATCTTAACAAATACTTTAAAAACATACGTGGCATCCAACATTCACTGTAAGATGATTACTCATCATCAATGGATTCTAAACTTGTACAACATGGTTTTCACTTATCCACTTTGCCTTTATGATTAGGACAAATATTTTTGAAAAACTATTACAGTGCCATGTAAATAGTTCTTTTTGTATTTTAAGTACAATTTAATTTTAGAAATAAAGCAGCTTTTGAAGAGCAGACATTCCAATTATTTCCGGAAAGCACTTGTGCTCATTAGATGCATCTCAAAAGCTTCATCAATAGTACATTCTAATATTTTTTTTCATTGAGTAGTCAAGGTAACAGTCTATAATTCCCAAGAACATACTTTTGATCTTTTCAAGATTGGAATAACGTTAGTTATTTCTCAGACTTCTGGTGCCAGTGTTACCTAATGAGCTGAAACAATTTTTCTTTAAGAACTCTCAGACTTATTCAACCTGATTGTAATGCTTTATAAATATTCAAGTGCACCACATTTAATTGGCTGTTTTCAAGGGTTATTTTATTCCACGAAGGCAAGTCAATCCCACATTCTCTCTGAAAGAAAACTCTTGCAAACTTGCTTTTAAATGCAACCCTCAGCTGCCTATTCTTTCGCCTGTCATTTATCGTAATATTTATAAAGTACTTGATCTGCTCAATAACATCCTCATCCCCACTTTGTCATCCTTCCCAGTTAAGTTTTCATTTCACCAAATCAGGTTTATTTATCAGTTATTACATCCTGCGTTGTACCCACAACTCCAAGAAATTTAAGTACACCTAGTTTAATCCTCCATCAGATTTGGTCAGAACACAAATTGTTATCAGATCTCAACTTTCTCTGCCAAGATCTCCTCATAGCACTGCAATCAACGTGCAGATGATCCCCACTCCTAACTATATCATTAAACCCCAGATCCCTCCATCCTCACCTCCAATCATTACTGTGAACAGTTAATGGGCTGCTTTATCAGCAATAGGAAAAGGTATTTTCCAAAAAGGGACAACCAGTCCCTGATTTAAGCTCAGAAATGTTTCAGAATGCATTGTGCAAGAATGTTCAGGAAAGAAGCCATACCGCTTTTCCAGATTTTCCTTTCCTCCCTCCCTCCCCTGGAAGGCAGTGAAACAAGATGTATTCCGGTGCTCGGTTGTAACTTAGCGTGTACTGTCCCTTGTTGCGTTGCTAAATTTACTTTTGGTTCAATGGAATTTGACCTCACTGTTTGCGGGTCAAATTCCATTACATCAAATAAATACTGTTAGGTGTGCATAGAGTTTGAATACAAAATAAATAACAAAGTTATATGAAGACTAGTGGACCCAGTGATATTTTCACATTTAAAATTTCTCACCTCCACAAGTGTGGATGGAACTTATTGCCAATCTAGCTGGACACTGCACCCATCCTAAATTGTGAAAGCAATTAGAAAGGACACTGACACTTGCACATTCAGGACAATCCTTGGGCTTCTGTCCTGTAAGAGGACAGAAAAGCTAATGGGGTACCCAACTGCTCCATAATGGGGAGCAGGGAGTTTTTGGCAGGGAGTTACGTTTTTTTCAAAAGTTCAAGTTGACAATTTGTCCTCACTTCTTTTGCAGCAGCAATATTTCCATGGGAAAAGAGTAGCATGCTCTACAGCCATGGTGCCTCAGGAAATCTAACTGCTCCATGCAAATGTATTTGGATTTGAGCACAGGAACAGTTGAACTAGCAGGGGGAGGCAGTTCTACCACTTACTACAACTTCAGAACAGAGGAACGATATATGCAAGGAATGTCCACTTGCTTTGAAATTTTCAGATTTAAATAGTAGAGGTAGAGACCCAAAAGTGGGAGCCAAAACTGATTCTGGTCTGACAAACTCTGCTTGACTTGTAGCCTTGTTCACCATCTTAACAAACAAATTTTAGAATCACAGTGTCACCGAGTGTAATGAGTATAGTAAAAAAGTAAAATGGACAATGCAAAATATGGATCAAATTATCATGATTTGTGGACATGGATTTTTTTTTTAAACTGTTATGTGCATACTATTTGGTTGCCCTAAAACGCAAATAAAATATTTTACCTCAAGTTTCTTTTGGTACTTATCACATTCCACCTGGCACTGTTTGAGATTCTTGGCAGTTTCCTCTTGCACCAACTGAGCACGCTCCGCCTCAAACGTTTTTAGCTTTGTCTGATTCATGAGTTCAGATATGCGGCTATCTGTGGTGACTTGCATCTGCCTAAACCTAAAAAGAAACAACGAGGTAGGAAAATATATTTAGTGTTTCCTTTAGTTGATTTGCATAAATTTTATTTACATCAAGTTATAATAATAATGCTCATAAAGTCATACTTCATAAACAGACCCTTTGGTCCAATTCATCCATGCCAACCAAATTTCCCATATTAAACTAGTCCCATTTACCAGCATTTGGCACATATCCCTCTAAACCTTTCCTATTCATGTAGCTGTCCAAATCTTTTAAATATTGTAACTGCATCTACCCCTTTCTCTGGCAGTTCATTCATATGCGCACCATCCTGTGTGCAAAAAAGTTGCCCCTCATGCCACTTTTAAATCTTTCCCCTCTCACCTTAAAATGATGCCCTCTAGTTTTTAACTCACCTACCACAGGGAAGGCATCTTTGTGATTTACCTTATCCATGCCCTTTATGATTTTAAAAACCTTTGTAAGGTCACACCTCAAACTCCTATGCTTCAGGGAAAAAAAGTCCTTGCCTATCCAGCTTCTCCTTATAACTCAAACTTTCTAGTCCTGGTAAAATCCTTATAAATCTTTTCTGCGCTCTTTCCAAAATTTCTAATGAACACACCATTCAAGTAGGCTTATGAACATGCAAAACGGAACAGAACATACATCTGAGTATTCTGAAATAGTCCTTAAATGTCTATCATTGAATGTCTATTAATTAATCCCCTAGCCTAGTTTGGCAGTTCAGTTCAGCTAACTCAGATTTTGCATCCACATAATTGCCCCTATTTAGTTTTAAAATTTAGTCTTAGACCCAATCTCCTTCCTTTCAATTTGGATATTGTGGTTTCTCCCAAATGGGGCCAATGGTCAAAATGCATATGCTACGGAAGTAAATAGGATTTGCACTGACAGTATCCTGGATCAATTCAGTTTTTCTTTCCCTTAAGTGCGCTGGTCTAAGGTTTGATACACAGTATCTTCCTATATGTGTGAAGGAAAAAAGAACTTGCCAGGGCCCTGCAGTAGACTGTGGCCCACATTTCGTAAAATGACGCAGGAGAGATGCTGAATGCTATCCAAATTAGAGCAGCCATTACCCTCCCCACTTACGTGCACCCCTGCCATCAAGTCACACCCCTGCCCGCTGGACAGAACTCAGATGTTCCCTGCACGACCCCACCAGCTCTAAGTCATGATTTGCCCTCAGTGGGTCCTGACCATCATCAAGAGGGGGAAAGAAAATGCCTCAAAGCCCAACCACAACCAAAAATGCGAATTAGGAGGAAGAGGACAAAGGTCAAGGCTGCATAGTCAGCCAAGAAGCCAGGTCCCTCGGGCAGTGGCCCAAGTGGAACCTGTAGGTGGAGGCAACAGCAATTTATAAAGAAATTATGGACCCCAAAATGATGCCACCTGGCAGCAGTCATAATGCAGCCTGGAACATGCAAAGGCCCCAGCATATCAGTGAGCAAAGGACCCCCATTGTATATCCTACACAGCTTAAAGGAATTAATGCTTCACATAAAGTCACAATTTTCAGGAACGCAACCTCATTTTAAGTGAGGAACTTCACAGAAAGTTCTATTGTATAAACTGTAGGCATTAATCAGTACCTGAATGGTGATCATTTTAGTCAAACTAATGACTTTACCACATGCTCCATATGCCTATCAACAATATAGAGTTGTAGGAACTTTCTTACTAATTACCACGTTTGTCCTGAGTTTTGAAAAGGTCAAGAGTACATGCAGCAACACAATTTCCACAAAGACACAGAACAATTCACACGATTTGAATGTAAACATACTAATACTCAAATAATATTTTATATGCTAAACACAATTTCACTTTTCCAAACACTATTCAACAGCAATCCCGGTAATATTTTATATACAACTATTGTAGAATGATATTTGCTACTTTAGCAATTGGAAACATTTACGAAATCAATTTATATTATTTTTCCCATGCTATCAAGGTGACTTTTAACTGTGTTGTAGAGTGGGAAACATACTACTTGAAAGGATATCTTTAATTTTACTGTATTAAGTTTGGTTACAAAAATAATCCTTGTTATTTTGCAATAATGCTATTCATCCCACATTTCTAATGTAATAGGTATGAAGAGCCATGATTTCTGAATTATGGATCTGCACTAAAAGGATTTCATGGCAGCTAACACCAATGGCAAGTTACTGCTGAGTCCTCATCTCCAGACATAGTAAAGGAATCCCAAAAACGCTGCTCCTTTTATCATCTTGACCTGAACAAAATGCAGTTGAATAATTTCTTAAATCATTTTACATCTCAGCTGTATCACAGCATCTGTCATTGTTGGCACAGAAACTTTGAATTGTACGAATGTGAGCAATCTTTTTTTGCTTGCTTAAAAACTCTGGGTATGCTCAACAACTGTACCAAGGATTTTCAGGCATTCAAAGCATGTATTTACTGCATTGCAGCACATCTAACACCAGGAGCAAAGGGGACATGTAGTGTTTCATTGGTAAAATTCATGCAAAACACTTCAAACAGTTATACATAAATGCATGTCAGTTCAAAAAATATTGTGAAAAGGTGTAAAATAAATGCAACGCAAATGTATGAATGCAAATGTATTTTACATTTGTTAACTGTTGATTGCATAAACTGCCTTCTGTGCCTAAGTATGGCGTGGCAAATACCTCTCATCATTAAAATTGCTAACATACATCAGCTTCTTTTATTAAAGCAATTTGACAGCAAGCAGCTTGGTAAAATATCATAAAATAATGACCTACTATAGCCATTATAAAACCAAACTCTTTTGGCAACTCCTCTCACACGCTACAAGAGACCCAGAGCAACCTATTTCAAATAATGAAAATTAGAACTCCAAGCAATGAATTAAGATTTGATTTACAAAAATTCTGTCGTAAACATTCTTCATGCTAATCATTTAGTATTAAATTGTTGGCATTTTCACAGGTTATATATGTATCTGTTGAATCACTTCAAGCAAAGCATTGCTACATCAGACAACACATGATCGATCACGTTGTAACATAGGACTTGAGAGGATGAAGAGACCATTCAGCCCATTGAGCCTGCTCCACGATTCAGTCAGATCCTGGCTGATGTGATTGTGGTTTAAATTTCAGTGTTCTGCTTGCCTGCTACCACTGTGACTCATTCTACCAAACTTAGCCTTGCACTAATTCAGTGACCCTACTTCCACTGCATTCTCGGGAAGAAGTTTCTATTAACAAATGACCCCCAAAGGAAAAATATTCTTATCTTTGTCTTATTCAGAAACTGATTCGCCTTTGTAACATATATCAAACTGATCTGTTTTAAACTCTTATTATTTTTATTTCTGAACTTATAGATTATACACAGTTATGGTTCCATTTTCTTCGTGATGAGATATCAAATACTCATTTCAAATTTCAGCTGCAATTGATAAAAATAAGAAAACTCAAAATTACAATTCAGTTTGGAAAGATATTTGAAACCCATCCTCCTTAACTTATGATTGCTTTGATGACAGGATTATTAAATCTTGCACATATGGAGTGAGCCTCACAAGCTGGGTGGGAAGGGGGTAAGAGGGAAGTAAGCACTGGGGGATGGATAATGGAAGAAAAGAAATGGGAGAGGATAAGAAAGAAGGCAAAGAGGGATAAGGTATATGGGTTACTGTTGAGTTTTATTAAAAAAAAGAGATTTAGGGCCCCATTTTCCACTGTTTGTCCTAAACCCTTAGTGGTTCACTTCCAATGCCTCCCTTCCATACCACTTGCTCCCTACTCAAAATCGTCCTCCGAGCTGCTTCCATCCACGGTTTCCTCTATCCTGTGAAACAATCATTCAACCATTTCAACTTCAACCTTCTTCCACTTGCCCATTCTGCCTCCAGAAGGGGGAACAGGTAGATACTATCTCAATATCCTGTCCACCTGAAAGTGGCAAACTACCCTTTCCAGTATTTCTTATTTTACCACAGCACTTGGTAAATCCTCTACCTTTACATATGCATTCAAAGTCTCCAGTATTGGACTGACTCCTTTCTCCTTGACTGTCTCGCATTAATCAAAGTCTCCAGTATTGGACTGATTCCTTTCTTCTTCTCCTCATTAATCTTAACTTGCATGATATTCTTGTCCAAAGGCCTTTGCAGCATTATGCACCCATCACCTCTTTGTCAATAGTATAAAACAAACAACTGTAGATCTGAAACAACAGAAATAGTGAGAAAAACTCAACAGATCTGGCATCATCTGTCGGGAGAAAGCAGAAATGACTCTTCATCAGATCCTCCTTGATTGTACTTGCATCCTATCCTTTACCATGTCCCTGCTCACTACCTGTATTTGTTCACTCACCCCAGCATCTATTCACATCTGCAATTATAATCCCTAAAATGACATGTTAATTTTTATTTGACTCTGCAACTGTAATTTCTTTCTTGTTGATTACTAACAATGTGGAAGAAAATGGCAAACCAGCACTGATGAGAAAAGGGTTAGTTGGTAGGATTTGGCTTGTTGAGAAAGTGAACTTCTCATCTTTGAAATTAATGGAATGTGATCCTGGGGTTGTGGAAGGCTTCCAGAGATTTTGGGTGGCGTGGCGGTTTTGATTGAGTGCAATCCTCAAGTCTGACAACACTGCGACTCTAGTTGATGGTATTACTGAACAAGTCAGATTGCACAAGTAACCTACATAATAAATCGTTATTCTTCAATAGTTTATTAATGTGATGATTAGTCATTGAAACATATTCACATAAGGTTGCAATTTTCTTTTAAAGTAGAAAATGCATTTATTACACATAGGATGAATTAGAAAAAATAAAGCCAAATATAGGTGACAGAGAGAGCAAGATCTATAAACACAGAACAGTGTTCAACCTTTTCCTTCAACATTACTCATTGCTGAGACTCAAGTCCAGAAAAATTATACTCCAGTTTTCAACTCCTTATACTTTTAGTAAATCAATTCTGAGAGAAGTAATTCCTTCTCATCTCATCCCTTCATGTAAAACTATGACCTCTTATTCTAGATTGCCTTACAAGAGAAAGCATCCATTCAAGGAGGCCCAGGCTCAAGTCCCACCTGCTGTGGAGGTGTGTTATACCATATCCAAAAAGGTTAATTGAAAATATATATTAGCATGTTGTTTTATAAGCAATGCAGCTCCTACATCAACATTATGTACCCATAAAGATGTTTTCCCTAGTTTATTTGCGTAAAAGGGTGTGTGCCTGCAACAACTTTTCAAAACCACCACGGCATAATATTTGAAATCATTCAAGCACCTTCTCATTTTGTAATCTTATTACGGGAGGATCAACGTTTGAATTTTCAATGTCTGATTCATTTGCCAATTCTTTCAATACTTTTAATTCACTCCCTATTTCTTTCATTACTGCAAAGATACTTTTCTCCCGATTATCCCCTCTGCCCAAAGTATCTCTGTTGCATATCAAGTCGACACACGTTTCCTTCTGTCTGGAGTATTCACTACAGAATTCGCATCATTGAGTTTCATTCTCATTCATTAAGTTCCAGTGAAACTTGCTTTAATTAGTTCCTCAGGGACAGGTAATAATACTGACACCTTGTCTCCAGCAACAAAATTTCAATCTTTCAATGCTTGTTGGGCTCTTTGTAAATGTTTATTGGCCAACTCTCACCTTTGATTACTTTCTTTTTGAAACTTGAAACATAGGTTGGAAGTGTAGTCTCTGAGCCTTGATTTAAACATTACTTTTTTAATCAATTTAAGCTGTCCTCACATTTCTTGTCCATATATCGGATTTAAAAATTGAATCCGGCAAACTGGTTAGGAGGATTCCTAATTTCTTTGTCTCAATCATGTGGACATTCCTAACCATATGTTCTAATCAAAACCTTTAAAGTTTGATAGCATCTTTCCAAAATTCCTTGAGACTGTGGGAAGGTAGGAGACAGAAAGTGCTAGTGGTGGACTGCTCTTCAAACTGAGGCCTGTGACCAGTAGCAAATATTGGTGTTGAATCCACTGCTTTTTGTCATTTATATAAATGATTTGGATATGAATATATGAGGTATGGTTATCAAGTTTGCAGGTGACACCAAAATTAGTGGTGTAGTGGATTGCGAAAAAGGTGCCTCAGAGTATAACGGGATCTTGTTCAGGTGAACTGAGGAGTGGCAGATGGAGTTTAATCTAAGTAAGTGTGAGTGGCTACATTATGGTAAGGCAAATCAGGGCAAGACTTACATGAATAATGCTCAGGTCCTGGAAGTGTTGCTGAACAAAGAGACCTTGGAGTGCAGGTTCATAGTTCCTTGAAAGTGGAGTCAAAAGTAAACAGGATAGTGAAGGCAGCATTTGATAAGCTTGCTGTTATTGGTCAGTGCATTTAGTGTCAGAGTTGGGAAGATATATTGCAGCTGTACAGAACATTGGTTAGAACACTTTTGAAATACTGCGCTTAATTCTCGTGTCCCTGCTATAGGAAAGATGTTAATAAGTCTGAAAGGACTCAGAAAAGATTTACAAGGATGTTGCCAGGGTTGGAGGGTTTGAGCTGTAGGGAGAGGCTGAATAGGCTGGGGATTCTTGCCTTGGAGTGTCGGAAGGCTGAGGGGGTGACCTTAAAGAAATTTGTAAAATTATGAGGGGCATGGATCGGGTGAGTAGTCAAGGCCTTTTCCCCAGGGTAAGGGTGTCCAAGACGAGAGGGCATAGGTTTAAAGTGAGGGGGGAAAGGTATAAAAGAGAACAAAGGGGTATTTTTTTCCACACAGAACTGCCATAGGAAATGGTGGAGGCTGGTACAATTGCAATATTTAAAAGGAATCTGGATGAGTATATGAATAGGAGGAGTTTAGAGGGATATGGGCCAAATGTTGTGGTTCTGTTCACCGACATGCTGGCAAACTAGATTAATTTAGGATATCTAGTTCGCATGGACAAGTTGGACTGAGGGGTCTGTTTCAGAGCTGCACATCTCTATGACTCTATATGGCAAAAATTTAAATTGTTTTACTTCCAGACTCTTAATTATTTCTTTGAATATTTGTAAGATAAAATTTGAATACTTATGTGATTGCATGTTTTTGCATATCTATATTCACTGACATTTTGCCTTAATTTTTCTTAATGAAATTAAGTACAATCAGATTTTTTTTCAAGTTCATGAAATTTTGTATCATCCATAATTGCTAAAACATAGATTCCCATTCCTGGTTCAAGTAAAGAAATGGTTTTCAAAGCTGGTATCTGAACTAAAGGTACAGGTAAAGGATCTAAAGAGAGAGCTAAGAGCAGCGAGAAGGGGACATTAAAGTCCTTGGTCGGTAGGATTAGGGAAAACCCTAAGGCTTTCTATAGGTATGTCAGGAATAAAAGGATGACTAGGGTAGGTATCGATCCAGTCAAGGATAGTAGTGGGAAGTTGTGCATGGAGGCAGAGGAGATTGGAGAGACACTAAATCAATACTTTTCGTCAGTATTCACTCAGGAACAGGACATTGTTGCTGATGTGAATATTGAGTCACGAGTGATTAGAATGGATGGCTTTGAGGTATGTAGGGAAGAGGTCCGGGGAATACTGGAAAGGGTGAAAATAGATAAGTCCCCTGGGCCTGATGGCATTTATCCTAGGATCCTCTGGGAAGCTAGGGAGGAGATAGCGGAGCCATTGGCCTTGATTTTTATGTCGTCGTTGTCTACAGGAATAGTGCCAGAAGACTGGAGGATAGCGAATGTGGTCCCCTTGTTCAAGAAGGGGAGTAGGGACAGCCCTAGTAACTATAGGCCAGTGAGTCTCACTTCTGTTGTGGGCAAAGTCTTAGAGACAATTGTAAGGGATAGGATTTATGAACATCTGGATAGGAATAATGTGATCAAGGATAATCAGCATGGTTTTGTGAAGGGCAGGTCGTGCCTCACAAACCTTATTGAGTTCTTTGAGAAGGTGACCAAGGAAATGGACGAGGGTAAAGCAGTAGATGTGGTGTATATGGATTTTAGCAAGGCGTTCGATAAGGTACCCCATGGTAGGCTACTGCAAAAATTACGGAGGTATGGCATTGAGGGTGCATTAGAGGTTTGGATTAGGAATTGGCTGGCTGGAAGGAGACAGAGGGTAGTAGTTGATGGTAAAGATTCATCTTGGAGTGCAGTTACTAGCGGTGTGCCACAAGGATTTGTTTTGGGACCATTGCTGTTTGTCATTTTTATAAATGACCTGGAGGAGGGGCTTGAATGCTGGGTGAGCAAGTTTGCGGATGATACGAAAGTTGGTGGAGTGGTAGACAGCGAAGAAGGATGGGCAGGTTACAGCGGGATATAGATAAGTTGCAGAGCTGGGCAGAAAGGTGGCAAATGGAGTTCAATGTAGCTAAGTGTGAAGTCATTCACTTTGGTAGGAGTAACAAGAAGATGGATTACTGGGCAAATGGTAGGCTACTTGGTAGTGTGGATGAGCAGAGGGATCTTGGTGTCCATGTACACAGATCTCTGAAGGTTGCCACCCAGGTAAATAGTGCTGTGAAGAAGGCATGTGGCATACTGGGCTTTATTGGTAGAGGAATTGAGTTCCGGAGTCCTGAGGTCATGTTGCAGTTGTATAAGACTCTGGTGCGGCCTTATCTGGAGTATTGTGTACAGATTTGGTCGTCATACTATAGGCAGGATGTGGAGGCATTGGAATGGGTGCAGAGGAGGTTTACCAGGATGTTGCCTGGCATGGTAGGAAGATCGTATGAGGAAAGGCTGAGGCACTTGGGGCTGTTCTCATTGGAGAAAAGAAGGTTTAGGGGAGATTTGATAGAGGTGTACAAGATGATTAGGGGTTTAGATAGGGTTGACAGTGAGAACCTTTTTCCGTATATGGAGTCAGCTGTTACTAGGGGACACAGCTTTAAATTAAGGGGAGGTTGGTATAGGACAGATGTTAGGGGTAGATTCTTTACTCAGCGGGTTGTGAGTTCATGGAATGCCCTGCCAGTAGCAGTGGTGGACTCTCCCTCTTTATGGTCATTCAAACGGGCATTGGATAAGCATATGGCGGTTATTGGGCTAGTGTAGGTTAGGTAGGCTTCGGTCGGCGCAACATCGAGGGCCAAAGGGCCTGTATTGCGCTGTATTTTTCTATGTTCTATGTTTAATTTGGTTGGGGTTCCCCATTACTTGACATGTACGGCATATCTGGCAAATTTTGATATCTTTAGGTGATCCTGACCAATAAAAATGTTTTAACATTTTAGCCTACATTTACATAATGCCTATCTGACCTACCAGTGGAATTTTGGGGACATTCAATTTTATTATTATATACAGCTAGGACTGGCACATGATTGGCTACTGCTATTGCTGGTCGGATAGTATTTGAGGTGTCTCCATTTTCTCATTTGTACTTTGTCTTTCAAATAATAACAGTCAGGTATTGTATTGGCATTGATTTCATTCACTAGTTGGCTGCTTGATATAACTCTCAATTGAGGATCCACCTCTTGCACTTGTATTAGTAGTTGGACAAAACAGGTCAGTCTCATTCTCTGACTTCTTTTTATTTAAATTCTCAAAAATTATCTCCAATACTGTATTTCCAAGTCACGTTTATTTTCAGAGACTTTCCATTTTCCTATTTCTCTGAGTCCAAGATCTGAGACAATCCAGGGACATGTTTCTTTTATCTCAACTGGTTGTTCTACTACTTCTACCACTAGTTGTAGAACCACCCAGGGTATTTTCCCTAAATAAAGTCAATTTCTTCCATTGGCAGTTGTTTCACTACACAAAATTCTTCACTAAGTTGATCATTAATCTAATTCTATTTAATGGGACTGGTTTATAACTTCCACAAATACCTTCAATTAACATTTTCTCCTTCAGCAAACCCTCTGCAAGACAATTCACAACTTTGCCCAGCAACAATGACTAACTTGCTGCATTGGCTGTCAGTATCTTTACTGGTTTACCTCTGTGATTTCAGATGGAAGGACCCATCACCTTTTGAAAAAATTCAAAACATCTAAATAACAAGCAAATGTTTTCTTGATCCTCCAGAGTCATCTCTCCCTTGTTAGAGATTCCAAAACGTTTTCTTTGTATTATAGAACATTACAGCACAGTACAGGCCCTTCGGCTCTTGATGTTGCACAGATCTGTGGAACCAATCTGAAGCCCATCTAACAGACTCTATTCCATTATCATCCATATATTTATCCAATGACCATTTAAATGCCATTAAAGTTGGCGAGTCTACTACTGTTGCAGGCAGGGCATTCCACACCCATATTACTCTCTGAGTAAAGAACCTACCTCTGACATTTGTCCTATATCTATTACCCCTCAATTTAAAAAGCTATTCCCCACGTGCTAGCCATCATCGTCCAAAGGAAAAAGTTCTCACTATCCACCCTATCTAATTCCTCTGATCATCTTGTATGTCTCTATTAAGTTACCTCTCAACCTTCTTCTCTCCAACAAAAACAGTCTCAAATCCCTCAGCCTTTCGTCATAAGGCCTTCCAACCATACAAGGCAACATTCTGGTAAATCTCCACTGCACTCTTTCCAATGCTTCCACATCCTTCCTATAATGCAACGACCAGAGCTGTACACAATATTCCAAGTGCAGCTGCACCAGAGTTTTGTACAGCTGCAACATGACCTCGTGGCTATGAAACTCAATCCCTCTACTAATAAAAGCTAACACACCATCTGCCTTCTTAATAACCTTATCAACCTGAGTGGCAACTTTCAGGGATCTATGCACCTGGACAATGAGATCTCTCTGCTCACCTACACTACCAAGAATCTTACTAATAGCCCAGTACTCTGTATTCATGTTACTCCTTCCAAAGTGAATCACCTCAAACTTTTAAATCAAATCTAAAAGACTGTATGAGGCCCCTATAAAGCAATGGGGGTTACCAATATAACCATGTCATCATGGATGCACCTACCCATTTCCCAGAGACTGTTCCCCTGAGAACTATATGTCAAAATGCCTTCAGCATGTCACCTACAGGTCTGTGACTAGTGGAGTGCCTCAGGGGTCGGTTCTGGGCCTCTTACTGTTTGTTATGTATATCAATGATTTGGATGAGAATGTACAAGGCATGATTAGTAAGTTTGCTGGTGACACTAAAATAGCTACAGTTTTAATTCCCATTTACATTCTGGATACCCTTTTTCCTGAGGGTTCCTTAAGTGTTCTTACTGCTGCAATTGGTTGCCCATTTAACGTTCAGTAATTAGCTTTTGCTTGTCCAGTCTTATTAAAACAGAAGTATGTCATTTTCTTTAGATCACTGTTGGTTCTTGCTATTCTCCTGTATTACTTTTGTGGCCTTCTGCCTGTTCCCAAAAACCTCTTTCATTTGAAGGTTTTCTCTTCCTCCCGCTTTCTTGTGGATTCCTTTCTGAGGATTTCCATACCTGTAGCTGCCTGTGTATGATATCACAGGCATTTGCCAAAACTGCTGTTTCTCTGAACTTTGATAGTTCATGATCGTCTAACTTTTAAGGTTTACTGGAATGCTGTTTCTGACTGCTCCCATATAGTGACTTCTCTTCTGTCCTCAAAATCACTGTCTAACTTCACAGATTAGAACAACTGCTCCCATAGCAATTATTTTCGCCCGCAAATTCTCTCAGCGTCTGCTTAGGTTTCTTTAATTTATGAACTTAATATTCAAACTTAATATTCAATCGTGTATACTTTAAACTTTTTTCAAGCCATTTCATACTCAGCAGATTGATCTGACACTCTATGACTTTCAGTTTCAAAGGCGTTTTCAATTAAGATGAAATATCTTTTGACTCAATTCTCTAAGTTTAAACACTAAGTGTCAATTTGTAGTTAATTCAATCTCTCTTTAAATTCGAATCATCCTCCAAATAACGACCTCTATATTCTTTCTTTACTCTTTTCTTTGGACAAGGCATGTTGTCCAATCTCCCTACCTCCACGGAGATGAAGCTTTGATTCCAACTTCCTTGTCAATATTTTGTTTCTCTTTTTCCTACCTTTCCAATTCAAATCTTATTTCTAATTCTCCTTTCCTTTTCTTCCACTTTTTTTTCTTCTAATTCAAATCTTTTCATAAATCAATTCTTTGTTTTTCTTTCTGGCTTTCCTCTACCTCAAGTTTTTTTTAAAATCCCAACTGAATCTTAGCTAATTCTGTGACATCTCAATTTCACGTTTCCCTCCTTCTAATGCTCCAAAGTAAATGCTGGGTATTCACTTTAAGTATCTCAGCCTACAAAAACCTGATTTTATTTCCACGCTTGAACTATCTGCCAACTGTCTCAGTTTACCTTCAGTTAAAGATTTCGAATAACCTACTGTTATGACTTGTACTCTCAGAAAACACTTAGTATCGGTCAAAGCCATTCTGATCGTCCATCCCAAGCAATAAACTGAACACTTCTCTTTGCATCCACAACCTCCACCTGCCCATTTTGTTAGAAAAGATTAAGTTTTTCCTTCAATTCAATGAACTTTGATTCCAGTCAAGATAGCCCAATTGTTATGATCTCAATTGATGATGATCTCAGAATGAAATTTGGCTTGATAGATCATATTTTTCTTTTGTTTAGCTCGTTACATTGTGGCTGGTCTCAAAAACATACACACATGAATATAGTTTTTTTTAACAGAAGCAAAGTGTTATTACACAAAGACAATAAAAAAAAAGTTAAGAACTGGAGGGTATGGATTTGGGGCAGGAGGGGAAGGAGTTAAGAGGGACCCGAAGGGTAACTTTTTCATGCAGCAGGTACTGCTTGTATGGAATGAGCTGCCAGAGGAAGTGGTGGAGGCTGGTACAATTACAACATTTAAAAGACATCTGGATGTGTATATGAATAGGAAGGGTTTAGAGTAGTATGGGCCAAATGCTGGTAAATGGGACTGGTCAGCATGGACGAGTTGGACTGAAGGGTTTGATTCCATACTGTAAAACTCTATGACTCTAAGATATTGAAGTATAGAAGATAAATTACAAGATCCAACACACAGAAAACCTATTTTCCCCAACACAATCCTGCACAGAGCTTAAGTCCAGAAAAATTACACCCCATTTCAAATCTTTTGCTTTTCTAATTAATTGACAACTTACAGTTTCTTTGTCATAGATTGAGATGACAATTTAATGCATCCTTTCCAAGTCTGCCAACATGAGCTTTGCAGAAATCTGAATGTTTAAACTTTCTCAGATTTTTAACCAAACTCTATTGGCTTGGAACCTTGAACGCTTCTATTCAGGTGACTTATTTCTGGAACTGCCTTGATCTATTTCTAACAGAAAAACAAATCTCACTTCTAAACACAACTCTGGTGTCTTCTAAATTGAATTAAAAGAATTACTTAATCCTAGATTGTTCAGAACTAAAACAAAGGTAAGTGGCTTCACAGTTTACCCTACATGACATAAACTCAACAATATAAACATCTTTCCATTAATATCACGTGCAGTTAATTGTTCTTTGACAAATGTTGAATTCATATAAATTATACAGCTTTAATCAAAGGAAGCAACATAACTTTCATAGCTAGATAAGACATTGAAGAGAACATTATATAGTTGGGGTGGGGAAATTGGGGTGGGAAAGGAGGGTTTGCACTAATAATCCTGGGCCCAAGAGGAAACACGAGAAATTCAAAGTTTGTGAGAAGATTTGTAGCTCGGGTGCTCGTTGTTGTGGTTCTGTTCGCAGAGCTGGGAATTTGTGTTGCAGACATTTCGTCCCCTGTCTAGGTGACATCCTCAGTGCTTGGGAGCCTCCTGTGAAGCGCTTCTGTGATGTTTCCTCCAGCATCTATAGTGGTTTGAATCTGCCGCTTCCAGTTGTCAGTTCTAGCTGTCTGTTGGCCACTGCAACGGACAGCTGGAACTGACAACCGGAAGCGGCAGATTCAAACCACTACAAATGTCAGAGGAAAGATCACAGAAGCACTTCAAAGGAGGCTCCCAAGCACTGAGGATGTCACCTAGACAGGGGACGAAACGTCTGCAACACAAATTCCCAGCTTGGCGAACAGAACCACAAAAACACAAGAAATACTTGTAAAGTTATGAAGAATTTTCATGGAGTAAACAGGGAAGCCTATTTTCTGTGCTTGAAGAATCAGTGCTACAGTCACTCGAAAAGTGAGGAAAGATGTTCGAAGATTTTCATTTCATATAGAGTTGCTGATACACATAACAGTGGGCGACACAGTGGCACAGTGGTTAGCACTGCTGCCTCACAGCGCCAGAGACCCGGGTTCAATTCCCGCCTCAGGTGACTGACTGTGTGGAGTTTGCACGTTCTCCCCGTGTCTGCGTGGGTTTCCTCCCACAGTCCAAAGATGTGCAAGTCAGGTGAATTGGCCATGCTAAATTGCCCGTAGTGTTAGGTAAGGGGTAAATGTAGGGGTATGGGTGGGTTGCGCTTCGACGGGTCGGTGTGGACTTGTTGGGCCGAAGGGCCTGTTTCCACACTGTAATGTAATCTAATCCAGTCTGCCACAAATTGTGGTTTAGATGGTCACTGTCACATCTTTCAGGAGAAAATTATATAAATATTTGAGAAGGTACAAGATTATAATAATGAGCTCAGACTTATATTTTCTGAAGGATTTGAGGTTACAATTCAGATCAGTCATGGTGTTACTAAAAGACCGAGCAGGCTTGAGATACCAAATAGCCTATTCCTGCTCCTCGCTTAGACGGCTGTAAAATATAGGATGGTCTATATTTGTCCAGTGTTTCAGAATATTACATCATTTGACTTACTATGAGCAGTGTTATTTGTCGCACTGCTTGCTTATAAAACTTTTTACATACTGGAGAGGACATGGAGAGGCCGCAAAGGAATATACACCAATTAAGTGACAGTGTGGACAAAATGGGACAAAATGTTGGAAAGTGACAAGTTATTCAACTGGTAATAAGAATAAAAAGCAGAATATTTTAAAAAGGTGCGTGAAACTTGCACATGTTGATATTCAAAAAGATTTGGGTGTGTGCGAACAACAAATGAAGGCACAGCAAGCAATTTGGAGGCAAACAACATGTTGGTTTATAATGCAAGGGGGTACAAGAATAAAGAAGGCTTGCCACAATTGTATAGGGCTTTGGTGAGACCACATTTAAAGAATTATGTCCAATTTCAGTCTCTGTGAGAGAAAAAAAAAGGTATTTCTACATTGGAGGTAGTACAGCAAATAATTGTTTGTATATTCCAAGGTGTAGAAGAATAAGAAGTGTTTAGGATAGATGCTGAGAGATTGTTTCCGTTGGGACTGGGAATCTAAAATACGGGGACACAATCAGAGGTTAAAGGGCTGATTATTTCGGACTGGAATGAGAACCTACTTCACACAAAGGGCTATGAAGCTTTGAAACTCTTTATCTGAGAGGATTGTGAGTACTCCATCGTTGATTACATTTAAGGCAGATTTTTGACACATCAACATATTTTTGGTCTCTCTGGGAATCAAGATATGGGAAGTGGGTGGGAATGTGAAACTGAAGCTAAGTTCAGCCATGGTCATAGCAAATGGTGAAGCAGGCATAACAGACCACAAGATTAACTTCTGCTCCTATTGTGTGTGCTCTTGTGCATATTCCTCCAAACTATTGACAGTAAGCAATGGCAAATCCACTGATACATACAGAAGATTAAACCATATTAAACTGTTCGGTAGCACAAAAGAGCTCTATAGAGATTTTTAAAAATATGTTTGTCTTTCATCACTGTGAAAATAGCTAAGACAGTCTGATATTTCAAACAATCCTCATAAAATGGAAAGATAAATCTTCAAACCACAATAATACCATCTAAACTACCACAACAAGTATGGGAATAGTTACATCCAGAGCTTTTACTGAATTCATTTATTCTATGAGTCAAAACAATTTTGCAGAGTGAAAGCATTCCTTTGTAAATAGTTATGAAAAAATCAAATTGTTTGATTAAAATCATTTTGCTGGAGGACAATTTTTCAACATGCTTAAAATTATTGCACAGCTTTGCAAATATGAATTACATAGACTGAAGCAACTCAATTTCTTTGTGTGAACAGTTCATACACATGGATTCTGAAAAATTGTTATGTTCAACATAACTAAAATGGCTTTTAATAGAACTACTAATGCATCTCTTAGACATATTCCAGTTTATTTTTACAAATAACATTTTGGTCTGAGGTGTAACAATGACTGTAATGTGGGCCAAATGTCACTTTGTGCACAGAACAATTACACTAACAGAAAAGAGATAAATTAAACAAGTGTGATGCTAGTAGAAAAGTGAATGTTGTCAGAATTATTAACTCTGCATTTTATTACTTTATTTTGTACCTGTTAATCCTTAAACTTGAGGAATGAACCTGTCTCTATGCAACTGTCTGCTAAATACTCCAAGAAAATATGAAATACATAATCAATCATCTGCTCATCTCCAAATTTCAATGTTTCTTCCCCACCATTTCACCAGTGTGGAACTTAAAAGATGCCCATCAGCCGTTCTTGCTCAATAACCATGGTCTATCTGATGTATATGCAACTGTCCTTTGTTGTGACCTTATTCAGCAATACATGTCGAAGTCATTTAGTTTAAATTTGAAAATATTTAGTTTTAAAGCACATAACAAAAACTTTATGACATTGTTTTGGCATGACTAATGCATCTCTTAAAGTTCCTCTTTTTGAAGATTTATGCAACATTAAATCCAAGTCTGTTCAATGTTGAATCATAAAACCAAGATATTTAACTCTCTAAATCAATACAGGGACTGATTGTGGAGTACCTAAACCTAAACAAAGATCTGCTAAAGGTGCCAGCAACCAGGAACTGCTTCATAATAACAACTGACACTGGCTGTCTTGCCAAAAAAGACCTGATTAGTAGCTGCCCAATGTGACCAGATCACTCAGTTCACAATCCAACTATCACAACAAACTACTTAATCAAGGTCAACTTGTTTTTTCCTTAAAATGGTCACATAGAACAAGAAGCAGGAAATGTAAACATCACAAACACACTGGAAAAATCAAGTTACTCATGATTCAAGTAAGTACTGCTCAAGTAATCTTTGAAACATAAAGGGTGTGTTATTGATATCGCTATGCTTTCTTATTTATGTGAAAACCATAGTCAAAGCATTATGCCTACAAGGTGCATCTTGTAAAGTTAATTTTCTTTCAGGAATCCAATAAATAATTTTAATGGATTTACTCTTACATCAAAATGATAAGATTAGTTTGAATTAGCAGCCATGCAGTGAGAAAGTGATGCATTGCCAACAACGTGTAGCAAGTGTATAATAGTCAGCAGACAAACATGAGGGATACCTCCAAGTCATTAAAGAAATTGATGAATCTAAAGGTATTCAGCAGATCCTCAGTCTGGTTTATTTATACATGTGAAGCAATTGTTGCTGAAAAAGTGTTATATTTAACTCTAAAGGGAATCATCATAAGTGCTTTCTCTCCAGTATGGAATACATGGTTTCAAAGTGCCATTGCCTGGAAATATTTTCAACAATACCCTAACATCAGCGGCATCATTTTATTACAGTGCTTTGGGAGCGGTAACAGTGAAGATACAATATTTGGCTAACTGGCAACTTTTATTATGGCTTCATAATATTTTATCATTGTTCTACATTTATTCTGGTTCACAGTTGTTGTTAGGCTTTCTACCATTATTTTACAACTTAGTACATTCCAAATTCCAGAATGATGTGGTCTCAAGCATTCTGGACTGTAGCAGTTGTAATATATTACACATTGCGGCCTGTGAACTGGTTCTGGTGCTCATCTAGTTGCATTTAATTTTTATCTCAAAGCTTCCCTTCTTGAAGGTGAACAAAACTCTTAAGTTCAAACGCTTAAACAATTGAGTCATGAAGTCAAAATACTTAACTTTCCAAATTAATGCGAAACAAAATTAAATCAGTCTAAACTGGAGAATTGCATTGTCAACTGAAATAAAGCAACACTGATACCTTTACTTTGTACTAGCAATTATGCTATTGCTATACATTTCCTATACAGTATATTGTGTACTGTGGGTAACAGCAGGAAAATAGTTTGTCACTCACATACAGTTCCATATAAATTAATTTTATAATTAATAATGAGAGATTATTAAAACAATTTAGAATTTACTTTCATTAATCATTGAATTACATGAGATTGACACTATTTCAAGTGTACATGAGGGAATATAAAAATCATATTGAATAGGGATGAAGAAAATCAACAGTATTTAAAATCGGTCAATATACTGTATTTTTCTTTCCTTTTTAACAACACAACTGTTCTTTAAATTACAAGGCAAGTAGCATTAACACTAAATTAAGGTGAACAATTTGAACTGTTATAGGAGTTGAGCCGCTCATTTTCTACACCAAATTTATTTTTTTAATCTATGTAATTAAAGGTGTCACAGGTTTAAACCTTCACTACCTTTGTACAATATTTGTGGTATCCCATTACTTCCTTTGATATAAGCAACACTAACTGTCCTGGTACAACACATCCATTCCCCCGAGAGGTGATTCCAAGTTTGCTGACATATTGTCCCACTGCTATTAAGCATATGTTTCTACTGCATCATATCCACTATATTTGTATTGAAATACTAAAGAAATACTTTAGTATTAGTGACATATTTTCCAACCCAAGATTTCAAAAGAAAATAAATGAAGGCATTCACCTGGGAATAAGTGGCTGAACAATTTCAGCAAAACAGGGAGAGATGGAAAGATCGAGAAAAAAATTTGAAGACGTTTGCTGTTTGAGCTTTAGCCTTTAATATAAAACTAATTAATTGCATAAAACAAAGAGAAACTACACATGGAGTTTAGATATTCACCATAATGTTGCATTTCAAATTCTGTTATTTTAATTTGGGAACTTGGTATAATTTATTCTTGTTTGTAGACATAAGTAGTTTGGTGGCAAATATAAATAAACTTACAAATAAATCAAGTTGAAATTCCTGCAGAAATCAATAAGCAAAATACAATTAGAAAGAAAGGGATACTATTGTCAAGAGGTGTTAGTCTGATTTTCTTGGGTCGACATATTTTGGGATATTCAGGAGATACGATATTTCAGTTGTACCAGCTGTGTTGTAGCCTCTGATGGATTTAAAATAAATGCTGGTTCAGTTGATGGTTAATGGTTATTGGGACAGCTCCTGAAGTTTTTTTTTTGAAATATTGTCCATTTGTTTCCCCTTTCTTTTAAAAGCATTATCTCTCTAATTTCCTTTTGACTTTATGTGCACTAATCAAATATATCTACCAACATAAATATTGGATATTGCATGTCTGTCTCTCTCTTGAGCCTTAGTCCAGGTGTTCAGTTCTCACATATATTTTGTTGTCTCACTCAAATCAACATTATCATATCAAGGTTATCATTATGTAATGTTGTAAGATGCTTGGAGTCTAAGACTTGAAATAGATCCATGTTCTAAATTTTAAAAAGTCAAAAATTTATTCCCTTTTTCTATTTTTTTCCTTCATTCATGGAATATGGGTGTCACTGACTGGGCCAGCATTTATTGCCCATCCCATGTTGCCTTTGATAAGGTGATTTTCAAAGTGATTATCCATCAGGGAGAAATTTTATATCATTTTCCTGGATGCAATGACAAAAATGGTCCACTCACAACTCTCAAACTTCTGTGGGTAAATACATTTATGAACAAAAAAAAGTTTTTATCACATACTTTTCATTATTGAGAATGGGATGAGCAAACAAACATTAAATTTAAATTTATCAATGATTTGCTTTTGCAGAAGACCAACTTCTAAAATTTGCCAAAATCAATTCAGGGTGGATGCCTATATACACGTGCTTAATCTTGAAGTTAAATTCTTTTGTCTATCACTGGAGTGTTTTGTGGACAGGCTGGAAAATCTCTCACTGGAACTGTTTGCGCTTTGAAAACTATTCTTGAAATTCAGTGAACCTTTTCTACAAAAACAGAGCACTTGTTGATAACGTTACTATATCAAATAAAACTCTATCTCCAATGGTGTAGGCTCTGTGCCAAATTATACTTGAACAGTCAACCAACAAGCAAACTTTATTTTATACAATAGACTGCAAGTCATAAAAATAGAGGCAGTAACAAAACATGTTGAATGAGCAGTGGATATTTCCATGGGAACGTAAACTGTAAATACAACGCTAATTGTAAACAGTTAAGAATGCCAGTTGGAAATCAGATAGTTTCCACTTAGAGGGGGAAAATTAGATGGAGAATGATCACTAGATTTCAATAGCAATATTCTTCCTAATGTAGAGACAACAGTAATTCTGAGAGGGCTCAACTACATCCTGAGAAATTTGATTCAGAATTGTTAAATAATAATTTGTACTCATAAAATACTCCGTTTATTTTTTATTCGTATAATTGCCTTCTCTGGTTATGTTTTGGTAAAATTTGCAAGACTGAACTAGAGAAATATCATTTTTACACTTGAGATAGTCAAGTTGACTGACGGCAGCAGAAAAGTCCATATACATTTCAGTCTTAGATTACCTATAATGATAAATATTTCACCACGCATTCTTAAAAATTCTTGTATTGCTTTGCAGTACAAATTTATCTACAGCAGAGGTTAAGGAAATACCAGCTTGAATGTCTTCCAAATACCAGATTGAAAATACTCTAAGAGCATCTGTTGTTGATGGGCATGAATGTCTGTATGTGTCATGGAATGATTTTAATAGAGGGATCAGTGATTCAGGATCCAGAATCCACCAGTTAGCACCACCTTCATGCTCTGATAACAACATAGTACTGAAACATGTGTAAAACTTAGAGAAAACTTGCTTTTAATTGGGTGAAGGAACATCCCTTCCATGTCTTTTAAATGGCAACTAAAATAAAAATCAAAGGTCCATTTTTCCAAAACAACAAAAATTAGACCAAAGGTTCAAAGAAGAACAAATAACATTTAATCACTTTAACAACTTATTATTATGCAACCCCATCATATGAAATGTCTCAAAAGTAATGTAAGAAACAAAGGAGTTGCTAACTGATGGCAGACATATTAGGAGATGACTAAAACCACAGCTTCAGAACACCTTTATGGGTAAATAGATACATACAGAAGCAGAATTATTTAGGGAGGTAATTTCAGAGATCCAAGTTAAGGTAATAATGTTATTCCTGTAATGATGAAGCGCAGATGGAGGATAAACACAAGAGACTAAAATGAGGGTAAAATCTTGTCGTTAATGGAAGGCTGGAACAGAGACGGAGGGCAAGGATCTGTATGTACAACAATACAGATCAGTTACTGATCAGGATTATAAAAATATGGTTGCCAATTTTGAGTGGGGTTGTAGAATATACCGAATGTAAAAATTAATTGTTCCTTTATGATCTCATAGTGGGCAGCACGGTGGCACAGTGGTTAGCACTGCTGCCTCACCGCGCAAGAGACCTGGGTTCAGTTCCCGCCTCAGGCAACTGTCTGTGTGGAGTCTGCACATCCTCCCCGTGTCTGCGTGGGTTTCCTCCGGGTGCTCTGGTTTCCTGCGACAGTCCAAAAATGTGCAGGTTAGGTGAATTGGCCATGTAAAATTGCCCGTAGTGTTAGGTGAAGGAGTAAATGGAGCGGAATGGTTCTGGGTGGGTTGCTCTTCGGAGGGTCGGTGTGGATTTGTTGGGCTGAAGTGCCTGTTTCCACACTGTAAGTAATCCAATCTAATCTAATCTAATCATGCTCATGAAAGCAATATGTGTAAAGTATCATTCCAAATATTTGCTGCAAAGCAATTTTTAAAAGTTGGAATAGGCACCTGTATCAAAACTAATGAGTAAGTTACATATTTTTACACAGAAGTATGAACCTTCATAAATAAAATCCAAGATACCTTCTCATTCAACATACAGCTACAAACAAACATGAGTCACCTTTTGAATTGTGCTTTCTTTAGATGTGCTAGCAATCAAAGTTTAATTTTAATTCCTTTACCTTTAGAGTTTCATTTTTCTCAGAACTAAAAATTACTTCTAAAATATTAACTTGAATCATGAGCAAGATATTTGCAACAATAAGGTTTAGCCTCAACTTACAAGTACAGCCAGACCATTCAAGGATGAAATAAGGGAGCATTTTTTCACACAAAGGATAATAATGTTTGCATACCATACTTTGGAGATGCTGAATAAATCAAAAGTTTCAAGAGCAAGATTTGTGGGCGGCACAGTGACACAGTGGTGAGCACTGCTGCCTCACAGCGCCAGAGACCCGGGTTCAATTCCCGCCTCAGGCGACTGACTGTGTGGAGTTTGCACATTCTCCCCGTGTCTGCGTGGGTTTCCTCCGGGTGCTCCGGTTTCCTCCCACAGTCCAAAGATGTGCAGGTCAGGTGAAATGGCCATGCTAAATTGCCCGTAGTGTTAGGTAAGGGGTAGATGTAGGGGTATGGGTGGGTTGCGCTTTGGCGGGTCGGTGTGGACTTGTTGGGCCGAAGGGCCTGTTTCCACACTGTAAGTAATCTTCTAATCTAATCAACAAATCTTTCTTATATAGGATTTCAAGGAATATGACAACAGCAGATCAGTAGCAGGAGAGTAAAAAGCACCCTGAAATAATAGGCCAGAGGAGTTGACTGGCTTTCTCACATTTGTAAGCTTCTATTGGAAATTATAAGAATTAAAAAGAATAGTACTGGTAAGAGCCATGACATTTGGCAAAATTATAAGAGTTGCAAATTCAAAAATAAGTGTTACCATATTAAAGAGACTTTGAAATCAACCCTGGAGGTTGATTTGCAAAAGTTATACTTTCTGCGTTTTAGATTTTTACAAATGTTAGCCCCAAATGATTCACTTTCAAAATAATAGTTGCTTCTTGAAACCAAAGGAAAAGTATTTGAACTACTAGTCACCAAAAATGCCCTGTCCAAAACCCAACATTATTTTGCATGCTGCTCAAGAAATCAGTCTCTGCTCACTTAACCTTTCTTGAGGAAGGTAGCAACAGCAATGGAACACTTTGCTCAAAATGTTTAGAAACACAGATTTGCAAACCAAACCAGGCTAAACACCCTGAACGGTGGGTCAACATGTAGCCTCTCACAAGCAAATAGTTCCAACCAAATGTTTTTGACATGTTCTGATGTCCTTTCTTGCCTTTTTTATTTCATCCACTGCTTCAACTTACTCTTAACTCATTACATATCTTGACTTGAATTTCTAGTAAAGTCTACTCCTTCACAACTCTACGGAAAGGAGTTTACCCTTTTTCTCTGTTCTCAGTCTTACTACAGCATATATGGATCAATTACTGACTTCTTCATATGTCATGCTTTCATACTGCTGCTTATTTCTATCAGGTTTTTCTATCACTTGCATTCACCCAATTTCTCAAAGGTAAAAACAATGACTGCAGATGCTGGAAACCAGATTCTGGATTAGTGGTGCTGGAAGAGCATAGCAGTTCAGGCAGCATCCGAGGAGCAGTAAAATCGACGTTTCAGGCAAAAGCCCTTCATCAGGAATACAGGCAGAGAGCCTGAAAGGTGGAGAGATAAGTGAGGGGAGGGTGGGGGTGGGGAGAAAGTGGCATAGAGTACAATAGGGGGGTGGGGAAGGGGATGAAGGTGATAGGTCGGGTGGGGGGGGGAACGTAGAACAACCAATCTTCCGTAATTACACCAGCACCACTCCCCATCTCTTCCTCCGCTACATTGATGACTGCATTGGCGCCACCTCATGCTCCTGTGAGGAGGTTGAGCAATTCATCAACTTCACCAACACATTCCACCCTGACCTTAAATTTACCAGGACCATCTCTGACACCTCCCGCCCCTTCCTGGACCTCTCCATCTCCATTAATGAAGACCGACTTGACACTGACATTTTTTATAAATCCACTGACTCCCACAGCTACCTGGATTACACCTCTTTGACACCCTACCTCCTGCAAAAATGCCATCCCGTATTCCCAATTCCTCCGTCTCTGCCTCCGCCGTATCTGCTCCCAGATGGACCAGTTCCACCACAGAACATGCCAGATGGCCTCCTTCTTTACAGACCGCAATTTCCCTTCCCACGTGGTTAAAGAGCCCTCCAACGCATCTCGTCCACATTCCGCACCTCCGCCCTCAGACCCCACCCCTCCAAACGTAACAAGGACAGAACGCCCCAGGTGCTCACCTTCCACCCTACCAACCTTCGCATAAACCAAATCATCTGCTGACATTTCCGCCACCTCCAAACAGACCCCACCACCAGGAATATATTTCCCTTCACACCCCTTTCCGCCTTCTGCAAAGACCGTTCCCTCCATGACTACCTGGTCAGGTCCATGCCCCCCTACAACCCACCCTCCCATCCTGGCACCTTCCCCTGCCACCGCAGGAATTGCAAAACCTGCGCCCACACCTCCTCCCTCACCTCCATCCAAGGCCCTAAAGGAGCCTTCCACATCCAAAGTTTTACCTGCACATCCACTAATATCATTTATTGTATCCGTTGCTCCCGATGCGGTCTTCTCTACATTGGGGAGACTGGACGTTTCCTAGCAGAGCGCTTTAGGGAACATCTCTGGGAAACCCGCACCAATCAACCACATTGCCCTGTGGCCTAACATTTCAACTCCCCCTCCCACTCTGCCGAGGACATGGAGGTCCTGGTCCTCCTTCACTGCCTCACCACCAGACGCCTGGAGGAAGAACGCCTCATCTTCCGCTTCGGAACACTTCAACCCCAGGGCATCAATGTGGACTTCAACAGTTTCCTCATTTCCCCTTCTCCCACCTCACCCCAGTTCCAAACTTCCAGCTCAGCACTGTCCCACGACTTGTCCTACCTGCCTATCTTCTTTTCCACGTATCCACTCTACCCTCCCCCACCGACCGAGCACCTTCATCCCCTCCCCCACTCAGCTATTGTACTCTATGCTTCTTTCTCCCCACCCACACCCTCCTCTCACTTATCTCTCCACCCTTCAGGCTCTCTGCCTGTATTCCTGATGAAGGGCTTTTGCCCGAACGTCGATTTTACTGCTCCTCGGATGCTGCCTGAACTGCTGTGTTCTCCCAATTTCTCAAATCCCATTTTTTATTTGTATGTTCTCCATATCGAACAGCATTCTTGTGAAACTGTGCTGCAACCTCTTAAAACCTTCATCTATTTCTTCTGATATTGAAGGTCAATAGGACATAAGTTTTTAAAAGTTCTATATAACATAATCACTATCTCTCTACACCTTCAGATACTCCGACTTCATATTCTTGAAAAGAACAAAGCGAACAATATATCTCATTTGTATCGGAAATTGCCTGGGTTTCAAATCGCCACGGGTCATAGAGTCATACAGATGTACAGCATGAAAACAGACTCTTCGCTACAACCTGTCCACGCTGACCAGATGTCCCAACCCAATCTAGTCCCACCTGCCACACCCCGGCCAATATCCGTCCAAACCCTTCCTATTCATATACCCATCCAAATGCCTCTTAAATGTTGCAATTGTACCAGCCTCCACCACATCCTCTGTCAGCTCATTCCATACATGTACCACCCTCTGTGAAAAAGTTGCCCCTTAGGTCTCTTTTGTATCTTTCCCCTCTCACCCTAAACCTATGCCCTCTAGTTCTGGACTCCCCGACCCCAGGGAAAAAACTTTGTCGATTTATCTTATCCATGCCCCTCATAATTTTGTAAACCTCCATAAGGTCACCCCTCAGCCTCCGACGCTCCAGGGAAAACAGCCCCAGCCTGTTCAGCTTCTCCCTGTAGGTCAAATCCTCCAACCCTGGCAACATCCTTGTAAATCTTTTCTGAACCCTTTCAAGTTTCACAACAGAAGGAAACCAGAATTGTACACAAAATTCCAACAGTGTACTAACCAATGTCCTGTACAGCCGCAACATGACCTCCCAACCCCTGTACTCAATACTCTGACCAATAAAGGAAAGCATACCAAACGCCTTCTTCACTATCTTATCGACCTGCGATTCTACTTTCAAGGAGCTATGAACCTGCACTCCAAGGTGTCTTGGTTCAGCGACACTCCCTAGGACCTTACCATTAAGTGTATAAGTCCTGCTAAGATTTGCTTTCCCAAAATGCAGCACCTCGCATTTATCTGAATTAAACTCCATATGCCACTTCTCAGCCTATTGGCCCATCTGGTCCAGATCCTGTTGTAATCTGAGATAACCCTCTTCCTGTCCACTACACCTCCAATTTTGGTGTCATCTGCAAACTTACTAACTGTATCTCTTATGCTCATATCCAAATCATTCATGTAAATGACAAAAAGTAGAGAACCCAGCACCGATCCTTGTGGCTCTCCACTGGTGACAGGCTTCCAGTCTGAAAAACAACCCTCCACCACCACCCTCTTTCTTCTAACTTTGAGCCAGTTCTGTATCCAAATGGCTAGTTCTCCCTGTATTCTATGAAATCTAACCTTGCTAATCAGTTTAACATGGGAAACCTTGTCGAATACCTTACTGAAGTCCATATAGATCACATCTACTGCTCTGCCCTCATCAATCTTCTTTGCTACTTCTTCAAAAAACTCAATCAAGTTTGTGAGACATGATTTCCCATGCACAAAGCCATGTTGACTATCCTGAATCAGTCCTTGCCTTTCCAAATACATGTACATCCTGTCCCTCAGGATTCCCTCCAACAACTTGCCCACCACTGAGGTCAGAGTCAACGGTCTATAGTTCCCTGGCTTGTCTTTACCGCCCTTCTTAAATAGTGGCACCACTTTTGCCAACCTCCAGTCTTCCGGCACCTCACCTGTGACTATCGATGATACAAATACCTCAGCAAGAGGCCCAGCAATCACTTCTCCAGCTTCCCACAGAGTTCTCGGGTACACCTGATCAGGTCCTGGGGTTTTATCCACCTTTAACCGTTTCAAGACATCCAGCACTTCCTCCTCTGTAATCTGGACATTTTGTAAGATGCCACCATCTATTTCCCTACAGTCTATATCTTCCATATCCTTTTCCACAGTAAATACTGATGCAAACTATTCATTTAATATCTCCCCATTTTCTGTGGGTCCACACAAAGGCCATCTTGCTGATCTTTGAGGGGCCCTATTCTCTCCCTAGTTACCCTTTTGTCCTTAATATATTTGTAAAAACACTTTGGATTCTCCTTAATTCTATTTGCCAAAGCTATCTCATGTCCCCGTTTTGCCTGCCTGATTTCCCTCTTAAGTATACTCCTACTTTCTTTATACTCTTCGAAGGATTCACTCGATCTATCCTGTCTATACCTGACATATGCTTCCTTCTTTTACTTAACCAAACCCTCAATTTCTTTAGTCATCCAGCATTCTCTATACCTACCAGCTTTCCCTTTCACCCTGACAGGAATATACTTTCTCTGGATTCTTGTTATCTCATTTCTGAAGGCTTCCCATTTTCCAGCCGTCCCTTTACCTGCCAACATCTGCCTCCAATCAGCTTTCGAAAGTTCTTGCCTAATACCGTCAAAATTGGCCTTTCTCTAATTTAGAACTTCAACTTTTAGATCTGGTCCATCCTTTTCCATCACGAATAGAATTATGGTCGCTGGCCCCAAAGTGCTCCACCACTGACACCTCAGTCACCTGCCCTGCCTTATTTCCCAAGAGTAGGTCAAGTTTTGCACCTTCTCTAGTAGGTACATCCACATACTGAATCAGAAAATTGTCTGGTACACACTTAAGAAATTCCTCTCCATCTAAACCTTTAACACTATGGCAGTCCCAGTCAATGTTTGGAAAGTTAAAATTCCCTACCATAACTACCTTATTATTCTTACGGATAGCTGAGATCTCCTAACAAGTTTGTTTCTGAGGGGGGGGGGGGGGGGGTCTCTAATACAATCCCAATAAGGTGATCATCCCTTTCTTATTTCTCAGTTCCACCCAAATAACTTCCCTGGATATATTTCCAGGAATATCTTCCCTCAGCATAGCTGTAATGCTATCCCTTATCAAAAATGCCACTCCCCCTCCTCTCTTGCCTCTCTTTCTATCCTTCCTGTAGCATTTGTATCCTGGAACATTAAGCTGCCAGTCCTACCCATCCCTGAGCCATGTTTCCATAATTGCTATGATATCCCAGTCCCATGTTCCTAATCATGCCCTGAGTTCATCTGCCTTCCCTGTTAGGACCCTTGCATTGAAATAAAAGCAGTTTAATTTATTAGTCCTACCTTGTCCCTGCCTGCCCTGACTGTTTTGACTCACTTCTGTTCTCTGCTGTACCCGTCTCAGATCGATCTCTTTCCTCACTATCTCCCTGGGTCCCCCCAACCTAACTAGTTTACATCCTCCCAAGCTGTTCTAGCAAATTTCCCTGTCAGTATATTAGTCCCCTTCCAATTTAGGTGCAATCCGTCCTTCTTGTACAGGTCACTTCTACCCCAAAAGAGATTCCAATGATCCAAAAATGTGATTCCTTCCCCCATACACCAGCTCCTCAGCCATGCATTCATCTGCTCTATCCTCCTATTTCTGCCCTCACTAGCTCGTAGCACTAATCCAGATATTGCTAACCTTAAGGACCTTCTTTTTAAATTTCCAACTAACTCTCTGTAATCTCCCTTCAGAATCTCAACCTTTTCCCTTCCGATGTCGTTGGTTCCAATGTGGACAATGACCTCTTGCTGGCCCCTCTCCCCCGTGAGAACATTCTGCACCCTCTCTGAGACATCCTCGATCCTGGCACTGGGGAAACAACACACCATTCTGCTTTTTCTCTGCTGGACACAGAAACGTCTGTATGTACCTCGGACGACAGAATCCCCTTGATTCCTTGGAAGCCGACGTACCCCTTACTGCATTAGAGCCAGTCTCAACACCAGAAACTTGGCTGTTCGTGCTATGTTCCCCTGAGAATCCGTCACCCCCTACATTTTCCAAAACAGCATACCTGTTTGAAATGGGTATATCCACAAAAGACTCCTGCACTAGCTGCCTACCTCTCTTACCCTTCCTGGAGTTAACCCATCTATGTGACTGCATCTGAGACTTTCCCCCCTTACTATAACTGCCATCCATCACATACTGTTGCAAATTCCTCATCGCTTCTATCTGTCTCTCCAACCGATCCACTCGATCTGATAAGATTCGCATCCAACAGCATTTATGGCAGATATAATCTGCAGTAACCTTAAACTCTCTTTAAACTCCCATATCTGACAAGTAGTACATATCACTGCAAAGACCATTTCTGCTCCTTCACAATCTACAGACTCAGAAAATAACACCGTCTTATTCCTCTACAATACTGCTCCAGGTTAAATTAATAGCTATGGCTTATATTTTAAGTTAAATCAAGAGACTTATCTCCAAAAACATATAATCAATAAAGAACCCACTGTACTCATTAATACAGCCTTTCTCTTGGACAGACTTAAAACAACGATTAATTTATCTGATTCTGTGCTGTGAACTTCTCCTCGAACAGTTCCTCCAAGATTATTTGTGAATTTCACTGTTTGTTAATTTTCCCAGATGCACTCCGATGTCCAGCGATACATGAATTCAAACAGCAAAGGCGGTAAATGTATAGGTTCTCTCGCGCTCTCTCCTGCACTGTCCTCACCATGTGCTTCCTTTGTCTGCTCTTCTCCCTTTTAAAACTGCTGTTGTTTTGACTTTTCTTTCCCCAAAGTTCCAAAACAATGCAACAGCATATAAAATAGTAATTGCTGCTCCTGGAATTCGAGGAAATCACCTCCAACACCTAAAATACCTCAAAAAAAAAGGAGCAGCTCTTACAGCCAGAAATTTTTCCCGTCCTCCATCTTGGATTACCCAGAAGACTGATGGAGATTAACCTTTCAGCCTTTTCTATTTATTCAGTGAGTATAGTCTTCACCTGATTAAATTCATGCTCACCGTTGACGATTGGTGATAAATCAGAAATGCAATCAATTTGCCGAAACAAATTTAAACTTTCTTATTTAGATTTCCTTGCAGAAATTCTTTTTCAGATTCAATCTTGGAAATGTGAATGTGCACTTAAAGGAATATCAGTCATTGTTACAATTCTTCAGTAGACCTCTGTCAATCATAGAACAGAATCATTAATCCTGAAAATGAAAGCAGGCCATTTGGCCCATTCAATCCACACTAACCTTCCAAAGAGCATCTCACCCTATCACTGTAACCCTGCATTTCCCATGGCTAGTCAACCTAGCTTGCACATCCCTGGACACTATGAGCAATTTAGCATGGCTAATCCATGTAATCCACAGATCTTTGGACTGTGGATGGAAACTGGAGCACCTGGAGGAAACTCTCGCAGAGTGGGGAGAACATGCAACTCCAGACAGTCGTCCAAACTCCCCATCCTCATTTCCCAAGCAATGGTTCAAATCAAGTCTGAATTTCCCACTAGTAGACCTCACAGTGTACAGTATCCTGATGTGCATTTACTAGCCGAATCAGTGGGTCATGATTTCGGAGTGTTTGCCTATCTAGCCCTCGGGGTATTGAGGCCTCAATTAGTGCCATTGGCTGGGCCTATCGCATATTGTTTAAATAAAAGTTGACCAAAAGGCAGTGCAGGTGAGGACAAATTCTTTCTATCCATTTGATTTTGAAACAGTGTAAAAGTTGTTGATTATGCAGATTAAAAAGTAACATTCCACTTTCAAACAGATCAAGTATAGTCTGGTTGTTAAAAGCACAGTGCCATATCAAATTGAGTTCAACACAGGTCACAGCTTGGATCCCAATTCACTCCAGTTTGTTTCAGTCGTGCTGTTCTGGGCACTGACAAAACAGCAAATGTTGCAGCTCTCTAACCTGAGAATGCACATGTTCTGATGTTGATCGGGACTTAACTCCGAATGTTCCTTTGGACAAATCTTCTACTACAATGGCCTTCAAGCTAAGGTGCTACTGAGTGGCAGCTAACTGGTACTCTGGAAGAGCAACCTAATTTAGGTCAGTGCGTCTTCAGGAAATTGAAGAGGAGGGAATCTAATTTCAGAACCCTTCCTACATTCACAGAGGTAGTGATGTGGTGCAGTAAGATGCAAATGGACACACAACTGCATGGCATATAACTGACAATACATTTTAACTTGGATAAATATCAGGTAGTAATGATAGAGAGAGCATTCATTATGGAACCTACAACAGGAAGTAAAGTGGAATATAACATTTAATACAATAAATTCTTTACAACAATCCAAATTATCCTGTTTTGAGTGAAAACATTTATTTGTAAACCATTATTTCTGCATTAGTTTCAAGTAAGTTTCCTATTTATATGCCAAATGAAGAACTAGGTCTTTCCTGCTAACTTGACACCAGATCAAAGTATAAAAACTCTCAGCTGTAATTACTGTGTATCAATTATGCACATTAGTTCTACTACAAATTATAAAATGCTCCCTGGGTACAATATTTACTCAAAACATAATGAATATGATAAGTCAATGCAAGATTATCTGGGAATTTCTTTTACACTGAGCTATCATTTTCATTTTTGTATATTTTACAAGTATTAATCTTACATAACACTCAGTTCTTCTCTTGTGCCAAACTAACCCAGTTTGCCTCAATACAATAAAACAAAGAATTGCAGATGCTGTAGATCTGAAGCAAAAACAAACTGCTAGAAAAACTCTGCACATGTGGTAGCACCCATGTGAAAAAAGCAGTTTTCGAGTTTGGTGACTTTTCATCAGTTTGCCTCAACTTCATCCACCAAGTTTCAAGCAGTTTTGTAATTGATCTTAATCTGATTACCATTTCTTTTCTACTAATATCTGGTAGAACATCATGTTTCTTTAAGCGAGGAATGTGAAACCAATTTGGCACAGCACCAGATTTAAAACAAAACTATCAATCAGTAAAACTTCATTCGCAGACAAGTGGAAGTCAGAAAAGGACATGTTGGATTCAGCTGTGACACCATCATCCTATGAAATTACATAAATTTGATTTATGTTCCATTAAATTTAGAAAGTTAGGATGTGGCCTAATCAACATGTTTAAATGATAAAAGGACTAGCTTGGGTAAATACAATTAGAGCTAGATTATTTAGGAATGAAGTCTGTTGAGACCTTCATTTCTTTTTCCTTCTAACATTTTTGTTTTGGAGCTGTGAAGTGTGAGCTAAGAGCTGAAGGGGATTTTTGAGTTGTGAGCAGCAGTTTGTTTAAAAAAAACTCAAAAAACTGATGTTTGTAAATGATGTCAGTCCTGAAGTTAATTATTGATTGTTTAGTGTTCAAAGTATTCTGTTGACATTTCAAATCTGGACTGGAATTATACTCAAACAGACCAAGATGTTTGAATGTTAACAGGACCTCACAAGAAGGTTGGTGCCAACAGAATGTTAAAAAAAGAGAATTCAAAGTTTGCACTGGTTTTGAACCGTGTTGTTGTCAAACAGATTGTAGCTACCAAAGCTACAGGAGAGAATTTGATTACACCCTGGTTATCCTCCCATTATCAACCTTTTGAAAGTTCAAAGAGTAGCATTGGAACTCAGTTGTAAGAATTAAATGAATATTCCTTGGAACCGACTGTAAGCTATTTGCATTGACCAGTGTCATTGGAAACCAAGGAAGATACAATTCCATGTGCCTGAGACATTATGAATTGTGGTAACAGCTTAAGTCAATTGGTCATTTATATCTCTCTTATAGTTCTTTTGATTTATTCCTTAATTGTGTCTATTGGTCTGAGAGAAAGTGTAGAAACTAGAATCAAGGAAGATTAGTTTTAGATCATAGATATAATTAGATTCCCTTGTTGTTTAACTTTGCTTAGCTAAAACTACTATATTAATAATGAATGACTAATTGTTTAGTTTAAGCTATAAACCTGATGCCGAGTATTAATTATTCACAAAGTCTGGTACTGGTTATTCAAACAGTCTAGTTAGGAATCATTGGTGTCAATTTTTAAGGTCTTTGAATGTTTTGATTTTACTGATTTGAGTTGGCAATCTGTCTTCGTGTGGTAATAATGAAGGATTTTTTTCCACACAAAACGTAGCTGAAATCTGGAATTAGTGTCCTAAAAGGTAAGTGGTAATTCCTGAGTAATTTCTTCAAGATTGAGGTGACAATTGTTTGTTCGACAAGGTAATCAAGCGATATAGATTAAGGGCAAGTGAACAGAAGAGCAGCTGTTACCTAATAGAATGGAAGAACAGACTGAAGGGGCTGAATATCTCACTCCCTTTTGTCTTTAAAGCTAAACAACTTATCGTTTGGAAGGGGGGATGGGGTTAGGCTGGGGCCATCTGTCCTTAAGTGAGGAGACCATCTGCCATCTACCATATGACATTGCTTGTTTTTTGGAGAGGTGCATCTGTCGTGGGGAGTGTATGGTTGGAGAAGAGTAAGACAAAGGAGGCTGCAAGTTGTGTCTGGGGATAAAGAGATATTGCAAGGAGATGGGGGGGGGGGGGGGGGGGGAAGACAGATGCTGTGAGGGGATGGTGGGAGATGGAGGCTGTAAGGAGGTGGTGGAGAGATGGAGACAGCAAAGGGTTGTTGCGGGAGGGGAAGACAGAGCCTGCAATCTGCAAGTAGGATTGTGGGGGGAGAAGAGAAGTAGCTGCAAAGTGGAGTGGGAAGAGGTGCGTAGAGAGAGAAGGAGACTGCAAGGGGATAGGGAAAGAATGAAGCTGCCAAGAGGGATAAAAGAGGTCAGTGTAATAAGCTGCAGAAAGGCTGCATGGAGGCGGCTGTGGTGGTGATGGGGCAGAAGGAGCGATGCATGACGAAGGCTGTGGAGAGGCACAGAGAGGTTGCAACAGGGTTGGTTATGAGGTGGAGTAGGACGGTGTAAAGGGAGGCAATGGGTGTGCTGCAACAGAGCCAGGGAGGGAAATGTTTGAAGGGATGCCGCAAGGCCAAGGTAGAAGGATGCAGTAAAGGAGAAAGAAATTATCAAATGGTTTTAAATCTGTCAACAGATAAACACTCAGCTAATTAAGAATAAAGAAAATCTGAAATTGCTTAGGGAATTAATTCCTTGCAATGTGGAATCTCTAGTTTAAGAATGTACACACTCAATAGCTATTATCTGGGTGAAATGCATGGATGCTATTATAATGAATGTGCATGTATCAACTGCTACATTTAAATCTGAGATTATGGGGAGATGCAGTATAAAGGCTAATAACTGCCTCCTTAAAATATTCCAGCTTTGTATATCTAGAATGGAAAGTATTAGGTGCAACCTCACTAGTCTGCATCTGGTGTGTTAGTCATGGTTGTGTGTATGTGGAAGTGTGTCATTTTGTAAAAGAAAAGTTGTTGTTAATTTATATCTGTTGACTTGTGCCAAATTGAGCTCTGTAGTATCCAGAAAATTGATGCTTTCCTTATGTGTTGCAATTGTCAGTTTAATGGAGATTGATTGTTATTAAGGATACTTATGAATTCTATTTGTTCTGCTTCCTTGTGGGCCCAAATACCCAATGTGTATACAATCACTGAAGGTATTGTTACTATGTGACTGGATTACTTAATGGAGTAAGTGTTATGAAGATTTTCTTTTTTTGTCTGAGGATTTAAGTGTTGAAGGATTGTGGAAGAATTGATTTATTTCAAGTTTTGTGGAAATACCTGGAAAGATTTATTTAAAAGAGGCTGCTGAAAGGTCACTATGGACATTGAAGAAGAATTCTTCCCAAAAAAATCACACTGCTGCTGAATACCACTTGTTCTGTTGTCGATCCCTGCAAGGGTGGTTTGAACAGTGACTGGATGGAGTTTGTTTCGGTTTCTGGAATTAGTGGGGTCAGTAACGAAGATGGGCAATGTGAAGGAGATTTCACCTGAATAAATATATCTGGGAATTTGGTACAAAGTGAGGATTCAGCTGATCAGGCAAGAGATGTTTTATAAGTTTACTATAAGAAGCAAAGTTTGCTGAATAGGGAATTGAGGGGAGGGTGGGTAGTTGTGGGTTTTTCTACTCTTTTCTAACCCTTCAGCACTTATCTTCCATTTTTGTGCAGGAGGAGGAACAGGTAAATCATTAAACTGTAAGCTTTATTAACTAGTATTTTATTATTAATCAGTATTGTAACCTTTACTGCTTATGCCAAAACATTTTGGGATGTGTAGGCTGAGTTAATTACAGATTAAATCGCAAATCACGAACTAATTTACACATATTAAAGATTTCAGAGCAACTAATGTGCTGTGATTACAGAATTGGAGCTTCTGGATATTATTGTTATCCAGGGAAAATTCATCTGCAGTAAATGCTTGAAGCTGCAAGAACTTTGGCTCGAGGGAAGTTACTGGACAGATCTTTTTTCTAGGAGGCAGTCAGACCCCTTACAACAGGCTCTTCCAATTTGGTCAGTGGTCAAGGACAGGAAAGTGTAATTGCTAATGAAGCAGATAAGGGGACCCAGAAGCCAGGAGTGCAGCAGCCTCAGCCTTTGCAATCGTCCAACAGGTTTGACATTCTTTCTGCTTGGATGAGGCAGAGGCCTTCAGCATGGAAGAGCTCACGGCACTGGGGGACATGAAGCCATTCAAGTAGAGGACAGTAATAAGGAATGTGTTGATAGTAGGAGATAGTATATAGAGATTAACACTGCTCTCTGCAGCAAAGATAGTGAGTGTAGGTGGCTGTGTTATCTGCCTGGTGCCAGAATTGGTCATATACGCTCTGGGCAGGAGAAAGGTTTGTGGTGGGAAGTGATTGTGTTCTACCTCAGTTCCAATGACATACTGATGAGGCAGTATGAGAAGCTGGGTGCTAAATTAAATAGCAGACCCACAAAGATGATAATCTCTGGATTACTCCCTGAGCCACATCGAGATTGGTGTAGGATGAATAAGATGAGATAAGTTAATGCACATCTCAAAGACCGGTATGACAGAATTGGGTTCTGGTTTATGGGACATTTGGCACAGTCTAGGAATCCTTACCTCGAGACAGTCAAGATTGAAATGTGTTGGGACTTGTGTTCTCATGAGCCACATAACTAAGGAAGTAGAGAGGTCTTTAAAACAAACACATGGAGGTGAAGGATCAAGCTTTGGTAAATTTAACAAATCAAGGGATGGAGTCAAAGCAGGAGAACAAAATATTAGTGTTGAATTGAATTGAATTGAATTGAATTTATTGTCACATGTATCGAGGCACAGTGAAAAGATTTGTCTTGTGAGCAATACAGGCAGATCACAGAGTTAAATAGCATAGATAAGTAAATATTAGGTAAACAGCGGCAAAACAAATACAGAGGTACAGGCAAATACTGAGAGTTTGAGAGTCCATTCAGTATTCTAACAATATAGAACATAGAACATTACAGTGCAGTACAGGCCCTTCGGTCCTCGATGTTGCACCACCCTGCCATACTAATCTGAAGCCCATCCCACCTACACTATTCCATGTACATCCATTTGCCTGTCCAATGACGACTTAAATGCACTTGAACTTGGCGAATCTACTACCGTTGCAGGCAAAGCATTCCATACCCTTACTACTCTCTGAGTAAAGAAACTATCTCCCCTCACTTTAAAGTTGTGTCCCCTCGTGTTTGCCGTCCCCATACTTGGAAAAAGCCTCTCCCTGTCCACCCTATCTAACCCCCTGATTATCTTGTACGTCTCTATTAAGTCACCTCTCAACCTTCTTCTCTCTAACGAGAACAGCCTCAAGGCCCTCAGCCTTTCCTCGTAAGACATTCCTTCCATACCAGGCAATATCCTAGTAAATCTCCTCTGCACCCTTTCCAAAGCTTCCACATCCTTCTTATAATGCGGTTACCAGAACTGTACACAATACTCCAAGTGTTGCCGTACCAGAGCTTTGTACAGTTGCAGCATAACCTCCTGGTTCCGGAACTCAATCCCTCTATTAATAAAGGCCAAAACACTGTATGCCTTCTTAACAACCCTGTCAATCTAGGTGGCAACTTTCAGGGATCTGTGTACATGGACACAGAGATCTCTCTGTTCATCTGCACTCCCAAGAATCCTACCGTTAGCCCAGTACTTTGCATTCCAATTACTCCGGCCAAAGCGTATCACCTCACACTTGTTCACATTAAACTCCATTTGCCACCTCTCAGCCCAGATTTGCATCCTATCTATGTTTCTCTGCAACCTACAAAATCCTCCGTCACTATCCACAACTCCACCGATCATAGTGTCATCCCCAAATTTACTAACCTACCCTTCCAAGCCCTCATCCAGGTCATTTATAAAAATGACGAACAGCAGTGGACCCAACACCGACCTTTGCGGTACGCCGCTAGTAACTGGACACCAAGATGAACATATTCCATCAACTACAACCCTCTGTTTTCTTTCAGCAAGCCAATTACTGATCCAAACTGCTATGTCTCCCACAATCCCATTCCTCTGCATTTTGTATAATAGCCTACTGTGGGGAACCTTTTCGAACGCCTTGCTGAAATCCATATACACCACATCAACCGGTTTATTCTCATCTGCCTGTTTCGTAACTTCGTCAAAAAACTCAATAAGATTCGTTAGGCACGATCTACCCTTCACAAAACCGTGCTGACTGTCCCTGATCAGATTATTCTTTGAGATGGTTATAAATCCTATCTCTTATAACCTTTTCCAACAACTGAAGTGAGACTCACTGGTCCGTAATTACCAGAGTTGTCTCAACTACCCTATTTGAACAAAGGAACCACATTTGCTATCTTCCAGTCCTCAGGCACTATTCCTGTAGACAATGATGATTTGAAGATCAATGCCAAAGGCTCGGCAATCTCTTCCCTTGCTTCCCAGAGGATCCTAGGCTAGATCCCATCCGGCTCAGGGGACTTGTCTATTTTCACACTCTGCAGTATTTCTAATACCTCTTCCTTGTGAACCTCAATCTCTTCTAGTCTAGATGCAAGTATTTCTATATCTTCCTCACCAACATTTTCATTTTCTATAGCAAACACTGTCGAAAAATATTTATATAGTGCTTCCCCTATCTCCTCTGACTCCACACACAACTTCCCACTATTATCCTTGATGGGCCCTCATTTAACTCTTGTCATTCTTTTATTCCTGACATACTATTTCAAAACCAGCTGGTGCGTGCGTTCAGGCTTCTGTAACTTCTCCCCAATGGTAGAGGTTGTAGAAAACCATTGCCAGGGTGGGATGGATCTTTGAGAATGCTGGCAGCCTTTCCTTGACAGTGAGCCTGGTAGATGGATTCTATAGATGGGAGGTTGGCCTATGTGATTGTCTGGGCCGAATTCACCACTTTCTGTAACCGTCTCCGATCTTGAATGGTACAGTTGCCATACCAGGTAGTGATGCATCCAGACAGAATGCTCTCGATGGCACACCTATAGACGTTGCCAAATTTCCTCAGCTGCCTGAGGAAGAAGAGACGTTGTTGAGTCTTTGTAACCAGTGCGTCCACATGAAGAGTCCAAGAAAGCTTGCTGTTGTTGACCACTCCCAGGAGTTTGACACTTTCGACTCTGTGCTGTTAATGTGTAGGGGGGCATGAGTAATATCCCGCCGAAAGTCAATAATGAGTTCCTTGGTTTTGCCAACATTGAGAGCTAGGTTGTTCTCAGTTCACCATTTTTCCAGGTCTTCCAGCTCCCATCTGTAGTCTGTCTCATCACCATCTGAGATTCGACCGACTATGGTGATGTCATCAGCGAATGTGTAAATGGCATTAGTCTAGTATTTGGCAACGCATTCATGGGTATACAGTGAATAAATAGGGAGCTGAGTATGCACCCCTGGGGGGTTCCAGTGTTGAGTGTTAGTTAGGATAAAACATTGTCCTCAATCTTCACTAATTGTGGCCTGTGCGTCAGGAAACTGAGGATCCAGTTGCAGAGAGTGGGGCTTAGTCTGAGATCACGAAGTTCAGTAGTCATTCTCACTGGGATAATAGTAGTCAATGTGTAGAATTCTTATGTAGCTGTTCCTGGTGTCAAGATGTTCTAAGGAGGCATGAATGGCACCAACATGGATCTGTTGGTCCGATAGGCAAATTGGAGTGGGTCAAGAGTAGCGGGGAGGCTGTACTTGGTTAATGCCATGACCAGCCTTTCAAAAGCACTTTATGACCACTGAAGTTAGGGCCACTGGGCAGTAGTCATTGAGACATACTGTAGAGCCTTCTTTGGCACAGGGATGATGTTGGCTTTCTTGAAGCAGGCAGGGAGAGGTTGAAGATGTCCCAGAAGACCTCTGCCAGTTGATCTGCGCATGCTCTGAGTGCACGGCCAGGTACTTCGTCTGGCCCCATCGCTTTCCTTGGATTCACATGAAGGAAAACTGGTCTGACCTCTGATGCAGTGACTGTTGTGATAGGTTCGCCAGGACTTGTCAGAATAGATGCTATGTCTCCACCAAAATTCTGCTCAAAGCAAGCGTACAAGGTGTTGAGACGATCTGGGAGGGATGTGTCATTGTCTGCGATCTTGCACTCTCTCTTTTTACAACCTGTGATGTCATTCTGTCCTTGCCATAGTCACCGGGTGTCTTAATGGCTCTGCGAAGGTCATACTTGGATTCCATACATTTAAGTGGGTCTCCTGAACTGAAGGCCTCACAGAACCTGCTAAAAACCAAATGTATGTCCTGATTCATCCAGGGGTTCCTGCTGGGAAACACCCGGATTGATTTCCTTGGTATGCAGTCCTCCACACACTTGCTGATAAAGTCTGTGATGATGGTGGTGTACTCGTTCAAGATACCTGCGGACTGTTTGAACATGCCCCTATCAGCCGATTCCAGAGAGCACTGGAGTTGATCGTCTGCCTCCTCCAACCAGCACTGGACCTGTATCGCAAGGGGGTCGCCTGTTTGAGCTTTTGCCTGTAAGCCAGAAGAAGAAACACGGCATTGTGTTTGGAGTTCCGGAAATGAGGGCGGGGAATGGAGCAGTAGGCATCTTTCACAGTGGTGTAGCAGTGGTCTAAAATGTTCAGGTCCCTGGTGGAGCAGGTAATGTTCTAGTGATACGTGGGCAACACCTTCCGTAGATTGGCTTAATTGAAGTTGCCAGTTTCAATAACAGGTCCTCGGGGTTCCGTCTCCAAGGTGTTAGTGGTGGAGTACAGCACATCCAGAGCTTCCTTAAACATTGCTTGTGGCAGTATATATATAGCAGTTAGTATGTTAAAGGTCAGAGAGTGGCAGGAAGAGACAAAAGAAAAACACTAAAGGATATTTAAGCAGTGAGGACTAGATGCCACAAAGGTAACGGAAGTACAAAGCTCAAGGCTTGTATCCAAATACCAAGCAAATAAAGTGATAGTGAGCATTGAGGTGAATAAATATGATTTGATACCATTATGGAGATGTGGCTGCAAGATGACAAGAGTTAGGTTATCAATATTGAGGGGTACATGACAACCATGAAGAATAGGAAGATCCGAAAAGATGGAGGCACAGCATTGACAATCACAGATGGCATTACTGCAATTATTAAAGTTGCTTCAAATGATTAGATTGTTGAATCTGTTCGGGTGGAGGTGAGAATAGTATAAGAAAGAAGTCACTTGTGGGAGCGATCTACCGAGTTTCTGAATAATGACCACACTGTAAGATGAATCATTCAAGAAGAATGATTGAATACTTCTTTTATGTAGTGTCACTAGAGCAACTGGAGTTGAACCTAACCCTCCAGCCACAGTGAAAATGAAAAACTTCTGCAAACCAAAAATGGAACCCTCGAGAAAATCTCAAGAACAGTCCTTTGAAAAGAAAAAGATCCCTGGTGTAAATAAGTGAGAAATTGAAGAATACCATCAACTAGCTCTTTGATGAAAATTCTTAGATGATAGAGGAACTATCACAGACCGCTGTTCCTCTCCAGCCTGTTAAATTGGATAACCTCATATGTTCTCACATCGAACACTATCTGCTGGTTTTGTTCACATTCGTAACCAATCTATTCCAATTTCTAGTCACATCCACACTATTTAGAGCTAGCTGTATGAACACAATCCATAAACTTAGACATGTAGCTATCTATTCATTTAACCAAGTCATTTGAAAATGTAGTAAAAAGAAAAAGTGACCAAGAACAGACCCCTGTGTCACATCATTACAGACTTTCTGAAAATGTGGATATATACTCATTAACCCAAATGATGATGCAATACGAAACAAATTCACTATTCCAGATAATGTAATGCCGCTATTTACATCTATTATTATTAATAGTCTCTTAAGTCAAATATTGCCACTTGGCTTTAGGAGGTACAGATAGGGAAGCCTGTTACATGCTTATTGTGCTTTTGTTACTTCTAGCTCTTGACATTTTTTTCTTTTATTGCCCAGTTACCACACATTTGTCTTCCTACATCAAACCTTGTGTTATTTAATCCTTCCTGCATTTCACATCTCAACACAACTTTCCCTTTCCCTTTGTTCCCTCTCCTTGTCTCCTTTTCATCTCTTTACTTACTTAAAATCTGGTACATCGCGAACTTGATGCAATTCTACCAAAATGTCATTGATCTGAAGCTTTAAGGGCCTTTTCAATCTTTACAAATACTGCCTAATTCTAAGATTATTTTCAACATTCTTTCATTTGATGCAAAGTCACTGTTTAATAGATATTCCATTTTCTGATTTCCAACTACAATATTGTCTCTGCCGGTCATTTTAAGACACACATTAGTTTATCAACTTATTAATGTATTTGCAAAAGCTTTTAGTATTCTCTTTGACATCTCTTGCAATCTACATAAAAATGAAACAAGATCCTTGAATGGGGAAAAAGCTGATGTGGATGAAGTCATTCATTAATTCAGCTTTACGTAACGTTCCAAATTTGAGCCATCCCCAGCGGCTAAAAAGAAACTTGCATCCCTGCTACACCATCTTTTTTCGGTAATATGTGGCTTATACTCAAATTAAAAGTACCAAAGGCTTCAGCTGTAGAATGCCCAAGAGTACATATGGTTTTAACACAACAGCGCCAAGCATATTTAGAAATTGAAGAAAATTGTAGGCAAAGTTTTTAAAACAAAATGTCTATAAATTACATCAGTAGAAGATATGTAATTTTAAGTGTAACTGTAAAAAAGCACATGCTTATCCAATTCTAACCAACACAGACATGCAAGAATATTGAATTTTCTGTGCATTAAACATGCTTATCTATCAACACCTACTGGTCCAGAAGTTGGTCACATTTTGCTAGCGCATCCTTTTCTGCTTCAACAGCTCGGTCCTTTTCTGCAACTGCATTGTCTCTTGCTTCCCTTAAATTCCTAAAATTGTATAAATTAGAAAAAATTTCAGTGATTATAGTAAAATTTGGAAATTGTCCAGTCAACAAGCAGGTTGCACGACTGTTCAATATAAAATTTCAAGATTTTAAATCTTTGTTGATACCAAACTTACTGCAGCAATGACTCACACAGTAAGTCATAAAGTAATACCTTGAGTTACTGATAAAAGGAGCTGATGTTATTCAAAATGCTTCCTTGCTAATTTATTAACGTGTTGGGTGAGGAAATTTGAGACACTAGGAATACTAAAATTGGTTTGATAATGGTTGTAAGCAAATTAGCAGAGAAACTAGAATTGAAAAATAACAGTTTCATCTAGTTCCACAGTAAAAAGAAAATTGAATTTAGACATGGACAGCAAGTAGTTTGGAAATTTTAGACACATGAAAAAGTTGTGCATGTTTGTTTTTCCTCTTTCTACTACCTAACCCCAGACTGTCAAGTTTGGTAACTAAAATGAAAAGCAAATTATTGCTGATGCAGAGAAATAAAATACATTTTATTGATCACATTCTATCTTTTCTCAGGTTAAATAAAAGGTCATAGATCTGAAACGTTAATCTTCCTGTCCATCTCGTGAATCTGCCACACATGCTGAATAATTCATGTTTAAGATGGAAACAAATTGGTTGACAATATCACAGCATTATCTCAGAGAGTGAACACACGGTTAGGGGGCAATTGTTTCACAACTTGGTTCTCTTATTATTCAAGGCAGTGAAACTCTCCAAAAATAAGGATGCTTCCTGCATCATATGTCTCAAACTAGCTGCAGTGACAAATATAAACAGTGCCTTGAGGCAAAAAATTGGTGCTGTTGCAGCAATGTTTGGTGGCACAGCTTCAAGTCCAGAAAGGCAGAAAATAGCTTTGTCAGCCTGTTCTGAATTTTCCCTCATTTCATGTGTTCCAAATTTGCAATATAGTTTAGCAACAATTACACAGGTAAATAATTGATCAGATATTATAACATTAATGCTGGTGCCAGTTAAGCAAAAGCATTCAACTCTATATTAGATGATCATTGGTTCAAGTCCCAGTCCAGAGACTGAACAGAAGTTCAGCTGACAGTTAAGTGTAATACTGAAAGTACTCTCCTTCAGTTATGAATCCAACTAATGGCCTTACTATACAAGTCGGATCCCAATGCAAGGTTTGGTTTAATGGACCATAAGTTTTAAAATGATACTAGTTTACTGTGCTGGTCAGTCACTGACATGTAAGAGGGTGCTAATGAACTTTTAACAAAAGTACTTCAAGGTTTATTACATACTGAAAACAAAAAATAAAACTACATTACCCCACAAAAAGTCTATTCGAAACAATCTTTTTACAATAAGACCTAAGGATTCAAACCTCTTTGAAGTCCCTAGCAAAAATATATGTATCATCTATAACTATGGGTAAGGTACCGGAGAACTTAAGGATGGCTAATGCTGTGCTTTTATTTTAGAAAAGCTCTGAGGAGAAACCTGGGAACTATAGACCTGTTTAGTCTGACATCGGTGGTGGCTAAGTTGTTGGAGGTGATTCTGAATGATAGGGTTTACATGCACGTGGAGAGGCAATGATTAGAGATATTTAGCATGGTTTTGTGCGAGGGAAATTGTGCCTCTCAAACTTGATTCAGTTTTTTGAAGTTACCAAAAGATTGATGCGGGCAGAGCAGTAGACTTTGTTTTACTTGGACTTGGACTTACTTGGCCTTTGTTAAGATTTACATGGTTGACGAATTAGTCAAGTTGGATCATATGGGATTCAGGGTGACCTTGCAAACTGGATATAAAATTGGCTTTACAGTCAGAGACAGAGGATGGTGTTGGAGACTGAAGGCCTGTGACCAGCGGTGTTTTACAGGGATCGGTATTGCATCTGCTTTTATTTGTCACTTATATAAATGATTTAGATGAGAATATGGAGATATGGTTAGTAAGTTTGCAACTGACACCGAAATTGGTTGTACAGCAGACAGTGGAGGAGGTTATCTAAAATTGTAAAAAGATCTTGATCAGTTGGATCAAAGGGCTGAGGAGTTGCAGATGGAGTTAAATTTGGATAAATGTTAGGTATTGCATTTTGGTAAAACAATCAAGGACATGGCTTATATAATTAATGGAAGGACCCTGGGCAGTGATGTAGAACAGACAGATTTTGTGGCTCAGGTAGGTAATTCTTTGAAATGTGTGTCACAGGGAGACAAGGGGACTAAGAAGGCATTTAGCATGCTTGCCTCCACTGCTCAGACATTTGAGTATAGGAGTTGAGACCTCTTGCTGAGGTTGTGCAGGACGTCAGTGAGGCCTCTTCTGGAATACAGTGTGCAGTTCTGGTCATCCAGTTATAGGAGAGAAATTATTAAACTGGAGAGGGTTCAGAAAGTTATCAGGATGGTGCCAGAAATGGAGAGTTTGAGTCTTAAAAATAGGCTGGGACTTTTTCCACTGGAGCATTGATGGTTGAGGGGTGACCTTATTGGAGTTTATAAAATCATGATGGGCATAGATAAGGTGAATAGCAAAGGTCTTACCCTAAGTTAGGGGAGTTCAAAATTAGGGGGCATATTTTTAAGCTAAGAGGAAAAAGGTTTTAAAATACGTGAGGGGTAACTTTTTTTAAACACAGCGATTAAGTGTGTGTAATGAACTGCCAGAGCAAGTGGTGGATGCAGGTACATTTACAATTTTTAAAAGACATTTGGATAAATTCATGAATAGGAAAGGTTTGGAGGGATATGTGCCAAACGCAGGCCAAACTATTTCAGTTTGGGAATATGATCAGTGTGAACTGGTTGGACTGAAGGGTCTGTTTCGATGTTATATGACTCTATGACTCTAACCTTACAGATTCACGAACCTTTATGTAAGGTCACTCTGTCTCCACTTTAATGTTTCTTGAGTAGTTAACAGTATAATGGTTTCTGAAGCTTTCTTCTTACTGAGTTCTAAACATTTTCACAGCAAACACATTCCGTCAGATTCTCGCAGTTTTCTTTTTGTTTCTGGATGTTTTTCTCCACTCTAATATTTTGGATTCTGTTAAACTAGCAGTACCTTTCAACTCTGACTGAACCAGTACTACTTTCTGAATTATTCTGACCTTCTATGATAATGGACTCCTGTTACTAGGCAAAAGTAGTTTTTTGTTCTTCTACCTTGTTTCAAATGCACTGAACTGTTCACCTCAAGTTCTACTTCAAAGCTGTAAATTCACAAAAAACATGCATCAGCAAATGTCAAAAAGCCTTCACCTCTCTAAAGGCAAGTTTAAAATGAAAGTAAAACTATTCTTTTCCCTTCTTAACACATGCAATACATAAATACCAATCAAATGATTAAAAAAAAAGAGTTGTATCTACTTCAGAATCCAAATTTCCAAATAACAATAATGATATATCATGAACCTTCAGCGCAACGGATTAATCTTTTAGATCAGTAACTAAATTGATTCACTGCATTCTCTGTTAGTGGCTATAAGGAAAAGTGACATAACTCTTAAAGATGCGCACTGGAGTTCTTCCAGTCTTCTGGCCAACACTTATCTCTCAAGAGAAAGCGAGGACTTCAAATGCTGGAGATCAGAGTCGAAGAGCATGTGCTGGAAAAGCACAGCCAGTCAGGTAGCATCCGAGCAGGAGAGTTGACGTTTTGGTCATAAGCACTGATTCCTAATGAAGGGCTTATGTCTGAAATGTTGAGTCTCCTGCTCCTCGGATGCTGCCTGACCTTTTCCAGCACCACACTCTTCAACTCTTATCTCTCAGCCAATACAGCTAAACAGTATAACAGATAATCTATATAATTTCTATTTGTGAGTGCAAACTGGCTGCTGTGCTATCCTACAATGAATGGTTATAACAAGGATGTATTCTCTTGTGGGAAAACCTAGAACTAGGGTGTCTCAGTATAAAAATGAGGGCTGCGACCATTTAAGACAGCTGAGGAGAATTATTTCTCTCAAAGGGCCATGAGTCTTTGTAATGCTGTTCCTCAAAAGGTGGTAGAAGAGTCTTTAATAATTGTTAAGTTGGGCGTGAAAGTTTATGGGAGGTTGTCAGACCATGGGGTAATCAGATCTGTCATGATCTTATTGATTGGCTGAGCAGGTTTGACAGGTTAAAAGGCTTTCACCTAACTCTTATGTTTCTATGTAAAATACCAAAATGGCTACTTTGCTTGCCTGAGGTCTAAACAATTACTATATACTTACATACATCTTTTCATACATTCTACTTGGAACTTTGGCCAAATCTGTGACCGTGACCACTTAGAGGGACAATGCATCATATCCAAGGGACTTAAGTGCCTGCATTTTTGCAAATATTGCACCATTTGAATTTGAACCATATCATCATCCCTTCAATGTTAGTGGATCACAAAACCTGGAACTAACCTCCTAACAGTGCATCAGTTCAAGAAGGCAACTTCTTGAATGCCAGCACATTTTCAAGGACAGGTGGACAATATTGTAACCTCATGTCCTTACATTTGATGTCAGTGTTAAATCTATTATTAGGTTACAGTTTCGAACAGCTAGAAGTAAGGTAACTTGGATCCAACTCTCAAAATTTTTGCATACTCCGGAAGTTCCATCCAATTTACAGCTTAATCATGTTGAGTATTGTTAGCCAAGTATAATCCTCAAAAGCAAAAACTACACCATTGTACCTTGCCCTAGCCTTTACAAAATATGCTGTTATAGTTATAACTCCATAAATCATTAAACATTCTTGCCCTAGGACATAACTATAGCAAACTAACATTTTTTGAAGCTTTTGAGGTATATACCTGGGAGGTCAGGAACAAATGCAATTTGGAAGAGAATCTTGTTTGATTAACAGTTGATCAGAAGCTAATCTCGATGAGATAAGAAGAAAATCAACTGAAATGAGTAATGGAATAGAATGGCACATCAGTGCACTAATTTGTTGTACCATAAATTTGTAGGGTATGTGCTTGCAGCTAATATCAGTCATGATAAATTCTCAATCCAAGCAAGCTGACATGAGGAACCGAATAAACATTGGACATCTCACTGTTATGGTGTGTGTGTGTTTTTGTCGGGGGGGATTGTAATTCCGAAAAATAATCCTTCAACAGCACATTGACGCAAAACAATATCGTAGAGAGTAGTAGAGAAACAGGAATTCCACTGAACATGCTGTTTGAACTAAATAAATTAAACTTTTTTAATATAAGCAATACTATTAATTTGCCTCACGGTTTATGCAAGCATAATAACGTTATGGTTCTATTCGCCGAGCTGGGAATTTGTGTTGCAGACGTTTCGTCCCCTGTCTAGGTGACATCCTCAGTGCTTGTGAGCCTCCTGTGAAGCGCTTCTGTGATCTTTCCGCCGCCATTTGTAGTGGTTTGAATCTGCCGCTTCCAGTTGTCAGTTCCAGCTGTCGGTATATTGGGTCCAGGTCGATGTGCTTATTGATTGAATCTGTGGATGAGTGCCATGCCTCTAGGAATTCCCTGGCTCTTCTCAATACAAATTCCCAGCTCGGTGAACAGAACCACAACAACGAGCACCCGAGCTACAAATCTTCTCACAAACCTTGAAGCATAATAATCAATACAAACAAATGTGTGGGAATACTGGATTCATTAAAAAGATTTAGCATGTTAGCATAAATATCATAAGCCACTGTACCTCCGTAGGAACCAAGACATTCAGAGGAAATGAAATTCAGCAATTGGGAAGAATTAATTTGAAATCTCAATCAACATCAAGAAGGTAAAATATTGCCACTAACATTATTAATAAATTACAATATTGAAAAGTATATATAGTGGCATTATTACTATACAGTACCTGGACTTGAATCATGCCACAGCAGATGGTGGAATTTGAATTCAATAAAAAAGGTGGAGTTAAGACTCTAATGACATTCATGAATCCACTGTTAATTGTCAGAACAACCTATCTGGTTCACTAATGTCCTTTATGGAAGGAAAATGCCATCCTTACCTGGTTTGGCCTACATGTCACTCCAGACCCACAACAATAGGGTTGACTCTTTACAATTAAGGATGGGCAATAAATATTGGCCAAGTCAGTGATGCCCTCAACCCGTGAATGATTAAAATAAATTCCATCAAAACAATCAATGATTCAACACGAAGTGTATGACAGATTTGTAAAGACAAATAAATTGCTTTGGTACAGAAACTGATTGTTGAATCACAAATGCAAGGAGTGTGCTTATACTCAATAAAGCATTCTAGAGAACAAATGCCAATTGTTGTATACAAGATGTATATGCAAGATGTAGCAGCATAGAGTCATCGAGTCCTATAGCACGGAGACAGGCCCATCGGCCCAAAATGGTCCACGCCAACCAAAATGCCCATTCACACTAACCCCATTTCCCTGCACTTGGCCCATATTATTCTAAACCTATAGATAGATAAAATGATTCAGAGAAAACAACCATTTTTATGCAAGTTTTTTTATGTATGTGTATGAAGAAACTCAAGAAAATAAATCAGTTCTTTTAAAAAGAAATGTGATTACAGAATGTTTTCATATGATGTAATTAAGCAAAGTCGATAATATCAGGTCAGAATGTAACTTTACACTAAGCATGTAGTGAGCAAAGAAATTAATGAATTGCATAGATCAGACTGCCACCTACAGCAGACAGACAGACTTGAAACACAAGTGCTGACATTATTAGTGGGCTGCTGAGCTGCAACTAACAGGTAGCGAAGGTCTGATACAGCATTGAATGCTGTACAGGGGATTGATGACATGTGAAAACAGGACAAGCAATACAGTGCTTCTTCAAATAGTCAGATAAAGAATGTTTACGGAGATACACAGTGCGAAACAAAGTGTCATCTATAATATTTAATTTTGCAAAAATGAGGTAACAAGGAAGAGCTATGGGATTGAGTAACAAAAGTGACAAAGAAAATATTTTACTTCACTTTTATAAAGAATTGCAACCTAAAAGAGTAAGAGCCCACAATTTTAAAGGTAAATTTTCAGATCCAGCAAGCTGTTGGCAGTAATTAAGCATCACATGGTCCAGAAAATAACTTACGCTTGAATGTACAAGCCCGGACTTTTGTTGGTTTGCTTCAACTGGTATCAATTGGTTGGAAACTGCAAGTTTACTTGAATACTAAGGCTGTTGGCAAAATATTAATACAGCACAGCTTTGGGAGAAGGGGGAAAATTAGACATACCTCCTGATTTCAGTGATTAACTCAGCAAGTAGCTCAACAGCTCTCAATCTATCAGTTCTCTAATGAGATAGGAATCAATTCCCTCCAGGGGAACCATTGTCTAAGAGTTTCTGTTTGAGCTTGGAAGTGTTTATCAAATTGCAAAATATCTTGTGATATTTTCTTAGGACAATTACAGTCTGGTCCCAATGTGAATCCTTCAGGGGAGTCATGTGACTTCTAGAAGCCACTTTCTAAGATTTCATGTGCCCATTTTCAAGTTAGATTCTGTTATGACACAGATTATCTTGATAATGCAGAGCCTGAATATTTCTGGAAAAAAATACATTTGAGTTAAAGCTTCTGCTCTTGAATTCATCAACACAATTTGCAAGGAATAGTTAAGGGAAAAGCCAATATTTATACAAGAAAGAAGAATGTTGATTGGTTGGCAAGTGGACTTGGATTGGTAGAGTTATTACCATGAAGATGCACCTGATGATGATAATTTACTGCTAAGCTTTCTTTAAACTTTAGACTCTGATTAGTTGAGGCATTCACCCAAGTAATGAACCAGTGACATTTATCTAAACATCTGTGACACTATTAAAGGTTTTAAGTAAACAGGTGAGAATTTTAAATTGGAAGCAATGTTAAATCAGGAAACACTACACAACAGCAATGATTGGTTGATAGATGAAAAATAAAGACTTGCATTTATCCCTGAAGGACAGAATATCAAGCAGGTGGCAAAGACCTGGTTGACAGCCTCAGTGGCATGCTACGGTGCAGCAGAAGTGGGGACAGTTGCCTGGTTAAGATTTTGATGGCAATCCCCACATTCTTTGTGCTTGATTTTGGATTTATATGTGTGGGCCAAAGGGCCTGTTCCTGTGCTGTACTGTTTTAAAGGCCCTCCCATGTTATACAGGCAGAAGTAAATGATGTTCTTGACATACTGGTTTATGGTTAGAATTTCACATTGGGGTTAAAAGCAAGAACAAGACTTAAAATACTTTAGTCTCAAACAGCTATGGAAAAGTTGGAGTTAGTGGATACAGAATGAAGTTTGTGGCAGGGCCCATTCTGGTTCAAACAAATCTAGTACAAATACGTACAAATTTTTGGCAAAGAACTTACAGCTACATGGGCCAATGAAACACCATAGAACATGTCATTGCAGAAGAACAATGTCAAATTTGTTTTGTCCTCATGCAATATCCATATACAGAGGAACCTATATTATCCAGCATTTGATTAACCGAATTTCGGATTATCCGAACAAGACTACAAGGACCGGATGCTCGGCTAACTATATTAACCCGCATTGAATTAACCGAACAAAATACTCCCTGGCCATGTCCTTCGGATAATTTAGGTTTACCTGTACATGCTTCTCGTTGAATTTTACGCCGGACAAGAATCAAAAAAGGGAAGATTTTTATTCAGCAAGTATTATATCTCTTCTAATGTTGCACAGAAGTTAACCCAGCCAAGTTTCTTGGTCTGCACTGTCCTTCTGCACTGGATAAATTTTTGAATGATTCGATAAGTGTGTCGACAAACTTCCAACTGTCTTATTTCCATATCCACAACACACCTCCCCAGCAACTTCAGGAGGGAAGTAGGGTTCAAGTACTGCATAAATAATTCTCAATGCTAGTCCTTTGATTGATGCCTTCCCAGAATTCATGCGGTGACCAATGCCTTGAAAGTGCTTTAAATACACTAGCAGTCCCCCATAGCGAATGTTAAGTCAGAGAAGGTAACCACTCTCTCACCCTTCTCTGTTGTCTCTGATTTGCTGTTTCTCTTGGTGTCTTTCTGAACCTTTGCAGTTTAGGAGTAGAAACTCCAGTTCACTTAGTGGGCTCTTGTACAGACTATAGATAATGCTTTACCTGTTTTCCCTCTCATACATTTCTTTGGAGCCACTTCGAAGATGTTCAATTTCCAGGTCTGTTTTCACTCGGATCTGCTCCAATTCACGATGAAGCTTATCCTCATATTCATTTTTGTAGTGGTCCCTTTGTAAAAAAGGTATGTTATAATATTTATTTTCATCCAGATAATATGGTGAACTCTACAGATCTATAAAATAATTCAAACGCTCAAACAAAGCAGGGTAAGTAATATTAATGTAAACTCAGTACAGTCTTTATTACTGTTTAATATTCGTTTTAAGTTTTTCATTACATCAAACTTTTCATCCAATGAAAAGGAACTATAGACAAATTATAAAAACGCCATCTACATTCAGCCATTACTATTTCCAATCTATTTTCCTAAGTAAATATTTTATTGAAACATGATCACAAAGTAATAAGAATTACTCCTATTTTAGTTTTAAACTGATATTAAATTAAACACTACCCAGAAGGCACTATGTTCTATTAAGATGAAGAAAGTACACATCCTACAACCAGACAGGCTTGTCCTTCCAGCTTATAATCTTTGCTGAACATGATAAACAAATCATTAATATTTATAATTATCTGAATTTATAGAACACATAGTAAAATGTCTAAAGGTATTTCTCAGGAACATAATCAGACAAAAAAAAACTGACATTCACTCAATGAAGAAACATGAGGATAGGTGGCCAAAAGTTTGGTCAAAATGATAGGTTTTAAGAAGCAACCTAATGGAGCAAGAGGGAGATATTTCCAAATAGTATACTGGTATTCATTCTGGCTGATTATTCAGGCCTAGATTGGTTGCCAGCTGTACTACTTGACTGTCAAATGATTGGCAATAGGGTTAAAGACTGTCACAGATATAGGCAGATACAAGGTGATAATTTTACAATCTTTAGCTAATGCAAGTTTATGAATAATGAGGCTGGTGAACGAATAGACCTTGGTACCGGTTAGGATACAGGTAGCAGAATACTGGATGAATTTGAGCTATGAAGGATGAAGGAAGTCAGCCAAGATTGCAGTTGAATAATTAAGTCTCAGAGTGACAAATGTATAGATCCATAGCAGATGGAACATAGAGTTCTGAAGGTATACCAGACTCAAATCATTAACACTTTTTCTCTCTCCGCAGATGCATCCAGAGCTGCCGAGTTTTTCGAGCATTTTCTAGATGTTGCAGATTTCCAGCAACTGCAGTATTTGCAATATATTAAGGCAGGAGCACTAATGGGTGATATTATAGAAGTGGAAGTATGTAGTTTTGGTGATGATGAGGCAATGGGCTTGAAAGCTCAGCTCAAGTCAAATAAGACACTGAGTTTGCCAACTGTCTGAGACTATGGAGAAAGGTTTGGACTGGAGTTGGGCCGAGCACATAGTTTTCCAATGATTAACTGAAGGGACTTTCTTCTTATTAAAGTCTGGCTGTCATACAAGCTAACTGGGAGTTGGAAGAAATGATTAGATAAGCATAAACATTATTCATTCATTCATCATGACTTTGAGCTTTTGCGGCACGGTGGCACAGTGGTTAGCACTGCTGCCTCACAGCGCCAGAGACCCGGGTTCAATTCCCGCCTCAGGCGACTGACTGTGTGGAGTTTGCACGTTCTCCCCGTGTCTGCGTGGGTTTCCTCCGGGTGCTCCGGTTTCCTCCCACAGTCCAAAGATGTGCAGGTCAGGTGAATTGACCATCCTAAATTGCCCGTAGTGTAGGTAAGGGGTAGATGTAGGGGTATGGGTGGGTTGCGCTTCGGCGGGGCGGTGTGGACTTGTTGGGCCGAAGGGCCTGTTTCCACAGTGTAAGTAATCTAATCTAATAATCTAATCTAATCTAATTCCTGAATAAAAATGATATAATTTTGCTTTGTTGTGAAAACAATCATATAATCTGTTTTCTTCGTTACATATCTTGGTGTGGTAGTTTTGTGCAAACTGTACACACTAATTTTCAAACTTAAAGAACATGCATTTTCTCAACTTAAAAGGATGCAATACAGCGGACTTGAGATTGATTTGTCATGGGTTTAATAACATTTTTCATTTGTGTTGCTAGTAATCTAACATCAGCAAATTTACTGAAGTGGTTTAGATATTTGTTTAAATTCATAAACTTGGGTTTTGAAGACTTCATCAAGTGAAAAATTAAGTGAAACACTGATTAGGTCTGTGATGAAGGTGCAAAACATGTAGCAACTCTACATACAGCTTTTGAAACATAAAAACATAGAAAATTGGAGAAGCAGGCTATTTAACCCTTCAAACATTCATTATGATCTTGGCTGATCATCTAACTCAATTGTCTATTCCCACTCTTCCCCCATAACCAATCAGATCACGGGCACAATGACCATAATTCAAGAGTTGACTGTGCTGAATTGCACTAGACAAGGTAAGGGGATGTTGTGCATCTGGGACCTGCTATCCCGAGTCACTGAAACCATTTTAAACCATGGGATTGTCATATTAATAAACTGAAAATAAAAACAAGTTTTATTTTGATATGAAAATCTGAATCTTAGACAGGTAGACATACCTTGAAATCACATATTTTTCATACATTTCTTCCCTAGCTCGCTTTGCCTCCTCAAGGTGAGTTTGAAGGCGTTCTATACGGTCTTCTTCATGGGCACAGCGAACATTCAGTTCCATGTTTTGGCGATTCAAATATTCTTTATCCTTTTGCAACAAACTAACAGATTGCTGCAATGCTGCCACCTGTGTGGAATACAAGAAACACCTTTGATCAGACAGTATTAAATTACCATGTACTTGTCAATGATTTAACAGTTATCAGGGGACAAGTAAATTGTAAGATAGTGTACATTTTCTGAGTATCTATAAGGTTGTTATTAATTGGAACTCTACATATATTGTGACTTCTATAAACACAAACGTCCACACCAAATATTGGTTACAGGTAACTTATTAAAATTTGCACAAAAGGTGTTGTATTTCTTAATCTTATTCAAGTTTTTCTTCACATCAGCATAGAACATAAAATATCTTTCTCAGCTTTTATGTAAAGTGGTGTTGTACGCAGAATTCCTAGTGTGGAAGCAGGCCTTTCGGCCCATTGAGTCCACACTGACTCTCCAAAGAGCATCCCACCCAGACCCACCCCCTTACCCTATACCGGCATTTACCATGGCTAATCCACCCAGCCTGCACATCCCTGGATACCTTGGGCAATTTAGCATGGTCAATCCATCTAACCTGCACATCTTTGGACTGTGGGAGGAAACCAGACAACTGGAGAAAACCCAAACACACAGAGGGAGAATGTGCAAATTCCACACGCTGGAGGCTGGAATCAAACCTGGGTCCCCGGCGCTATGAAGCTGCAGTGCTAACCAATCAGCCACACTGCCATCCATATATGATGAGTTTTTAGTTTGCAGTAATCACACGTTAAGTTCTTTTTTTTCTCAATTGACAAAATTGCATCATTTCCATGTAGCCATTTTATACTATATTGCAAATCAAACCTAAAGGTAATTTTCAAATTATATCAGATGATCTCTTCCAGTTCATAAATATTCTGGTGAATGCTCCACTGGCAATGTTGGTATGTGTGAAATTCCAGAAATGCTGACATTTACTTTAGACAAAGCATGCATGAAATAGATAACTTTGCTAAACTTGTTTAACAAGCTATTATCCTCATGAGTTCCTCCCTCTCTAAAAGCTTTCAATCTCAGATATTTATCCACAATTTGTTTGCTCCACCTTTGTCAGCAATTTGCTAGCATTTAGTTAAGTAGTAAATACTTCAGCTATTTTTCTTTTCACATCTTCTCTATCCCCATTAATGGACTGTAGATTTTTATGAAGTTATTATTGGTGTACCATGGCAAAAGAGATCTTTCCACCATCAAGTGTGATTTGAGAAGTTGGTCATTTGCCATGATCTGGAATGAGCTAGCTGAATCACAATGTTGCAGGTCAGCAAAGTGCTTTGTGAGAATTTTCTGACAAAACTTTATAGATCCAAGATTCCTTCATCAAGAGGGAAATTAAAATCAATTCAATATTAACCATAGAATGCGAATAAAAACAATCTTTTTTTTTTTACTTTTAATATGCCACTTGCAAATGATAGTTACTTAAGAATATTTGACTTTTCATAATACACACTCCAGAAACAGAGTGAAAATTACATTTATTATGGCAGCTTGTTCACAGAGTACTCCTAATATTTTAACCATTGCCATTATTGAGATGCATTTCAAGTGCTGTTCTCCCACAACAGAGTGAAAACTGAAATGTTCATGATCAATCTATCATAGGTAAAGAATTTAATTTTTGCAGCTGGAAATACTCAAAACCCAAAATGTAGGTGAACTTTCCGACTCAAATCGGGCTTTAGACACAAAACAAAAAGGCTAATGGGGAAAAACAACTTCCAGGGATAATTTTGATTTGTCAATTTTCTAATAAGTATATCAATATCTTCTGAATTGTGTCACTGTGTTCTTTTTAGCTGAATGTACAGCTTGGTGGGAATGATGAAAATGTTGGCTGAAAACATTGTGATGTATGTACCACAATGATTTGAAAGCAATGTGAAAGTTACAATTCTGGATAGTTTTCTGATGCTTGCTGCCTTATAAAATTATTTTTAGAAAAGAAAATTGATTGGTTTCTAGCCGGTACTCATTCATTATGGGGTTTTGTTGGGGCTTCTAGTACATTTAGACATAATAAATTTGATACTTAATTTATAACAGAAAAATTGTTATTTGAACAAATTAGAAATATGACTTAAAGCACTTCTTTGAACCTGTTGGCCTATGAATAAAATGTTAAGCAGGACACTGAGAGAAACTCAGAATAGCTCTGTGGAACCTTTAACATCCCGAGCATCAGTTTACATCTCACCCAAATGATAACATTTCAGAAAGTGCAGCATTCCTTCAACACTGCATGAAAATGTCAGCTTTGGTTTTGTGCTCAGGTCTCTGGAACAGTTACAAGACATTCTGACTCACAGGATAGATCGCTACAAGTAAAGTCAATGCTGACACACAAGTGTCTCACTTAGATTTTCTGACAATTCATGAGCTGAGAAATAAAAAGAATCAGCAAACAATAAGAGTCAGAAGAAATATTAACTCTAAGGTTAATAATGACATATCAATTGCCATACCTCTTTGGTCAAGTCATTTCTCTCCTTGGTTTGTGTCTTATGCGAGACTTCAAGTAATTCTAGTTTTTTCCTGAGTTCTGATGCCTCCCGATCCAGAGCATCTCTCTCACTGAAACGAATCACACGGAATATGACCAGACACACAATAATTAAAATGTGTAAAGTTAAAATGAACTCTTACACATTTCTCACCCCTAAATATTGCCAGATAGCAAACAATGTTGGCTAAATATCATGAAACTTATCGCAGCCTTCTTTGTGTCTCAATAGCTATAATATACTAGAAGCATCGCCAAAACTGTAGCTGTAAACATCTATCCCCATTAACCTTACTTCCTGTGTAGCAAGTTGAATCTTGTTTTTCTGTCAATATTCAAAACAGCAAAAATTTTATATTAACATTTTCAACTTCAAACTCGGCTTGTCTAAAGCTTGCACTGGTATGAACAAGCTTTGATTTCAGAAAGACACTAATATCCAACAGGTAGCACTAACTTTTCATTCCTGTTCTATTCTGATTCAACATAACCAAAGTTGATGCTTAAACTACTTGTCAACTAATCACCTGCAAGATGTACACAAACAGAAGAATAAGGTAACTCATGGGAATAACTATTTTGGTTTAATGACTCGTAAAATATTAGAAGTCCTCTATATTTCAACTCTTCAGCAAATCCTCTAGTGCATCACAGCCAATAAACATAGGGCTTACAGTTCAGTCCTCTGAACAAGGATGGCTAGTGCACAAATGACAATATAACTCGAGAGCTAGGAGCCGGCCTTAAACTTGCATGAAATGAGGAGATATGATATTCCTAATCAGGCCACGTTATATGACTTGTTTTAATGCCACATAGAATGCAGCTCCAATCTGGTGACAAACCAAGTTGCCAAACAAGATGCAAGGAGACCCACTGTCTGCTCCTGCTCAGGCTTTAAAGATATTCAAAAATAACCATGAGCGTAGATCTCTCTCAGTGAAGTAAAGTGCAATTTATCTCAGGGTAGTTGGTACAGTATAGAATTCTGTGGTTGTTACTTTTCTCTCCTTCAGGTTTTTGACCCATAGTTAAATTTGTTTGCAAAATAAATTCACAATTGCCAGAAAACAAGTACCAATAAGAAACACAATGAGTCGCACTTACTGCTTCACCCGGTCATAATTCTCTCTTTTATAGTCAGCCTGTTGAATAAGTTGCTTGGTGTCTGCTAGCTCCAATGTAAGGCGCTGACAACGGATTTCAAGATCAGAGCGAGTTCTCCTTTCAGATTCATACCTCTAAAAATTTCAAACAGTGAAAACTTTAAGTATTGAATAAATGCTAGAAACATTTAGCATGTCACCACAAATTCAAACTGCAGAATCTCCTTGGATATTTGGCCAATCTTGCACAGAAAAGATTTTAAGATTTGTAAGTTGGATTTTTAAAATCAAAGTGCATTCAGCAACTGTACAAAAGGGCTGAGATGGTTAAAATGCAAAGTTTTCATACTCATTAACACTCATTATTGTTTAGCCTCCCTCATTAATAAACAACTCCCAGCCACTAGGCCAGTTGGTAGAATGTGTCAGACACAGGTCCCTCCACTTGTGATCATGGAAGTAAAAGCAGAGGCTAAAAATACACAGATGCTTGGACCCAATAGACTTCAGGCTCAGAATTCAGTCAATTCTTTATTTAAATCGAGATGAGTCACCGATAGGGAAACAGTGTTTTTATTATTTTGTATTATCACATGTTGACTGCATATATGGATCAAGTGAGCTTGATTGTAACTATCTATATTTTACAAAAGAAAGCTCCTTTACACCATAAGCTTCAAAATTGGCCTGAACTTGCCAGGTGTTTTTCTCCTGTTATTCCCTCCACCCTGACATTATGCTATGAGATAGATAGACAATGGTTGTTGCTAATTGTACCCCTTAGTATAAGTCACTCAAACTGTTTAGAAGAGCAATAGATGTTACTCTGTTGGGAGAGTTTCTAAAGACCTAAAACACATTTCTTTAGAAATTACAGCTTTATTTATCAGCTCCAGAAGTTAAAACAAAAACTTAGCAGTTGTAGTGTGTAGTCAGGCTTGGGTAAAATATTTTTCAGCTTACTTTTGTATAATGTAACTAGAAAAACAAACAAATGTAACTGACAAAGTTTCAGAGAACTGTTCAGTTTCACAATATTTAGCAGATAAAACTTTTGAAAACTGAAAGCATCCACATAAAACTCTGTTTCTTTTGAAACTGCTGCTACAAAAGACCAGAGCAAATTAATGTTTACGACATTACATGGAGATCTAGACATTTGCCAGCATTGTTTTGTTATCTGCCATTAAAAATGATGCCACCGTTCACGTCTCTGTTCAACATCATCTTTTACAGTGGTGCTGCATACTTCCTGCAGACTACCCTATCTTCGCTGTGAATTCAGTTGAACAGCAAATTAAGTTAAAACATTACCTTAAATAAAGCTAATGCACCATACAGCTTTTCCACACCTTATGCTCATGAATAGGGCATCTTTGGCAAAGACTGAAGAGCAAAGTCTCAGTCTGTCGGGGATATGATTAGAGGTAATACTGAGGAAGATAGCAATGATCTGGTCAGATGAGCAGAGCAGTGGCAAATACAATTCAACACGGAAAAGTGGGAGATAATGTATTTGAAGAGGCTAACAAGGAAAGAAGTTACACAATGAATGGTAAGACTCTGGAAAGTTCTCAAGTTCAAAGGGATTTTCCAAAGCATAGCCACAGATTCTGAAAGAATCGGACGTTGCCTGACCCGCTGTGCTTTTCCAGCACCACACTCTCGACTATTTGCCTTTATTGGACAAGGTATCAAATACAAGAGTAAGGAGCATATACTGGAATGGCAAAATAACACTGGTTAGACCACAAATGAAACAAGACCTCCTGTTTTAGTCAACATATTACAGGAAAGGTGTGATTGCTATAGAGAGGATGCAGAAGAGCTTTAATCAGGATGCTGCCAAGGGTGAAGGGTCTGGGCTATTAGGAACAGATTCTGGATCAGCTGAGATTGTTTTCTTTGGAGCAGGTTGACAGTGGACCTGTTTGAAGTGTCTAAAATTGTGAGTGGCACTGATATGGATAGGAAGGTCCTTTTTCCAATAGATGAAGGGTCAATGATGGAGGACTGAGATTTAAGGTGAGATAGAAGGCAAAGACAAGAATTGAGGAGAAATCATTTTCAACTTGAGGGTGGTGAAAGTCTAGAACTCACTGTGTGATACAATGACTTAGTCATAAACTCTTGTCGCATTTAACGTGACAAATGCATGTAAGGTTGAAGTCACTGTACCTATTACAAGGAATGATTGCATCACGTAATATTTATAATTTTCTTTGGAAGAATAAGTATCAAAGATTTTTTTCCTATTATGACAATGAACTAAACAGAGACCTAAAATTTATGATTTGCAATATATCATGTAAAATGTAACCAAGCAGTTCTTGCAGCAAGATGAATCCCTATTAGTTAGGAGTCTTTTTTTCTTATGTCATTTTTCGGGTGTGAACATTTGAAGCTCATCCCTGATTACATCAATCAATAACCCAAGTGGCTTGCTCGGCCAACATCAGAGGGTAGTTAAGAGTCGAGCAGACTGCTGCGAGGCTGGATTCTCATGCAGGCCAGAATGGCCAAGGACCAATACACTTCTTTCCCTGAAGCATCTCATTCAAGCAGACAGGATTTTATCACAATCCAGTGTTTCAGGATCATTATTACATGAGACTAACACTTTTATTCCAGATATATTCATTCATTACATTAGATTTCCCAAGCTGCCATGAAAAGTTTGAACTCCTGATTCCACAAAATTCTCCCGGTTCCTGGATCACAAGTAGAATAACATGATCACAGCATCGGTAAGAATGATGGGATTTTTTTTGTGTGGTGAGGGTTGCAAGGACAGGGATAGTTAGGCATTGATTGGCATAGAGATCATTGAGAGCTTGAGGGAATGGGCTCAGGAGCACAGGTTGACATGAAAATTATGTGGAAATATGGGGTTGGTACAGTGGTTCAGTTGGACAGGGAGGGTATGAGGGTGCTTTGGGTGTGTCATGGCATCACCAGATATGAGGTGTCATGGAGGTAATATTGAGACACACAGGGCATTCGTTAGCATGTATGGTGCATGGAGTGTGTGTGACAGGGAGATATGTGAGATTGCCATGGTTGTTCTTCGTTTTGTTTAGTCTTTTACTAATCTTCCACATACCGCCTGTGCACAGAGGCAGGCCTTGTACTCTGCTGCACTTGCAGCTTCTGCTCTTGTTCCAGGACTGCATGGTCTAGCTTCCAAGGAAACCCAACGCAGTGAAATAAAATTCTGAACTCACAGGCTAGCTCTGTGGAACCAGGAAATGTCCCACCACGGTGCTCTCAATCTGGCAGCGGATGTCTTATTATTGTGCTTCAGATCCAATTGAAATCTTCATTTACAAGTTGCATTACCAATTGACTAACAGTGCCAAGTGCTTTCAACTTTACAGAGATATTAACCTTGTTGACTGTAAATATTCTGTCAGCAAGGAAAGGGTGTCAAAACTGTTTTGCACTACCAATTCAAGGAAGCAACATGATTGCAAAATGCAAATTAAAACAAGGAATATTAACAGCAACTAAGGCAAGCAGTGTGTTACTCAACTGAAAAAAACCTTTTCATAGATATAATCTGATGTTGTTCTGTATGAAGCTAATAAATATCAGACACAAACACTTCCCGCAGTGACAGTTGAATTACTGCACCATTAGGACGACCACTTCTTTATAAGCCATCCATTTACACCAGCAAGTAGACCCCTTCAATCTTTCAGAAAAGATTACTAGGAAATAAACTCTATTCCAGGAATAAGTAGGAGAGATTACAATCAGTGGATTGGTGGTCAGAGAGCAAAACCAAACCACATACGGTAGAGGAAAGAAAGGTCCTATAGAACAAATTATACCTTGGAAAGACACAGAAAAATGTGAGAAGCTGCTTTCAAACTATAAGTGTAATACCAAACAATTTTACACATTTTCAAAAGGTTGCTCAATTATACAGATGTGAATGTAGGAATAATGTTATTAAGTAGTTGACATCAACAGCACAAATCTTTAAAAAAAACTGTTGCCTGTGCAAACCACACTATCAAATAAATTTGCACAGATAGTACGTAATTATAAACATGAGGATGCTAAAAATGTCAACCAAACTTAAAACAATATATTCATTTTAATATTTAAAAAAAAGAAAATTACCAACCTCAATCATACTGTTCAATTGATTTTTCTGGCTACTATTCTCTTCCAAAAGACTGGTTTTCTTTTGTCGGAGTTGCTCAATCTCTTCTTTCAAAGGTTGCATGACTTCATAAAATCGTACCTTAACAATAAAGAAGGAAGATAAGATGGAGAATTGACTAAATTAATTTATAAAGCCATGTTTTCTTTTCCCTTCTATCAGGTTTCAAGAACATAAAACAAGTGCAAATTTGGCTTGTTTGAGCCAGAATATAAACAAAAGCAGTTTATAACACTATATTTAATTTATGGAAATAAATATCAGTTAACAAATAATTGCAATTCAAAATTAATCAATCAAAAGTGTGAAAGGATGCTGTTTTACATTACATAAACTTAAACGTCATGTTGCACAGTCAAAAATCAAAACCTCAGAGGCTCAGTCTGATATTGAATTACTAGACAAACTTTCATTTCCTTCCTTCACAATAGCAGAGTCTTCAGAAAATAACAATTATATTACAGTAGGATATCATAAACTGCTATGTTTTGATGTCATTTCAATAATCGCAGTTTAATTTAAGTTGTACCGATTTATTATTTTTAATGACATTTTTTAGTATAACTTCTGTTAGATCTGTATAAAACAAAGTATCTGGAAGCATAACTAACCACATGACATGCTTACAAAGTAGCTCTAATATCAGCACAAGATACATTTAACAACAACTACTTGTACTTATATGACTCAATTAACGGATCAAAAAAATCTAAACTATACAGTCAGAAAGCTATTTGGAGGATCAACTGAAAAGAGGATCTAAGATTGTCAAAAGGCCAGAGTTGGAGAGATAGAATTGCGAAAGGGTGAAGAAGGTCACAGAGATAGGTAGGGGTGAGGCTGATAAGACAATTGCATAAAATAACAATGACAAATATAAGGCATTTTGGACAGTGAGCCAACAATTCTGAATGAGCAGTACGAGATGCTAGATTGGATCTGAGCTACAATCTGTTAGATAAATTGCCTGGAGTTGGCAGATGTGTGATTTAAGAAGTAAAAGAAATCGGTCATATTAGGGAGGTGCAAGCTTAATTATTTTTATGACGGAAAAGATAGGGAGTCAGAAGTTCCTTTTGAAATCAGGAAACCGTGAACAATCAGTTCCAAACAGTGGCTGAGGAGTGAATAAAATTCATAGTGAGGGCTCAGCATTATTCAGGTAATTTCTCTTCCTATTGCTGTCTCTGCTTGGCTTTCAGTCTCTTCTTCCTGTCTTTGACTTGCACTGCTCATATTCCCCTCTCTCCACGACAAAGATAAATTCTGTTGCATGCTTCAAATCCAATTCCTCCTTTCTTTCTATTCTCTTCCTTTGCTGACATTTCCTTTTTAGCCTTCATCCACCAGAAATTCTAGATCATCCAATTACTCTGCCTGCAACTAGTCCCACATAAAGATTGTTCCCCTCACAAGCTCTTTTCCATCAAATCAAAGATTCTTGCTTTCATCCACAAATCTCTTCATGGTTTTGGCCCAATCTAAGACTTAAACATTTTCCAATCTTACAATCTTTCTGATTTTATGACTCTAATCTAACCTAACTGTCTGCACCCTTCCCCTGCTAACTCTTCCAGATGAAGAGGTTGAAGACATTTGCTGTCAAACTTGTTCCCTAAACACCTCAAATTTCCACTTCAGTTTCTAAAACTAACTTTTTAAAACTAATCCTGACATCATCTCTTCACTTTTTGTTTACAATGCCCTAATATGAATTAAGTCCCAACATTACAGAACTTCTGAAATGCCTGTTATTGTAAAATGGATCAGGACACAAATGGTCGTTTTTCACAGACTTCATGGCAGTGGAAAAATCAACAAATAAGCAACAAATTCTAGATTGGAGATGGCATACTTCTGAAAACTAATATTTGACACAGCTATGAATTAAACTAGAAGAGTAAGATACACAGAATATACTCTGCAGAATAATTACTTGAAATTGAGAATATGATTCTCAAATAAGATACCACAGCACCATCTGGTGGGAAAAATTGGTCTAAGCAGATCCAAGGCCTCAAATGAAGCGAAGGAAGAGACATATAGACCCAAACCATCCAATCACTACTGGAATTAAAAGGTTTTATTCTGGACAACTTTCAGATGCAGGATCCTGAAAAAATCATTTGGCATAGGAATCCACAAAGATAGCAGTAAAAAGAATTAGTATAGAAGCCACACCCCCAATTTATGGTATTAGTTTCCAGATTCTCAAAGTGTTTAAAGGTCCCAATGATTGCAAATGTGAATAAGTGAACAAAGACCTGAATGAATGGCTGAGTGGATGAACGTATTGCTAAGTGGGTAAGGTGGCAAGTGGGTGAGGGACTAGGACAGCAGGTGAATATGTTTGCTGGGTAGATGAGGTGATAGGGTAGCAGGTGGATAGCGTGAACAATGGCACGTACATGAGGGGTTTGGATGAATGATGATTAGGGTGGCATATGAATGAAGTGATAGGATGAATTGTGCAAGTGAGCAAGGTTAGGAGGTGGCATTAAGTCAGTTTGATTGGGTATCCAAGACATTGAGCTTGTCAAGCCAGTTCAACATTTCCTGGATAACTATCCAAATAAATATGTCAGAACTGTCTAAAGCCTCTAACTCAGAGCCAGAGTCTTTTCAAAAGGTCCAGGGAAGCACGAGAATTGCCCACTGGTTCCAACAACAATTTGTTTTGTAATTTTGAAGTCCAATAATCCAGGCACCATATTTTCTGGGTCACAAAGTGAACTACTGACCATCAAAGTACATACATAATTGGATATAATCCAAGAGACATTTGAAACCAATTGCTGTTGGCAGGCTTATTATACCTTTGTGTTCTCTTATGATGTTGTTAAACAAAAAATAGGAAGTCTTAAAAAGACTGTTGCGTAGTCACTGAAAGAACCATTTAGCTAACTATTCATACTCTGAAGCAAGGAACAGAGGAATATTGATCAAGGGTAGGCAGAAAGGATTAGGTTAATTTGATGTCATGTTTGGCACATGTTTGTGGGCCAAAGGGCCCGTTTCTGGTTATACAGTTCTATGTTCTGAAAGAAAATGCTCATTAAGTCCCTTTTTCTGTTCCCTGTCTGCATTATCATATATTTGTAACATTCTTTACATTTTTGTATATTATGACATTTAAGACCATTCCTTCATATAATCCTTTCCAATGCTTGCATTCCATACTGTGTCACCATTTTTTTAGTACATGTTCATTCTTAACATTCTCCACATTTCCAATTTCATTAGAATCAGTATATTTTTCAAAACCATACTATTTACTTCCCAATCATTAAATGCTCCCTTTATAACTTGTTTAAATTCATTCCGGTTCCATGAACAGGAATTGTACAGAACAGTGGTTTATAGCATTTACATATTTCCTTCAACAGTACGCTGCAGTCAAAGGTTTAAGGTACAGGGAAATCTAGACAGTAAGATTTTACTTACAGATACATATTCTGGAATGGAAAGCTGGTCTTCAGGTCCAATTTTCAACTCTGCGTACTGCTCTTCAGTCAGTTCCAGATCACGCAAACTGCGACGAATGTCACCTGCTCGTTCTTGCAGCTGCTGATTTGTCTCTTCAAGTTGTTTCTGTCTCTCTAAAATAGCTTCCATTTCTTGTTTCCGTAGATCTTGACGTCTCCTGTGCCACAAAATAAAAACATTGATGAACTGAACCTTTTTTTAAACAAAGTGTGCATTTTGTTTTGCTGTGAATATGTCAGAACTCAAATACCCAGACTGTTATAACAATGCACAAAAGCACTGTGATTATTAAGATTATCTTTAGATTCCATTTTTACTAATCAAACTGAAATCACTAGAGGATATAGGAGCAGAGTTAGGCTATTCAGTCCATCGTGTCTGCATCATCATTCAATCTTGGCTGGTATGTTTCTCAACTGCATTCTCCTGCCTTCTTCCCATAATCCTTGATTCCCTTATCAATCAAGAACATATCTACCTTTGTTTTAAAGACACTCAATGATTTGGCCTCCACAACCCACTGTGTCAATGAACTCCACAGACTAACTCGCTCTGGCTGAAGAAATTTCTCAACTCAGTTCTAAAGGGTCACCCCTTCACTCCGAGGATGTGCCCTCAGAACTGGACAATAATGGCAATCTTCTTATTGGTGAAAATGAGAGCTGTCATCAATCATTAATGAACCTTCTTACTCACTAATGTCTTCCATAGGGAAGGAAATCTGCCAGCCTGTTCAGTCTGGACTACATGACTCCAAACACACAGCCTAGCAAATCATTCAGTTCAAGCGCAAGTTGGGATAGGCTGCTGGTAGTGGCCACATTTCAAGAGAAAAAAAAATTAAAAAGTAGATACATAGTAATGTTTAATTTTGAATATTGCCATCAGATAACTAAATCATTTTATCAGCTTTCTCCCAATAATGGAAGCATCTTCTCCACATTCACTCTATTCAGACCACTCAGTATTCTCTAGGATTCGATCCAATCTCCTCTTGTCCTTCTAAACTCCATTAAGTGCAGACCCAAAAACCTGAACCAATCCTCATATGACAAGCTCTCTGTGCCCAAGATCATTCTTGTAAGCCTGCTCTGGACCTCCTCTAATGCTAGTACATCCTTCCTTAGAAACAAAGTCCAAAACTGCTTACAATATTCTAATGCGGTCTGACTACAGCCTTATACAGCCTTAGTATATCCCTGTTCTTGTATTGTAGCCCTCTTGAAATGGATGCTAACATTGCATTTGCCTTCCAAACTACCAACTGAAGCTGCAAATTAACCTTAGAAAATCTGGAACCAGGACTCCCAACTCCCTTGGTGTTTCAGATTTCGGAAGCCTTTCCCAGTTTAGAAAATAATCAACACCTCTATTTTTCCTACCAAAGTACATAATGTCACACTTTCCCATACTATATTCTATCTGCAATTTCACCAGCTTCCATGATAGGAATTGAGCCCCAGTCTCAATAGCACTCTACCTTGGCCTCTGGGTTGCTCCTCCATTAACATTACCAATATGTCACCATCTCATTCTTAATTGCACACTTCAAGTTCAGCTGCAGCCAGAGCATTGGGGATCAAGTGACTCACCACTTACTTTTCTTCTGAATAAGTCACTTGTCAAAAAAAACTACATTAACTCCATATTAGAAACATTATTTTCTGCCCTACATGGATCCTCTCTGACAGGAGTACAGATTTAAGGCTTGGAAAACTGAATACGAGTACGCATCAACCTTGACTATCCGAACGAGACAGGCGGGGAGTATTTTGTTCAGATAACTGATTGTTCGGATAACGTTTTTATGGAACATTGAGATCTTGTTTGGATTATTGACATTCAGATAACAGTTTGTTCTGTATAGCAGATTTTTAAAACTTCACATCAGATGTGAGTTGAAGGCACACCTTGCATCATCCTGTTGAACTTTCAGCTGGTTTTCCAAACGGATCTGGAGCAACTGCTTCTGGTGAAGGGAATCATTTAGCCTTTCCTCCAAATCTTCTATCTGTGCCACAGAGAAACAGCATTATAAATTGAGAATGATATGATGCTAAACTCAACAAAACACCATGTTTACTGCAGGCTTTAAAAGATTCAGTCATGTTTACTGCTGTTGAATCAATCTTGGGTCAGACTGCACTTACAGCATTTGGGGCAGCAGAAAAATTCACAAACAGCTTGCAAAATAATCAAAAATGAATCCAAAAAATTTGAAATATAGAAAAAAAGGTTCCTCCTAAACACCTCCAGTCTGAAACTCCACTGGCCACCCCTCTCTGACTCAGTACTTGCAGTGCTACAAAAGTCCTGGAAACACAGGACTGATGCTAGGAAGATGATTGGTGGATTTAAACTTTGCTGTTTATTTGCCTTTTGCAGCAATGCAATGCATCTGCTGTTAGACCCACTCAGGCATCTGTGAATCTTTGCATTTGAGTGGCTGTATTGTGGCAATAATGTGGAGGTGCTGGTGTTGGACTGGGGTGGACAAAGTTAAATATCACATGCAACACCATGTTATAGTCCAACAGGTTTAAGTGGAAGCATTAGCTTTCAGAATGTTGCTCCTTTGTCAGGAAAGCTACCTGATGAAGGGCTCACGCCAGAAATGTCGATTCACCTGCTCCTCGGATGCTGCCCGACCTGCTGTGCTGTTCTAGCACCTCACTCTCAACTCTGATCACCAGCATCTGCAGTCCTTACATTCTCCTTAGAATAGTTAGGTGTTTGTCTTTGACTAAGGTGGATTTCATGGGCCAAAGGTCCTGCTTATGAGCTATAGTCCCTCATGACAGAGAAGAGTCTGTGCAGACCTATTTACAATAATCCCATTTCCTAGCAAGTGGGCACATAGTCCTGAACGTTATCGGATTTCAAATGCAAATCCAGTTACGTTTTAAAAGGCTGAAAGGTTTCTGGCCTCTACTACCTCCCCAGACAGTGTATTCTGGTTCTCTTTCACTCTTTCCAGGATTAACAGGAAAGAACTAATCCGTAAAACATGCAGACACCTGTTGGGCAATCATTGCTTTTTAATTTAAAAGAGGCATATTGAAAGCAGGCAGAGTAATACTGAGAGCACAGGTGCACCTAAAAGAATCATAGCTACTGGTTCAGAATAATGGAAGTAAATGGAAATAACACATGCAACTAGGACTGGGCGCACAGCCTCAAAACAAGGGAAAACAGATTTAGGACTGAGTTGAGGAAGAACTTCTTCATCCAAAGGGCTGTGAAACTTGAGGAATTTCCTGCCCAGTGAGGCAGTTGAGGCTACCTCATATAATGTTTTCCAGGTAAAGATAGACAGATGTTTGAACAGTAAAGGAATTAGGGGTTATGGTAAGCAGGCGGGTAAGTGGGACTGAGTACACGAAAGGTCAGCCGTGAACGTATTGATTGGTGGAGCTGGCTCAATGGCATTTGCTCCTATATCTTATGCAAGGCATTCACAAAGGGTGTGTGTGTGTGTGTGTGTGTGTGTGTAACCTTAACCAAAAACTAAAAAGTTGCCTCAAAATTTAAAAGTACACCTCAAATATAGTAGCTATTCTTTTCTCTCAGCAAAAATTATTTTGACCCCAATACGGGATCACTGTAATATTTAGTATCAACTATCCCCGTCAAATTAGCCATGATCAACTGTGTTCCATAGTTGATAAAGTGCCCACCTACTTCATAATGTTGCTTTGGTCCAGTATTAATGCAGCACATCTTTGAAAAGATGTGCTATAAAAACTTGAAAATGCGTAAATAATTCTGCTAATACAGAACATCAATGTGGCTGTAAAGGGAGGTGTGTTGCCAAAGCTGTTCTTCTCACACCCACCAGGATAAATGCAAAAATGTTAAATTTCAAATGATCACATCAACTTGTATCATACCGAAAATGGATGCTGATCGATTAACCGGTCAGCTCTGATTGGCTGAGGAGAAAACAATGCATATCATCATCACTTCCAGTTGTATTACATGCTCAACTGATTACCTTAAACTAACAATTTCAGATAATCAGTGATGCTGCAGTTAACATCATATTTTCATGCAGATTCAATGACAGCAAGAGTTCCATAGAATGTACAGTCCTGAAAAATCAAGTAACTTTAAGAATGCGTATAAGGTAGAGCAGGTAGGAAAGAGTTATGTTTGGGGTTGCGTGACAAAGGCTCAGCTAGCATGACCTTGACCAGATAAGAACTTGCAGTAAACAATGAGGTGCTGAGGCAAGGGTAGTGGTTTAATGAGGTGAAGAACATCCATGCGCAATGCCAGTTAACGAGGTGAGGAACATCTACTGTGTAATGCCAGATGTCTTAATCTTTACTGTTGATGCTTGGTGATCATAATGGTCACCCAATCAATATAGATGTTGCCTTATTTGGAAGCTGCTCCCTGTAAGTGACTATATAGCTGCTTAAGAATCTGCTGTTCGAGAGAAGACCGAGAACTCACGTCTTTGTGCACATGGACACTCTCCAGGGCTCGGAATAAAAATGAAGTATGTAGAGCCATACTGTTTCTCTGAGTGTTTGCTTCGACTGATATAGAAATGGGATGACAATTTGGGCCAAATATTCACTCACTACGTTTATGGTCCACATGAACCTCCAACCATGCTAAGCTGTCAAACCTTATTAGATATCCTTCTATTCCTTTCTTCGTTCTGCACAAATCTAGCTTCTTCTAAAATGCATTTACAGTATTTATTACAACGACATCAAACATTAGCAATTCGCACATTCCAACTCCTTGAACAGTAATTTAAAACATGAGCTAAAGAACTTACTTTTGTGAGGTATTCGACCTTCAGATTGTCAATTATTAGGTTTTTCTGTGACAACTCAATTTTTAGGAGCTGCAAGTTGTGAAGAAGCTCCTTTCGCTCGATTAACTGTTTGGTGACTTTCGTGGAAGCTTCTCTCTCTTCTGATGAGGAAACATCATCTGTAGGCACAGTTGTTTCTAAACTGATGTCCTCTGATTCAAAGGAGCTGGAAACATGGACTTTATCATCTTTACACTTCTTCTGGGACATGGTATTTCCTCTGGAAGATTTGCTTTGACACAAGATGAAGACTCTTGACCTTAAATATTAACAAAAGGAAGTGCATGATAAGTAAGCTTCCCACACTCAGGAACGAGAGATCACATCCGGACTGAGGCACAGCCTGAGTGAGTGTATATTTCTGGGATTCTGGAGCAGCTTGGGAATTCGGTGCAGAGGGGAAGAGTCTTTTTTTTTGTTGGTTCACGTTTGTGAGGTCTTCTTAACAAGATACACTGAAGCCCAGGATTGGGGGCCCAGCACAAAACAAAGAGTGACATCACAGGGAAATCATACATCCACTGGTTGGTAATAGCTACTAATTTGACTATTATAAATTACTTTCAGATTAAGGCTAAATAGGGGAAATATTTTACAGGTTACAAACTAAAAGACAAGCAGGAAATTATTTAAAAAAACAAATTAAGAACTAACTAAAATGGAGATGCAGGTCAAGGTTCTGTGTTGTATCTGCACAATGTGGGAACTGGCGGACTTTATTGTGGTTCATAATGACCACATCTGCAGTAAGTGCTGGCTGCTTAAGATACTCCAGCTCAGTATTGATGAGCTGGAGCTCAAGGTTCAAACACTATGACACATTAGGGAGGAGGAGAGTTTAACAACCACGAATTGAAAAGAGTAATCAGGGACAGGAGAATTTGCTTATGATAAATATAAATAGAGGGATCCCGGAGGTAGTGCTGTAGGAGTCTCAGTCATTGAGTTTGTCTAACTGGATAGAGATTCTTGCTCCCTGCATGGATGTGAATGGGCCTGTCAGGAGGATGAGTAAACTATCCATAGCACCACAGTACAAGAAGCCATTCGGGTCGGGTCGGGTCGGGGCCAGGGGCGGGGGCAGGGGCGCATGGGAGGGGGATGGAGAACAAAGAAATGCAGTTGTTATCAGTGACAACATCATCAACGAAATAGACACTATTCTCTGTGGCCAGGATCTAAAGTCCAGAAGGCTGTCTGCCTGGTGCTGTGATTCAAGATACCTCATCAAAGCTGCACAAGGACGGAGCGGGGAGAGGAAAGAACCAGTTGTAATGGTCCAAGTAGTACTAATGTAGGTAGAATGATGTTCTGCTAAGGGAGTATGAGCAGCTGGGAGTTAAATTAGACAGCAATACCAAAAAAGTAATAATCTACAGATTACTACTTCAGCCATGAGCTAAGTTACACTGGGTCAGCAAGATTAAAGACGTAACCAGTTAAAATCACACAACACCAGGTTATAGTCCAACAGGTTTAATTGGAAGCACACTAGCTTTCAGAGCACTGCTCCTTCATCACGCGGTTGTGGAGAACACAGCCATCTGATGAAGGAGCGCCGCTCCGAAAGCTAGTGTGCTTCCAATTAAACCTGTTGTACTATAACCTGGTGTTGTGTGATTTTTAACTTTGTACACCCCAGTCCAGCACCAGCATCTCCAAATCAAAGATGTAACCATGTGACTCAAAGATCAGTGTAGGAGAAATGGGTTTGAATTCATGGGACATGGGCACCAATACTGGGGAAGGTGGGAACTATTCCAAGGGTAAATGAGAGAGGAATATAAAAACTGACAATAACAGCTTCTTTAAATACATAAAATGCAAGACAGAGATCAAAGTGAATATAGGTCCATTAGAAAATTAATTTGAGGAGATCTTTATGGGAAGGAAATGACAGAGGAATTAAACATATTTTGCATCAATCTTTATGGCGGAAGATATTTAAAACATCACATTAATACTGAAGAAAATGGGGAAGGAATAAAGTACATAATCATCACAAGAGAAGCAGTATTTGATAAACTAATAATGCTAAAAACAAATAAAGTACCCTGGCCCTAATGGCTTGCATCCTAGGCTCCTAAAAGAGGTAGGTATAGGGATAGTTGATGCATTGGTTGTAATTTTCCAAAAATGCTTGGATTCTGGAGAAGTATCAGAGGATTGAAAAAACTCTAATGTGACAACGTTATTAAAAAAGGGCAGGAGACAAAAACCAGCAATGATAAACTAATGAGCCTAACATCTATCACTGGAAAAGTGTTGGGATCAATTATTAAGGAAGTAATAGCAGAACATTTGGAAATTCATAATCGAATCAAGCAGAGTCAGCATGGTTTCATGAAAGAGAAATTTTCATTGACTAAACGTCCAGAAGGCATTCAACAAGGTACCTCAGAAACGGTTAATTCATAAGAATTGAAGATGGTATAATGGTATGCATTGAAAATTGGCTCATGAGCAGGAAACGGCAATTGGGGATAAGGGACTTTTTTCCATTGACAACCTGAGACAAGTGGGGTTCCATAGGGATTAGTGCTGGAACTGCAACTATTAAAACATATGTTAATGACTTAAAGGAAAGAAATGTACTGTACTCAAATTTGATAGAAAGGCAAGTTGTAGGGGGATACAAACAGTTTACAGAAACATTGACAGGTTAAGTGGGCAGAAAAAGAGGGGAGGGGGGAGGGGAGGGGAGGGGGGAGGGGAGGGGGGAGGGGAGGGGGGGAGGGGGGAGGGGAGGGGGGAGGGGAGGGGGGGAGGGGGGAGGGGAGGGGGGGAGGGGAGCGGGGGGGGGAGGGGAGCGGGGGGGGAGGGGAGCGGAGCGGGGGGGGAGGGGAGGGGAGCGGGGGGGGGGAGGGGAGGGGAGCGGGGGGGGGGGAGGGGAGGGGAGCGGGGGGGGGGAGGGGAGGGGAGCGGGGGGGGGAGGGGAGGGGAGCGGGGGGGGAGGGGAGGGGAGCGGGGGGGAGGGGAGCGGGGGGGGAGGGGGGGGGAGGGGAGCGGGGGGGGAGGGGGGGGGAGGGGAGCGGGGGGGGAGGGGAGGGGAGGGGAGCGGAGGGGAGCGGGGGGGGGGGAGGGGAGTGGGGGGGGGAGGGGAGCGGGGGGGGGGAGGGGAGCGGGGGGGAGGGGAGCGGGGGGGAGAGGGGAGGGGAGGGGGGGGAGAGGGGAGGGGAGAGGGGGAGAGGGGGGGGGGGGAGGGGGAGAGGGGGGGGGAGGGGGAGGGGGAGGGGAAGGGCAGGCAGCATAGACTTGTTGGGCCGAAGGGCCTGTTTCCACTCTGTATGGGAATCTAATCTAATTGTTGAAGGAAGAACAAATGAATAGCATTATTAAATGGGGGAATACTGCAGAAAGCTGCAACTCAACTAAGGACACTTGTAGATGAAAGTCAGCATGCGGGTGCAGCAGAATTTTGGATTTTATTTCAAGGAGGTTAAGACCATAAGACTTAGGAATGGAAGTAAGGCCATTCAGCTTATCGAGTCCACTCTGCCATTTAAACATGGCTGATGGATATTTCAACTCCACTTACCTGCATTTGCTCTTCCTTCAACAATTAGATTAGATTCCGTACAGATTGGAAACAGGAGCTGGTATTGGACGGGGGTGTACAAAGTTTAAATATCACAACACCAGGTTATAATCCAACAGGTTTATTCGGAAGCACTAGCTTTCATAGCGCTGCTCCTTCATCAAGTGGTGGTGGAGTTAAACCTGTTGGACTATAACCTGGTGTTGTGATTTTTAACTTTGAATTAAATTGATCGCAATGTCCCCTAACCCAACGATAGACCAGACCCTTCTGCCAATACCGTGGGATTTCCAACCTGCCATTTTTTTGCACTGACAATAACAAATGTATGTAGTCTTTAGTTAAGTTTTAACACAATATTTCCTTCGGTGCAAGTGCATTTGCAGTCGGTTTCCCCTCCAACTGTTGACAAAGAGACTCGTTAACTGTTTTAAACAGAAACAGCGTCTTCAGTTGTTGGGGTGACTGCAACAGGCCCATAGCAACCAGGCCCTCCCCCCCGGTCAGCTCCCAAACCCCCAATCACTGTTACTGTCCGCTGCCAGCCACCAGCACCCTCTCACCCGGTTCAGTCGCCGCCAGAAACGCCAACACACTTCGCTGCAACTTGAAAACACCGCCTTGACCCCGGCGCTTCACCATCACAAGCAGCACGACCCGGAGACAAACCAGCGAGATCGGAGCCAGCAGCGCCCCCTGCGCCGGAGGACCGGGTGCCAGCAGCGCCCGCTGTGCTGGAGGAAGACCAGGAGCCAGCAGCGCCCCCTGCGCCGGAGGACCGGGTGCCAGCAGCGCTCCCTACGCCGGAGGACCAGGTGCCAGCAGCGCCCGCTGTGCTGGAGGAAGACCATGAGCCAGCAGCGCCCCCTACGCCGGAGGACCAGGTGCCAGCAGCGCCCGCTGTGCTGGAGGAAGACCATGAGCCAGCAGCGCCCCCTACGCCGGAGGACCAGGTGCCAGCAGCGCCCGCTGTGCTGGAGGAAGACCAGGAGCCAGCAGCGCCCCCTGCGCCGGAGGACCAGCACAGGGTCTTCCACTTTCAAACCAATTCACCAGAACCAAACTGTGAGTGTTATTTTCTTTTTTTTTGTTTGTATACATGAGAAATAACTTCATTTCCAATAAGACTTTTCAAAAGCGAGGATTTCCAGTACTTTGTGGAACGAGAGGAAGAACCCACCTCGTGGTGGGAAGAAGAACTTCAGACCGTCAAGGATTAATCACGAGCCAGCAGTTGGCCAAACAAAACCTTAACATTATCTTGTGGACATGATGAAGAGGAGGAGCTGGTGTTGGACTGGGGTGGACAAAGTTAAAAATAACTCAACACCAGGTTTTTTTTAATGTTAAACAAATTACAAAACAGTTTATAAAAAAATTACAGCTGTACACAAGAGACAGCAAGTTTACAAGGGAGAGGAGCAGCAAAGCTAGACCCCAAATCCTACCGTTCAAACATTTTACAGTGAGATGAGGACAAACCTCAAATCCCAGTTCCACATAGGACAAGACAATGACAATGACATTTGGACATTAGACAATACTGTTACATACAAAAGTACAGATAATGCAGACCCAGCAAGCCCCCGCCCCTACCCACCTTCCGGCTAACACCAGGTTATACTCTGACAGGTTTATTTGGAAGCACAAGGTTTCAAAACGCTGCTCATTCATCAGATAACCAGTGGAGCGGGATCATAAGACACATTTTTTAGCAAAAGACTTTAAAGTTACTTGATGAAGGAGCAGCACTCTAAAACCTAGTACTTCCAAATAAACCTGTTGGACTATAACCTGTTGTGTGATTTTTAACTTTAGCGTGTGGAGACACTTTTACAGCATTTCCCAGCTACTTTGATTCACACCCAAGTCCAGGTGAGTTTCATTTAAAATAAAACTGAAAATGCCGTTCAGTATGAGACTGGATTGGAATAACTGGGGCTTAAATATGGAAAGGAGCGAGAAACACACAATATGTTATTTCAGACGATGTGTATGGACTTAAATTTAAAATGAACATAAAATGCTGGAGCAACTCAACAGGTCTGGCACCATCTGTGCAGAGAAATCAGAACACAGAAATGTTTTTTTTTGTCTCGTATGACTTCTTCATGGACTTAAACCTCAACAGAAAAATTTGCACGGTGACCATTTAGAAAGGAAAAAGGGACAGAGTCACGCTTCTCGTGGGGATAGTTAAAAATCACACAACACCAGGTTATAGTCCAACAGGTTTATTCGGAAGCACTAGCTTTCGGAGCGATGCTCCTTCATCAGGTGGTTGTGGAGAATAAGATCGTCAGACACAGAATTTATAGTAAAAGTTCACAGTGTGATGGAACTGAAATTATATGTTGAAGACGAGATAAGGTGACCAAGGCTGACAAGAGTCGTATCTGAAGAAGGGCCACTGGACCCTGCAACCTTCGGTTCGGTCTCTCTCTCTCCATAGACTTTCCAGCCATTTGTTTTATTTGTGTGTGTGTGTGCTCGAGCCTTCTGTAGTGTACCAGGTCTGGAGTCAGGTTTTTTGGAGTGGAATTGAATTGCTTCATGTGGAGGGGAGTGGGAGTTAATGTGTTCGGTCGGCCATCAGGCGGAGGGGAGCCCCGGTTGATGACGGTGCCGGTGGCGGCGGACTGTACGATTTTATTTAACCCCCCCCCCTCAAAAAAAAATTAGAAAGTGTGAAAAGTAAAAACGCCGCGTTCACTCACTCGCCCTGCCCCCGAAGGATGCTGAAGTCTAAGAGTTTCATCAAGAAGACGCGGTCGGGCGGGGTGCTGAAGGTGGTGCGGGAGCATTACCTGCGGGACGACATCTTGTGCGGCTGGGCCCCGTGTGAGGAGTGCGGCTCGCGGGGCGGCTGTGCCACCCCCACCCCGGGACAGGGCCAGGGCCAGGGCCCCGGGGGCCTCACCGACAGCCCCCACACCGACAGCCAGCTCTGCCCACAGCCGCACTACCTCCTGCCCGACACCAACGTGGTGCTTCACCAGGTAAGGACATCCTGAGGGAGGCTCACTGAAAAATAAATCATCTCGTGACTTCTCTCCACAGATACCGCTGAGCTTTTTTCCAGAAACTTCTTTGGGGTTGGGGTGAGGATTATTTGTTTCTGATTTGCAGCATCCCCGGCGCTTTAAAAAAAAGAGAAGGATATTCCCTACCTCCCCCTTTTCCGTCCCTGGTTGGGGCGGGGGAATACTCTTTGTTCAGCAAATTTACAAACGTTATGATAAAATTCGCACCTCGTTTAAACACTTCAGAATACGAAAAACATGCAGCACCGATCATTTCAAATTGAAAATCGCAAAGTTGGATGGAATTAAACTGTTTTCGCCCAGTGGCATGCTTCTCTCTGAGTTGCAGTTTCACTCTTGTATGCATTCCTTGTCAGCACTGTGGGTCGTACACAGGTTTCAGCTCCTTCGTATTTTATTTCAAAAATATATTTTACACATGAACAATGCCTTTAGGTCTCTATATGATGTGGAGGAGCCGGTTTTGGATCCCGGTGGTTGTGGAGTTGGACCATAAGACACAATTTATAGCAAAAGATTACAGTGTCATGCAAGTAAAATGATAAATTTAACAAACATCGATTGTTGTTAAGTATTTTGTCTTTGCTATTAACGAACAGGACCTGTAACCCAGTCTAAAAGACAATCAAAGTTTGTGAAATATATCATTTTACTTGCATGACACTGTAATCTTTTGCTATAAATTCTGTGTCTAATGATTTTGCCCCACCAGTTATCTGATGAAGGAGCAGTGCATCCAAATAAACCTGTTGGACTATAATCTAGTGTTGTGATATTTTAACTTTGTTGTCATAAGTGCAGTTTGGTTCTGTACAGTAAAATATCTAGGTAACAAATGTTGGAGTTTTACTCTATCCAAACAAACCAAAGAATCTCTATGTAAGTAAAACAATATTTACATGTATTTGAGGCACTAAGAGTATCTGATAACTGAATGGAACCCCATTTACCTTCAGCACAAGGACCTCGTACAGTGCTCTTTACCTCATGCACCTTGGCAGCTGCCCCAAGTTTTAGTGTGTCCTTCAGCATGTAGTCCTGGAGCTTGGAATGTTTCAGTCTGCAAAACCCAGTCAAGATGAACCGTTTCAGCTCCTTCGTGTATTTCTTTTAAGAATTAATTCATAGGATGTGGCACAACCAACATTAATCCCCTATCTCTTGTTTCCCCAGTGAGAACGTGGTGGTGAGCTGCTTTCTTGAACTAATGCAATTCATTTGGGTGTAGGTATATTCATAACTGTGTTAGAAAGAGATTTCCAGACGTTTCTAGTTCGGAAGAATGAAAGATGATTAAAGTGGAACATACACTGTCCTAGATGGATGCAAAAACAAGTGTGTTACCTCTGGCTGCAGGCGAGAGTTGCTGGGATGCACAATAAGTCTCAGAATAATAAGTCGGTCTTTTAAGACTATGATTGGAGTAATTAGACTGTTGAGTCTTTGAAATCTTCTTTCCCAAAGGAATGGACTCTTAACCATTGAGTATGTTCAAGATAAGAGATATTAAGGGATATTGCAATAACCTGGAAAAATAGCATTAAATTAGAAGGTGAGGTTGAATGAGAAAACTTGGTATCTCAGTGACTCCCCTGTGGGAGAACCAAATGTCTCATGTCATGTTGAGGTTGTACAGGATGTACCCTCAGGAAATTCATTCCACAAGTGAACCACCCTCTGAAAAGTAATTTGCCCCTCATGTCTTTTTTAAAAATCTCTCTCCTCGCACCTAAAAAAAGTGTCCTCTAGTCTTGAAATCCTAGGGAAAAGACAAATATCATTAACTCTATTGATACCCTTTATTACTTTATAAAGTTCTATAAGGTTACTTCTTAAGTCCATGCTCCAGTGAAAAAAGTCCTAGTCAATTCAGCGTTTCTTTATAACACAAACCTTCCAAACTGGTCGGCATCTACAACCTCTTATTCATCTTGAGAGGATAGGAAGAACCCAGCTTTGTAAGTCACCCATAAGGCAGCATTTTTGACAAAGTAGCGTTACACAATGTTCGAGATCTGCTTAAATCTATGGAGTGAGACTTGAAGTCCCATTCCTCTGATTCAAAAAGTGAGAGTTCAACAAACTGAATCACTGCTTATTGTTTTGCATCCTGCTGTGACATTGGTGCCATCTGTTCTCCTGTTATATATTGTAAATGGTTCTGCAGTTAAATTCAGTGAATACATGTGATTCCTGAAAAGAGACAAAATATTGCACATGGTGCATGCGAACATGGAGATTTGAAATAGTTTCGTGATTGTCATTCTTTTGGGTCCAAAACACACTTTCTTTTTCTTACTAGATTGATATTCTTGAGGATCCTGCGATCCAGAATGTGGTGATCCTGCAGACAGTGCTGCAAGAAGTCAGGCATCGAAGTGCTCCTGTATACAAAAGAATTAAGGACGTAATTAACAATCCTGAAAAGCATTTTTACACTTTCACAAACGAACATCACAAGTAAGAAAAGATGAAACATGTTTGGTATTTAATCTTATTCAGAAAACATGGGATTGTGTGATGTTCCTTCTGTCTCTCATCTGACTGATTTCATGTGATAATTGCTTCATAATTTGAGAGGGTGAAGTACTGTTGACAATGAAGGTGGTATTATTGAGTAAACTGTTCGATGCTATTGAAATTTATTTTAGATTAAAATTACAGTATTTTTCTTGTTCAGAAGTTGATAAATAACTATTACAAGTCAAACATCTTTGTCTTTTGTTATAATTCCAGCTGATGTTACTACTGGACAAGCCAGATCCCAAACTGAATTCTGGCTTCATAGATTACATTTTGTTTTTTTTATTGAAACATACCAAACCATGTGGCAGATCTGATTCTCATAATAAAACAGAAGCTTATAATGCAAAAGAAAATGTAAAATAGAATTAACCAAGCTATTTTCATATTTAAAAAATTGAAAAATTGCGAAACATCTAGTAAAAAATGCAATCCCATCTATGCCAACACCATCACTTTGCAATATTCCAAACACCCAAGATGACTCCCTTCTCTTTCACATCTATTTGCTTGTTTCTTTCAATTTCTGGTCTTGAGAGTTTATAGCTTCTACTTTGATTATTCGCATAACTGGCTTATATTTACATTTCCCCTTAAGCAGCATGGTAGTTCAGTGGTTAGCACTGCTGTCTTACTGTGCTGGAGATTTGGAAATGTTTCCAGGCTTGGGTGACGTGTAGAGTTTGCAAATTATCCTTGTGTCTGCATGGGTTTCTGCTGCCTGCTTCTGTTTCCTCCCACGCTCCAAAGATTTGAGCTTAGGTGGATTTGCCATGTTAAACTGACCTGTGTTTTCTATGGATGTACATGCTAGGTGGAACATCCATGCTAAATGCAGGGAAAGGTAATGGAGATTTGGGCTGGGTGATTTGCCGTTCAGAGGTTGATGCAGACTCCATGGGCTGTAAAGACTCTATGATTTTATGACTCCAGTATCCCTATTTCCCAACAGTTCTAAATTATTTCCTTCCTTCAACAAGATCTATGTTTTTCCATCTAACTCCTAACAGGACTTCTGCAAACCTAATGAACAAATCAATTTCTGATTCTATTAACAGAAAGCTGGCTAATACTCTTAAATGTTTATTTTGTCTGTTCATAAAACTCTCCCAGGGGACAGCACGGTAGCTCAGTGGTTAGCACTGCTGCTTCACAGCACCAGGGACCCGGGTTCGATTCCAGCCTCTGGCGACTGTGTGGAGATTGCACGTTCTGCATGGGTTTCCTCCCACAATCCAAAGATGTGCAGGTCAGGTGAATTGGCCATGCTGAATTTCCCATAGTGTTCAGGGGTGAATATAGGGTAGGGGCATGGGTCACTCTTCAGAGGGTCGGTGTGGAATTGTTGGGCCAAAGGGCCTGTTTCCAAACTGTAGGGAATCTAATCTAATCAAAGCAAACAAATTCCCATTTTTACTTCAGAGATTCTGTCTCGCACCAGCAATACTGCCAACTAATCATTAAACCCTCTCATATACCCAAAACCCTCATGCCAGTAGTTCAAAAGCCAAACTCTGAAATATGATATTTCTAAATATAGATCACACACATTGTATTACATTTTTTCCTGAATAAAAGAGAGAGAACTTTTTATCTATTCTTCTCGTCAGTGCTGAGATGCAACCCCACTCTCTGATCTCAATGGATTGCTGATAATATACTGAGGCAGCTCCCATTTGCTCCGGATATAACTGATCTCAGCAAATGGCAATAGTGCAACTGTTAAAATTGCCTTTAATTGTGAAAATGAGAGTCATTGTAGGTTACTGCTAATGCATGTCTTTTTAGATTAGATTACTTGCAGTGTAGGGACAGATCCTTTTAGCCCAACAAGTCCACACTGATCCTCCGAAGAGTAACCCACCCAGACCCATTTCCCTCTGACCTAACACTATGGGCAATTTGGCATGGATTGTGTGAGGAAACCGGAGCACCTGGAGGAAACCCACATAGTCTTGGGGAGAATGTGCAAACTCTGCACAGACAGTCACCCAAGGCTAGAATCTAACTTGGATCTCTGGCGCTGTGAGGCTGCGGTGCTAACCAATGAGACATCATACTGCAAACAAATGGATGGTATGCGCTTATGAAGAAATGAGACTGTCACCTATAACAAAATAGGTGACCATAATGACTCTCTTCTCCGACTTACATTATTTTCTCCTCATCTATTCAGTGGTATAATCAGGAATTTCAAAGCTGTTTCATTATTTTGACAAAAGACAGATATAGCTGTTAAGAATATTGAAAATTCAGGATTAATCCACTTTGAATAATGTCCATAAACACCTGGTATGTGTTGCCTCTTCAGAGATACCTACATAGAGCAAGAACAAGGTGAAAGTGCAAATGACAGGAATGACCGAGCAATACGGATAGCAGTGAAGTGGTATAACGAACATCTCAAAAAATCACATAATAACACCCTGCAACTTCAGGTTGTCTTGATAACAAATGACAGGAAAAACAAAGAGCGTGCTGTGGAAGATGGCCTGGTAGCATTTACATGTAAGTATGGGATTTGCAGAATTAGCATCTCTTTAGCTGATAGAAAATTGTATGCAGGACCTACTGGAGTATTATTCAATATATGCTGCTTGAAAACAGATTTTTGCTCACTAGAACAGGCATCTCAAGTAGGGTGTCTGTGAAATGGGCTGAGAAGAGCAAGTACCTGGACAAATTCCAGACATCAGTATGTGACAGCCATGTTGGTTTACTAGTTAATTCCTCTTGATGTTGTGTTGGTTCAGTGAGAGTATTCACTTTTTGAAAATACTTGTTCTTTCATGGAATGTGATCATCACAGATTAGTCTATCATTTACTGCCCTTGCTTAATTTCCTTGAGAAGGTGGTGATGAGCCTCCACATTAAATTGTTATAGGTACAGTGGTGTAGGGACACCCACAATGTTGTTAAGAAATGAGTCCTAGCTGCAGTGAAGCAATAGCAATATAATTCCAGGTTTAGGTGATTTGAGCTTTGAAGTAGAACTTGTAGGTGGTGGGTTTCCGAGCCCTTGCTATCCATGACTTAGAAATAGAAGGTTTGTGTTTGGAAGGTACTATTAAAGGAATCTGCATGAGTTGTAACAGTGGACCTTAAAGATAGTACATGCTGCTGCTACTGTCAATTATTGTTAGAAGAAGTGAATACTGAAAGTGCTGAATGCCATTAAGCAGTTGGTGTCCTGCATCTTGTGTATGTTGAAACTGCACTCATCTAGGCTAGTGGAGAGCATTCCATTGCAATCAGCCTTGTAGATAGTGGATAGGCTCTGGAGAGTCAGGAGGTGGTTTACTCACCAAAGAATTTTTATCCACTACTCTGCTTTACTAGGGCCAATACTCATGTGGCTAAATAAATGGGAGGTGCTGCATTTTGGAATGGCAAATTAAAGCAGGACTTATACAGCAATCCCGCCCCCCCCCCCCCCCCCCCCAACCCCAACCCCAACCCCAACCCCAACCCCAACCCCGCTACTTCCCACAGGCAGCAATAGAGTAAAGGAGATCTATCATACTCCAGAGCAAAGCACCCATTATCCTATATCTCCAAGCTGGACAAGAACTAGCATCTTCCCTTCACTGCTCCACCAGTAATGAGCCATGATCCATCGCAGGAACCTCAGGCCACCATTACGCGTGAGGCAGACAAAAATGTCAGTGTTAGCAGGCACAACCGACATTGTGGCAGCCAGACAAGGAGTGCAAGGCCAAAATCCCACGTTCAGCCATGATGACCTGCCCCACCAAGTGGGCTCCAGAGACAGAATCCAGCAGGAAAGGTTGTCATGGTCACCCAAAAGCACGCCACCGGACAGCCATGATACAACCTTCACATGCGGCCTCAAGTCTACTGAGCAAAAACCCAGCAAAATCCCAGAAGGGCAAGCACCTTGACTCCATAATCAGAGGGTCCACTATAGGAGGAACTGTTAATAAACTTGATGAGGCTACAACATTGGACTGTTGTGTGCCAAACAGCAAATGTTGGACAGCTCCAAACAATTTCATCAGCAACAGATAAGGTTAAAGCTCTTCAGTCTCTCTATTCACTTGTAAATGGTATTGGACAGTTCACTGGAGGTTCCTCAAACATCCTCATTGTGAATGATTAATGTTATTGCAAAAGATCAGGCTAAGTATTTGCAGCAGTTTTCAATCAGAAGTGATAAATGGATAAACCATCTTGATTCAGCAATGTTCTGTGCATGCAAAGCAGGACAAATCCAAACCAACTGGTTCCTGCCCCCATTAGTCTACTCTTGATCATCAATAGAGTGATGGAGGAATCAACAGCAGTGCAATCGAGCAGCACTTGCTTCACAGTAACCTGATTAGTAATGCTTAGTTGGGTTCTGCCAGGGTCACTCAACTTTGGACTTCGTTGTAGTCTTTAGTACAAACACGAACTAAACAGCTGAACTCCAGAGATAAAGTGAGACTGACTCTGCTTGACATTAAGCCAGTGTTTGATAAAATGTGTCACTAAGGAGCCATAGTGAAACTCCACTGGTTGGAATCATACTTGGCACAAAGAAACATGGTTATGGTTGTTGATGGTCACTCATCTCAGCTCCAGCTGTTTCCAAGCTGTATGACTCTGACATATTTTCAGGTGTTGATTTGGTGACTATACTGGGCCCAACCAATTTCAGATGCTCATCAATGACCTTCCATCATATGGGCAGAAATAGGGAGATGTGTTCACTTGCAAGCAATGTCCAGCATTGTTCATGACTCCTCAGATAAAGCAGTCCAAGCCCAATACAGCAAGACCTAGGTAATTTGCAGGCATGGGCTGACAAATTTCAATTTACTTTTACAGCCTGCAAGTGGCTGGCAATGACTACTTCCAACAAGACACATTACACCCATTACCTCTTAACATTCAATGGCATTACCATCACTGAATCTGGCAGAATCAGCATCCTTGGGATTAGATCAGATTGACTAGAAACTGAACTAGACTAGCGATACAAGTACAGTGACTACAGGAGAGACTCTGAATCCTGCAGCTAGTAGATCACATCCTGTCTCTCCAAAGCCTGTCCACCATCTGCAAGGCACAAGTCAGGAGTGTGATGAAATGCTTTCCCACTTACCTGGATGAGTGCAACTCCCAACGGCACTTCAGCTTGACACCATCCAGGACAAAGTAGCCAGCTTGATTGGCACTGCATCCACATTCACTCCTGCTACCACTAATGCTCGTAGCAGAGTGTATACCATCTACAAGATGACTGCAGAAATTCACTAAGATTCCTTTGACAGCATCGCCAAAACTGATGGCCACTCCTATCCAGAAACCAAGGCAACAGATGCATGGGAACACTGCTACTTGTAATTTCCTTTCTGAGCCACTCACCATTTTAGCCTGGAAATAGATTGCAGTTTCTTTCATGTTAGTACTGTTATGGATTTTTCATTTTTAAATTTTATTTAGTTTAATTCTTTTTATCATTTTTGGTTTGGAGTTGTGAACTGAGAAGATGGCCTTTGGACTATGAGCTGCAAATTACTTTATATACAAAAAGAAAGCTGCTATATGTCCATGAGGCTAGGTCTGAAAGTTAAATGCAGATTGGTTCTTCTTTAAAAAGTGCTGTAAAGATGCTTTGACTCCAAAATGGCCTTCTGTTTAAGCATATGTTCAATTATATTGAATAGTAACTGGAACTTTGTAAGGAGTCAACCAGTCTCACGAAGAGAGGCCAGAATTTGAACTGGTTTGTGATCTATGTTTTCAGTCAGAAGGATTATGCCTGCAAAAGATACAGGGTGGAGGTTTAACTGCTCATTGCTGACTTATTGAATATTTGGAGAATTGAATCTCAATTATAAGAACTAAACAACTATTCCTTGGAGCTGACTTTTTGCAGGCGCCAGTGTCGACAGAAACTAAGCAAGATACAGTCCCATAGAGTCATAGAAATGTACAGCACAGAAACAGGCCTTCGTTTCAACTCATTCATGCCAACCAGATATCCTAACCTAATCTAGTCCCATTTGCCAGCACTTGGTCCATATCCCTCTTAAACCCTTCCTATTCAAATACCCATCCAGATGCCTTTTTAAATGCTGTAATTGTACTGATCTCCACCACTTCCTCTGGCAGCTCGTTCCATGCACACACACCCCGCTGTGTGATAAAGTTGTCCCTTAGGTCCTTTTTATATCTTTCCCCTCTCACCCTCAACCATTGTCCTCGAGGTCTGGGCTCTCCCACCCTGGGGAAAAGACCTTGTTTATTTATCCTATCCTTGCACCTCATGATTTTATAAACCTTATAAGGTCACCCCTCAGCCTCTGAATCTCCAGGGAAAACAGCCCCAGCTTATTCAGTCTCTCCATATAGCTCAAATCCTCCAAACCTGGCAACATCCTTTTAAATGTTTTGTGAACCCTTTCAAGTTCCACAACATCCTTCTGACAGGAAGGGGACCAGAATTGCATGCAATATTTCAACAGTGGCAGATGTACATACAGATGTACAGCATGGAAACAGACCCTTCGGTCCAACTCATCCATGCCAACCTAAATTAATCTAAGCCTTTTTGTTAGCTTGTGGCCCATATCCCTCTTTAGCCCTTCCTATTCATGTACTCATCCGGTTGTCTTGTAAATGTTGTTATTGTACTAACCACCACCACTTCCTCTGTCAGCTCATTTTATACAGGCACCACCCTCTGTGAAAAAAGTTGCTCTTTATGTCCCTTTTAAATCTTGCCCCTCTCACCATAAATCTATGACCTCTAATTTTGGACACCTCTACCCTAGGAAAAAGACCTTGGCTATTCACCCTATCCAAATCCCTCATGATTTTATAAACATCTATAAAACCACCCCATGGCCTCAGTCTATTCAACCTCTTCCCGATAGCTCTAACCCTGGCAACTCCTTGTAAATCTTTTCTGAACCCTTCCAAGTTTCACAACACCCTCCTTGTACCAGGAGACCAGAATTGAATGCAGTATTTCAAAAGTGGCCTAAACAATATCTTGTACAGCTGCAACATTACCTCCAACCATGATCTCAGTGCATTGAGTATAACGACAAGCATACCAAACACTGCCTTCGTTATCCTATCTATCTCTGACTCTACTTTCAAGGAACTTTGAACCTGCACTCTTTCTTTAGCAATACTCCCAGGGCCTTGCCATTAAGTGTATAAGTCCTGCTTTGATTTGCCATTCCAAAATGCAGCACCTCACATTTATTTAAAATAAATTCCATCAGCCATTCTTCGGTCCCATTGTACTCTGAGGTAACCTTCACTAACTACTGCATCTCCAATTTTGGTGTCATCTGCAAACTTAGCAATTGTACCTCCTATATTCATATTCAAGTCATTTCTATTAGTGACAAAAAAACAGTGGACCCAGCATTGATCTTTGCGGCACACCACTGGTCACAGGCCTCCATTCGATAAAGCACTCTCGACCACCACCCTCTGTCTCCTACCTGCAAGCAAGTTCTGTATCCAAATGGCTAGTTCTCCCTGTATTCCATGTGATCTAACCTTGTTAACCAGTCTACCATGCAGAACCTTGTCAAACTACTTACTGAAGTCCATATATATATTACACCAACCTCCCTGCCTTCCTTAATCTTTTTTGCTACTTAAAAAAACTCAATCAAGTTAGTGAGACATGATTTCCCATACACAAAGCCATGTTGACTATCTCTAATGAGTCCTTGTCTTTCCAAATACATGCAAATCTGTCTATCAGGATCTCCTCCAACAAATTGCCCACCACGACTCGGGGCAATGGTCTATTGTTCCCTTTCTTATCCTTACCACCTTTCTTAGATAGTGGCGCCGTGTTTTCCAAGCTCCAGTCCTTTGGCACCTCACCTGTGGCTATAGATGATGCAAATGTCTCAGCAGCCCAGCAATCATTTCCCTAGCCTTCCACAGAGGTTTAGGGTACCCTTGATCAGATGACAGTAATTTATCTATCTTTCTGTTTTAGGCTTCCAGCATCACCACCTCTGTAATATGGACATTTTTTAAGATGTTGCTGTTTATTTCCACACGTTCTATTTCCTCTATATGTTTCTCCACAGTAAACACTGATGCAAAATACTCATTTAGTACTTTTCCCATCTCTTGCGGTATCACATATAGGCAGCCTTGCTGATTCGTAAGGGGCCCTATTCTCTCTCTAATTACTCATTTGTCCTTAGTGTATTTATAGAATCCCTTTGGTTCCTCCTCAACCCTACTTGCCAAAGCTATCTCATGTCCCCTTTATGAACTCCTGATTTCCCTCATAAGTATATTTCTCCTGTCTTTAAACTCTTCTCCGAATGTACCCAATCCCTGCTATCTATACCTGTCATATGCTTCTTTCTTTTTCTTGAGCAAAGCCACAATTTCTTCAGTCAACTAGCGTTTCATATACCTACCAGCCTTACCTTTCATCCTAACAGGAACATACGGTCTCTGGACTCATTTTTGAAGGCTTCCCAATTTCCAGCCATCCCTTTACCTGTGAATATTTGCCCCCAATCAACTCTTCAAAGTTCTTGCCTAATACTGTCAAAATTGGCCTTCCACCAATTTAGAACTTTAACATTTAGATCTGATCTATCCTTTTCTATCAGTATTTTAAAATTAATAGAATTATTGTCGCTCTGCCCCAAAGTGCTCCCCCACTGACACCTCAGTCACCTACCCTGCCTTATTTCCCAAGAGTAGGTCAAGTTCTGCACCTTCTCTAGTAGGTACATTGACATACTGAATCAGAAAATTTTCTTGTGTGTACTTAACAAATTCCTCTCCATCCAAGCCCTTAATACTAAGGCAGTGCCAGTCTATGTTTGGAAAGTTAAAATCCCCTAACACTACTACTCTACACTCTTACAAATTTGCTTCACAGTTTCCTGCTGACGGTTGGGGGGTGTCTATAGTACAATCCCAATAAGGTGATCAACCCTTCCTTATTTCTCAGTCCCACCCAAATAACTTTCCTGGATGTTCTGCCTGGAATATCCTCCCTATTTACAGGTGTAACATTATTCTTAATCAAAAACGCTGTTCGCCATTCTGCCTTGCGGCCCCCAGCATTCCTACAGCATCTATACCTTGGAACATTAAGCTGCCAGTCCTGTCCATCCCTGAGCCACATCTCTGTAATCAGTATGATATCCAAGTCCAATGTTCTCAACCATGCCCTGAGTTCACCTAACTTCCCTGTTAGGCCTCTTGCATTGAAAGAAGTGTAGCTTAATTGATCACCTCTTTCCACCCCCCGCCCCCTTCACCACCTCCACCTCAAAACTGCCACTGTATTAGTCCCCTTCTAGTTCAGGTGCAACCAGGCCCAGGTCACTTCTACTCCAGAAGAGATTCCAATGATCCAAAAAAAATCAATCCCTCTCCCTTGCACCAGCTCCTCAGCCACGCATTTATCTGCACTATCCTCCTATTCCTTCTCTCACTAGCTCTGGGAGCATTCCAGACATTGCTGTCCTCGAGGACCTATTTTTGAAGCTCCTGTCTAATTTTCTTATATTCTCTCCTCAGGACCTCATTCTTTTCTCTTCCTTTGTCCTTAGTTCCAATGTATACAATGACCTCCTGGTCCCTCTCCCATTAGAGAATATTCTGCATCCTTTCCAACATATCCTTGGTCCTGACTCTAGGGACCAACACACACCATTTTGATGTCTCTTTGTCAGCCACAGAAATGTCTGTCTGTGCCTTTGACCAGACAGTTGCCTTTCACAATAGATCTCTGACGTACCCCTCATTATGTTAGAGCCAGTCTCTGTACCAAACACCTGGCTATCCGTGCTATGTTCCCCTAATAGACCATCGCCCTGTACATTTTCCAAAGCAACATACTTGTTTGAGATAGGGATAGCCACAGGAGACTCCTGCGCTACCTGCCTCCCCCCCCCCCCCCCCCCCCCCCCCCCTTCCACAGTTTCTAGAGGTAACCCATCTACCTGACTGCAGTTTTTCTACCTTCCTGAAGCCTCCATCCATTCACCACCCCAGCTCCAGTCAATTCCTCAATCCCTGCAATGGCCTCTCCAACCTATCCATGCAATATGATAGGATTCACAACTAAAAACACTTCCTGCAGACATACTCATCAGGAAAGTTACAATTCTGTCTAATCTCCCACATCTGACAGGAAGAGCACATTACTCTACTAAAGTCCATCTTTGCACTTTAATAATCTACAACCCAGAAAATAGCAGTCTTGCTGCTCTAGGAAACACTTCTCTAAGATAACTTGGAACCTATATTTTATATTGTTAAAGCTTAATCAAGAGACAGATCTCAATAAAACATATCAAAAAACCCACTGTATTTGCTATTGTAGCTCTACAAAAAAAAGTTGGGTTGAACATTTTTTTAAAATAAACCAGAGACTTAGTTGTTCCCCACGCAGGTTTCTCCAAGGTCAGCTGTGAATTTCACTTTGTTTCTGTTTCTTAGCATGAACTCCGATGTCCAGTGATACTTGAAACAAACAGTAGAGGCAAACAACTGTGAAAGTTCACTGCCTGGTTAGACAGCTGTGCAGGTTCACTGATCCTTTTTTCACCTTCTTCATAGTATCTGCCCCCTCTCTCTTCCTCCTTTCTTCAAAGTGCTATTGTTCTCTTCCAAAGTTTCAAAACAATGTAACAGTTTATAAAACAGTAATTATTGCTCCAAGAATTCGTGGAAATCAGCTCCAACACTGAAAATACCTTACAAAAGGAACCACAATTTTTTCCCCTTCCTCCATCTAGAATTAGCAAGGATAAATGTGGCAACTTTAAACAGTAACCTTTCGAGCAAAGCCAACCAGTTTAGATCCCATTTTAGTATCTCCTAAAGCCAGTAATATTTTTTTCACGATTCTGATTACTAAAACATGAGAATTAGTAATGAAATAACAATCATTTTTATGAATTTGTGAAATTATGTTTTTGTTATTTATGAAATATTCGTGCTTGAAATGTGAATACTTCATCAGGCAGCAACTTTACCACCTGATATGTTTAGATATTTTAATTCACATTCTAACTGTTTTCTGTTTCCACATTTTGGAATTGTTTATAATTTTGCATTGTTCAATTATGATCACTCCACTTCTCTCCTTCCTTGCTTTTAGGTGATGAATATGTCAAGAGTTTAGTTGGGAATCCTGAACTAGTTGATCGCCTGGCTTGTGTTTCAGATACAGCTGTAAGTTCTGAAACTTTCCTTTATGGGGAAGGGTATGAGGGAGGAGAGAGGTTTTGAAATGTTGTTGTAAAGTATCACAAGATTAAACAAAGAAAAGCTCCACTGATGAGGTCAGTTTTACAATCACCATAAGTAACTGACTGAATTGAGGACCTTTTCAAGGTCTCACACAACATATACCTTAGCTGGCATGGTGTGTTAATTACGTCCTATTATACATCCTCTGTTTTACATTGCACTGTTAAGTGCAGATTCAACTTTTACAGTTTAATCAATTCAGCAAATATTACCTTAAGTGTAAAAACTTAGTAACGTCAAAGCTAAAATATAAATGTTGAAGTGTCATAACCAATCAAATGACCAACATGACAATGATTTTATTTGAGTTCAGAGCCTTAACAGGTAATTTTCTAATCAAAATAGCTTTTGTTAATTAAGTAAACTTCATAATGTCCAAATTTACAAATATCCGTTTTTTTGACTTCCGATGTTGTTTTTGGATAGGAGGACAATGGAGGTTTGCTCACTTCTGCTTGTCCTGAAAAATGTTTATAGTTTTTTTTGATCTGCAGCTTTTGGTTATTGTGCTCCAGCATTGATGTTGGATTGAGAAATTCAAGATTTAAACCCTGTGGATGTATATATCTAAAACTTACTTGAGGAATACACTTGGGAAAAAGCAGTCATAGATGGGAACTTTGTGCAGTTTTGGAATGAAGGATATTAATTCAGATTTTATCAATTGCTGTAGAAAATGGGTTGAAGTATCATCTAAGATATAGTGTCTATTCAGATGTATGAATTCAAAATTGTCATGTTCAAATATGGTTAACTAGCATGCTTTGTGTAACCAAAAGTAATATTTTGTTCACTCTAGAATGACATTGAGAGTGGTAAGCTGATCTTCAGAGAACATCTGCCTTTATCCAAAATACAGCAAGGTTTAAAGTCTCATCACTTCTTGCAAGGGACCTTCCGTGCTAACAGGGACAACTACCTCGAAGCCACAGTCTGGATCTATGGAGAAGAAGGAGAGAACAAAGATGTAATTCTACTCAGTTCTTTGATTCCCTTAATGACATTCCATTTTTCTAAAACCTGAAATTGGAAATCATGTAGAGGAGAGATATGGGTGATTCCCAGCATTTCAAACTTGGCACCTTGGAAGCAAGGATGTTCTCGATGACTGACTGGGTTGTCCGGAGTTGAGGGTCACAATGACAACATAAGGGTATTTAGGTTTGAAATGAGAAATTTCTTTACCCAGAAAATGCTGGATCTATAGAACTCTCTGCTACAGAAAACAGTAGAGGCGAAAACAGTGAATGTTTTCAAAAAGGCGATATATATATATATATATATAGTTTTTAGGCCTATAGTGTTCAATGTATGGGGAGAAAGCAAAAACAGGGGTTACTGAGTTGGACGATCAGCTATGCTCTTATTGGATGGCAGTCCAGGCTGAAAGGGCAGAATGGCCTAATCTTGCACTTATTTTCTATTTAAGTCTACATTAAACAATGGAAATCTGTTGCCTCTAGCTATGTGAGGTTTTCCATCATATGACGTTGAACGGCGTTAGTCCATTTCTTATATCAACAGTACAAATTTCCAGACTCTATATCAGTTCAATAATGAAGTTCAAATAACGTAAAAAGTATTCTGTGTGGAGTTGAAAGACTTTGTATGTAAAGTGTAGTAGTATTTGATGTTCGGTGCCTGAGAATTATGGTCTAAGCTCTATGGTACCCTATTTTATGAATTTTGTATTTTTTTTTCTCTCATGGCTAGAAATCAGTTGTACATTTCATGTTACCTCTGGAATTTCTCCACTGTTGGGCACTTAATTGGTGACAGAATTTCAGAACTGCCAAACGTTTTCTTTTAAGTGCAAGATAAATTTTGTTGTGGAAAAAATCACTCACTTAGCTTGTTCCCTTATGATGCATAACTCCTTCACGCACCTTAAACATAGTTGGAATCAAATATTGGTTTTGAACTTGTGTGCATTTACATTTTCTTTTGCTGTAGAGAGGAGATGAACTCTGCTGGGATGGGAGAGGTAATTGATAGCAGGTCGTAGTGCACCAATGTTATAAACATGTTTCATCCCTTTGGACCTCTCAGTCCACTGGTTTTGACAATCTAAAAGTGTCAGTGTACTTCATGCTTCAAGTACTCCCCTCGCCTTTCTTCTGCTTTGATTGTGCAAACAATATATGATAGGTTATAATCTATCTTATCTGGAAATGTATTTTTTGAAAACACCAATCATTTGAATGATTTAAACAAGATATCCAATGAACTTGCAAGTGTACTGCTCTAATGTTCAGCATTTTAACACAAGTACTTTGAGAACAGAAACATCGATGCTATGGTATTTGGATATGTAAAAAAATTAAATTTGGATTTAATTTTGTGATTTTTACAGATTCTTATACAGGGGCTCAAGAATCTCAATCGAGCTGTACACGAAGATGTAGTGGCAGTAGAACTGCTCCCCAAAGAGATGTGGGTTTCACCATCAGCTGTTGTACTTCAAGATGAAGGGCAAGTTGAAGCTGATGAAGAGGATGAAAGAGAAGGCCTTGTAAGAGATTTAATGCTGCATGCATTTACTATAATGTTTTCATAATTATTCAGAAATAAAACTTCCCTTTATACAGGTTTTTCATAGCAATACGATTCATTTTTCTCCAAACCCTCCATTCCAGTATTTCAAAGTAAAATAAATCATTGTGATCTTTGTATGAACTGCAAAAATCATCTTGTTTGTCCAATAAAGATTCTAGGCAAGGTGGAGAGAAGGAAGCAATGAGTATATGCATCTTATCATGTCAAAGGACTGATTTTGTAAATACAAACTTTAATAGGTGGCCAGAGGTTTCGGAGAAATTGATTTTCAGGGTATATTAGATTAGATTACTTACAGTGTGGAAACAGGCCCTTCGGCCCAACGAGTCCACACTGACCCGCCGAAGCGTAACCCACCCAGACCCATTCTCTTACATTTACCCCTTCACCTAACACTACGGGCAATTTAGCATGGTCAGTTCACCTAACCTGCACATTTTTGGATTGTGGGAGGAAACCGGAGCACCCGGAGGAAACCCATGCAGACACGGGGAGAATGTGCAAACTCCACACAGAGAGTCGCCTGAGGCGGGAATTGAACCCGGGTCTATGGCACTGTGAGGCAGCAGTGCTAACCATTGTGCCACTGTGCCGCCCGACATTATTACTTGCAAAATCATTGCCTGTGATTGTTTCTGCAAATGATATTGACTTCTATTCAAATCCGATTTAAATGATCTTTCCCTTTGCTACATAGCTTCAGAATATTATTTTAAGGGCTCGAGGAGAATATATGTGACAATCTTTTGTAAACTTAAATTGAAGGAAGAGGTCATCAGCATTAAAAATTCTTATGTGTGAAGAGATTTTAAAATTTTAAAAATTGATTCAACTGTTAAAATTGTTCAGATCAAGAATGTAGATCTGGAAGTTAACATGCTCTTTAAGAAATGTTTGTTTTCTCTTCAAGCTGAAGACCGTTACAACTAAAACATTTTCAAAGCCAACCGGTAGAGTAGTAGGAATAATTAAAAGGAACTGGCGGCCATACTGTGGCATGATTTCCAAGTCACAAATTAAGGAGGTGAGCGCATATTTGAAAAGAGATATTCCTGCATTTTAAATAATGTAACAAATTATTCTTAATTTGAAACTTCATAGCTGTATTACTAGTGCGTATATTTTTATCTACGTTTCAAGTCAACAAGACACTTGTTCACACCAGCAGACCGCAGGATTCCTCGGATTCGAATAGAAACGCGACAATCCTCTGCACTTGAGAACCAGAGAATAATTGTTGTAATTGATGCTTGGCCCAGAACGTCTCGATATCCGAATGTAAGTATAGCAATTTAGCTTGCGTGTTTTGTTTGCCTGGGAAAGATTGCTACCAAAAATACCCATAATATAAAACTTGAAAAGCAAATCGAGCAGTTTATATCAATCATCTGAGTTTGGATATTGTAATAAATTATTCAGGCACACATCATTTTAAGTAAGATCTATACTGTTGTCTGTTTTCATTTTTTATTTTCATGCACACTAAAGCTATTAGTGGTAAAAAGTTAGTGATATATGATAACTGTCTTAATAAAAGGTGAATAATCTCCCTATAATTATTGCAAGTTTGTTTCAAAAACTTGAAACTGATTATTGGAAACATGGCTGATACAACTCAGCTGCATTTAACAAGAAAATCTTACACTTTTAATTGGTTTATTAGAGAAACTGTTTGAGCTGGATTTTATGGTCTGTGGTGAAGTGAGCACTGTTGCTATATGGATATAAGCCCCACATTGACCTTTATGTGCTGTTGACTGAAGGCCCACTATCTACTGACATCTAAGTCAATGTTACATCCCCTGAGTGAAATTGGCATTCATGAGCGGGGCAAGAAATAGTGAGATTTCAGAAGCCATCAGATTGAAGCATCCTCTCTGAGACACATGAGTTTGCATTGGAGAGAAAAAAAGACAATTTAGATTTAAATAACATGGAGGAAACAGATAAAACAAGAAATAAAGTTGGGATTACAAGGCAAGGATTGAAGAGACAGTATGGAAAACATTTTTCAAATAAATCTGCAGCATGAACTAAATCTGAAAGACTGAGAGTCCACACTGTTAGAATAAAATACTCCAGTTCTGGAGAGGTAGTGTGAAAGTAATTGTGACTTATTAGGTTGCTTAAAATAATGCACCTCCATGCACCTGCCCTAATTCTTTCCTGTCTACTAGGGTGAGTATCTTAATTTCATGCTCTTACGTGGATGTCAATGGCTGAGATGCTGTTACATTGCAATCTGTGGAAGAGCAAGGTAGCTTAGCAGCTTTTAGATTCCCATGTTGGATTGTGTAAGTGTATTCTCACTGCTGTCTGATTTATGCCATTGAAAAGGTGAACTTTGTTATCCACCCCATTCTGCTCCAAGCAAAATTGAGGCCTGTGAATCACTTGTGAAGCAGTTTACAAGGGGAACAATAGCAAGCTAATTGACTTTATTTGTGATTTAAAGTAATTTTGAGTAGTAGTCCTTTGTTAGGATAACTCATATTTTTATTAGCATTGGCAAGTTTTCAAGATTAGTTTGTTTTACTCCAAAACCATTCTGGCATCTCTGATTTGAAATGTACATTCTCGCTTGAGTGCAATGGCATAATATGACTAGCAGTTGCAACCTTATGGTTGGCAATTGGTGATGGTTGTAAATAAATGATGGACTTTACATATCATCTTTCCTACTGCTTAATGGTTTGTTCCCCATGCGGTGTGAAAGTGTAAAGCTTTGCCTCTGATGAAACGTGTACTTCCTTATTTCAGCTTTTTAATGACCACCCTAATGTATATGATCTGTAAAACCCTAATTGTAAAAGTAAATGTTCAGATGTAATGTCATTGAAGATAGATGTGTGATATTGCTTACCTTCAGAATATTAATTTGAGAAACAGTGTATGCAGGTCAGCTACAGATATCAGATGATCTCTATTGATTCCAGTCCACAGTATTCTCAGTGTGGGTGCTAGGGTTGACTTTGCCATTCCCGGATAGGAAAGCAAAATCCAAGTGAGCATTGCTGCATCTGTCCAGTAACTCCCCTTTGAAAACCTATTTGACAAGAAAGCATGTTGATGAAGATAGTGGAGAGTAGTTGGTGCTACTCTCAAAATCTGCATAGACTTGAGAACCTCTGGGGGGGGAAAAAAGGAGAAGAAGGCAACAAAATAACCAGAAATTTGTGTTGTGTTTGAATTTGGACAGGGACACTTTGTGAGAAGTCTTGGAAATGCTGGGGATAAAGAAACAGAAACCGAAGTTCTTCTGCTGGAGCATGATGTCCCTCACCAGCCTTTCTCACAGGCTGTGCTTAGTTTTTTACCCAAAATGCCATGGGTAATCACAGAAGAGGTATTGTAAATGTTAAACTCCTTGTTTAGTTTGAAAAGGATGTTCAAGTCCAGGACACCATAATTTTCATTCCTTACCTTTACATTCCTTTCATTCCTTTACACTTTAAGCAAAGAAAGAACAATGCATCAGATATTAACCCCACCAGGTATAATGACAGAGAGAAGTAGGGATTTTTAAATATTTTTTGCCTAGCTAAATATACTGTTGTTGTGATGACTGTTAAAACAGGTAGAGACCATACAGTGACTGCATTTTAAAGCAATGTTCGATCCTAATATAATTTTCTGATGAAGTTAGGTTTGTCACAGGGATACTTTTGAATGAGAAAAATATGTAGGTGTCGTTTGAGAGATACATTAAATAAAGCAAACTGACCCATTTCCAGCTTTAATTGAACCTGGAAGGTCTGTGCATAGCCATCGTAATGCATATGGACATACAAGATACAAACAGTAGTAGACAATTTGACACATTGAGTTTTCTCTGCCGTTCGGTTAAATTATGCCTGATCTATTTATGTTTCACATTCCATATTCCCATTTATCCCATTAACCTTGAATTCCCTTGCCTAATAAGGCATCAGGTTCCAAAATCGTGCCATCCTCTGAGAAGAAAAAAAAAGCTTCTCCTCTCTGTCTGAAAAGGATGATGCCTAATGTTTAAAACTGTGCCCCCTACTTTGCACTAACCTACGAGACAAAGCATTTTACTACTACCACCTTGTCAAGACTATTCAGGATCTCGTATGCAGCAGTCAGGTCAATTGTAATGCTTCTAAACTGAAGGAGTCAGGTAGAACTTTGTATTACTTCACTCTTTGCAGGAATTTCAGGACTCCGATGGTCCTTGCTATCTTCTAACCTTTCTATGCAAAGAGTGATGAGACAGAGATCAATAGAATGATAAAATGGTTTTAACTACGTAGCTACAGCATGGATCTCCAGTATGTCTAAAAATGACAGACTAGAGACCCCGAACATGAGATTACAGAAGCAGTTATACTCTCAGACTCGGTCACAATAAATTAACATACCATTTAAGAGGTTTGCAGTTATCTAAATCCAATCATTAGTATTGACTAGGTTTACATCATATGGAATGAATAAAATTAAGAGATGTATCTCTATATTCGCACTATACGATTTGTGCGAAGGTACGTATGAACTATCAGGTCTGGTTGCACTTAGGCTACAATTTGTCCTTAACATAATGCTTTATATCTGACTTGTGTATATCAGTTATCATCCCCGGTCTGATACATGGTTTGTTGCGAACTTATTTTAAGTCTTAGAGTTTCAATGAATAACATTCTCTTTGTTAGGTGTGATCATTATCATCATTCTTCCTTTGCTAGCTTGCAAGTAAGTTGCCTCCTAAAACAAATTGTCCCATATATTGTTGAATTAACAGTTTTGTATCCTTCTGAGTTCATTCCCAGCTAGCAGGTCTCAACTATGTGCTGTTAAAAATTGCTCAAGTTATTTTGTTATAATATCTTAAACTCTTTTAATATTCATTGTGGGCATGTCTGGTTAAGCAGCATTTAAGTATAAAATCAAAAGAACAGCGGACATTGGCAATCAAAAACGATAGTAGAAATAATAGAGAAATTCAGCAGCTCTGGCAGCATCTGTGGAAAGAAAGATGAGTTACTGTTTCGGGTCCTGTGACCTTTCTGCAATTTCTGTTTTTGTTTGTAATTTATTTAAATATGATACTGTAAGCCTCACTTCCAAATAATTTTGGATTTTTATCCAGTGTTGTATAGGTTTTCAAAGCTGTGATAAATCTGGCATTGGGGCAAAAGACCCTTTTCATGCACCCATTGATTTGGGAACATGGAATCTCATCACTTTTTATCTTCTAAGTCACCTACATTATAACCAAATTTATAACCTATTTGTACATTGACTGTCAGTGCTCCTGTCCTAAACCTCTGTTAGGTAAAATTTATTAAACCAATGGCTTTATCATCTGGCTTTCGGTTTGGATGAAGGATGAAGACTTCTGACATGAGCATAACGTTTTTCTCTTTATAAATGTTCATGAACCTTGAATGATATTGCAGAACAGATCATCTTGTGTGACACACCAAATTGTAGCTCACTGCAATTATGTGCAGTCATTGGCCTGATCTCTAAGGTCTAATGACTTACTGAAGTTGTGAACCTAGATTGATTTCACCAAATTCATTAGACTTTTTACAATGGACTTTTTGTATTTGAGTGTCTGCAGCTAGCATTTAAAAATTAAGCATTGTAAATTAGCATATGATTTAGAGATAAATTTCATTTCTTCTTAAATATAGCTCAGAATCCATCAATTACTCTGTACAATTGCAGGACTTAAAAAAGAGGATGGACCTCCGATATCTCTATATCTGCAGTGTGGATCCTCCTGGATGTACTGATATTGATGATGCTCTGCATTGCCGAGAGTTGGAAAATGGAAATCTGGAGGTAAATTCTGATAAGTATAAATTCAAATCTTACTACGAGCTTGGTAAGGAAAACCTTTTTTTTGACTGACTTGGGACAGAAATGTAGAGTATGCCTAAAGGATTTCAGCAAACATTTTCGATGACAAATCCGGTATATGCCCTGTCCTTAAAAGAGGAAAAGAAAAGTTCTAAGTAGACCAAGTCAGTGTTTTCATTTCTATTATTTTGGAAACCCAAATGTAAGGTAAGTTAATAAAGTAAGAATATAGAAAGACAATGATGATCCAATTGCTTTCTGTACTATTGGTTTTTATTGAGACAAACCTTGAAATAAACACAAGGTCATTGAATTGGAAGATGGAATAATAAGACATTTTAAACCCCTAATGCCACCTGGTATTGGTGCAATGTAACCTATCCATTGTAGTCGCCCATGGTTGATTGTGACAAAGTGGCTATTAGGAATTTTTTTTTTTAATTGGCTCAGGCAGTCGAAGGTACTTTTAGCCCTTGCTGCATTTCGTATAACTCCAATCATGGCCTTCACTGCAAATGAAAAAATGTCTGAGTCTTAGTAAAATGGGACTAGAATGCAAAGGTAGCTCAGCTGAAAACTTATCTGATTTGAGGTTTCTGATTTCTATATAAAATAGAAAGGGAAAGCGTGACCCACCTGAGATGAGTCGAAAAGGATGGCACTGAAAAAGCACAGCAGGACAGACAATCTCCAAGGAGCAGGAGAGTCGACATTCGGGCATATAAGCCCTTCATCAGAAATGTGGAGAGGGAAGGGAGATGAAAGATAAATTGTTTTTGGCGGGGTGGGGAGGGAGATGTGGCTGGACAGAAGGTAGGCGAGAAAGCAACAGGCAGGTGCAGGTGGGAGTAATTGTGATAGGTCAGTGGAGAGGGTGGAGCAGATAGGTGGAAAGGAAGATGGACATATAGGACAGGTCAAGAGGGCAATGCCGAGTTGGAGGGTTGGATCTGGGATGAAGTGGGGGGGGAAGAGGAGATTTGGAAGCTAGTGAATTTGATGTTGATGCCATATGGTTGAAGGGTCACAAGATGGAAGATGAGATGTTCTTCCTCCAGTCGGTTGGTGGCTTTGATTTGGCGGTGGAGGAGGCGCAGGACTTGCATGTGCTTGGGGGAGTGGGAGGGGGAGTTGAAGTGGTCGACCATAGAACAGTGGGGTTGTCTGGTGTGTGTGTCCCAGAGATGCTTCTGGAAACAATCCATGAGTTTGTGTCCTGTCTCACCCGTGTAGAGGACACCTCATCAAGAGCAATGGACATAGTAGATGAGGTGGAAGGATGTGCAGTAAAATTTATGCTGAATGTGAAAAGATCCTTTGCGGCCTTGGAGGAGGTGAGGGGAGATGTGTGGGCTCAGGTTTTACACCTCTTGTGGTGGAAGTGGAAGGTGCCAGGTGTGCTGGGTGTGTTGGTGGAGGGCGTGGACCTAACAAGGAATTCGCGGAGGGAATGGCCTCTGTGGAATGCAGATAGGGCGAGGGAGAGAAATCTATCTTTGGTGATGGGTCTGTCTGTAGGTAGTGGAAATGGCAAAGGATGACGCACTGTATCCGGAGATTAGTGGGATGAGAGGTGAGGACCAGGCGGGTTCTATCCTTGTTGCTATTGGAGGGGTGGGGTTCAAGAGCGGAGGTGTGGGAAGTGGAGGACTTGTGCTGGAGGGCATTGATGATCATGTAGGAGGGGAAATTGTCGTCCCTGAAATAGGAGAACATCTGGGATGTCCTGGAGTGGAATTGCTCCTCCTGGGAACAGATATGGCGGAGGATTTGGGAGTAACGGATTGCATTTTTACAGGCCGGGGGTGGTGATGGTAGTGGGAACCGGTGGGTTTGAAATAGATGTCCATGTTGAGTCTGTTGTTAAGAGATGGAGACAGGAAGAGGAGGGACGAGTCTGAGATAGTCCAGGTGAATTTAAGGTCAGGATGGAAGATGTTGGTGAACAGTTTAATCTCCTCATGGGAGCACAAGGTGGCACTGATGCAGTCATCAATGTAACAGAGTAATAGGTGGCAGATGATGCCAGTGTAACTATGGAAGATGGACTCTTCCATGTACCCTACGAAGTGGCAGACATAGCTGGGGCCCATGCTAGTGCCATGGCTACCACTCTGGTCTGGTGGAAGTGGGGGATTCGAAGGAGTAGTTGTTGAGGGTGAGGACCAGTCCTGCAAATCAAATGTGTGTGTTAGTGGAGGCGGAAGTGGAAGAAACAGAGGGCTTGTAAGCCTTCATCACGAGGGATGGTTGTGTATCGGGACTGGATGTCCATAGTGATGATGAGGTGTTGGGGGCTGGGGAATGGAAAGTCATGAAGGTGGTGGAGGGTGTGGTGGCTTGGGAGACGTTGGTTTAGTGAAGAGAGGTGAGGGTCATGGTCAAGGGGATGCTAGGAGAAAGTGTCAGCGAATTTGGCACCTGGCTTCGGCAAAGTAGAGGTTGGTGTGCCATAGTACCACTGCCACCCCCTTGTCTGCTGGTTTGATGGTGAGTTTGGTGTTGCAGCGGAGGGAGTGGAGGGCTGTGCGTTGCCAGCATGAGAGAATGGAGTTGGTGAAAGGAGTAGATAGGTTGAGGCGGTCAATGTAATGACGACCGTTGAAGGTAAAGAGGTCAAGGGAAGTGGAAAGTTCAGCATGGGGTGTCCAAGAGGATGGAGTATGTTGGCGGCAGGAAAAAGGGTCTTTGGAAGGTGGGTGGGAGTCACAATTGAAAAAGTAAGCACAGAGGCAGCACGAGAGAAGTTTAATGCCGCAATGTATGTGGAATTCATTGACCCGGGAGTGTAGTGGGATGAAAGTGAGACCTTTATTGTGAACTGACTTTTCATCCTCAGTGAGAGGAAGGTCTGGTGGTGTGGTGAATACCTGGCAGGGCTTGGGGCTGGGGCCTGGTGTGGTGCTGGAGTCGGGCTGGAGACTATGTCTCTGTCTTTAGAGTGGGGGCGGTCATTTGATCATTGGTGATGTTAACAGTGGCGGTCATGGGGTCAGAAGTGGTGTGTTTGGAGAGAAAGCTCCATTGAGTTACATTAGTGGAGGTGGAAGTAGCATTGATGGCAGCAGCCACGGGAGCGAAAGTGACATGGCAGGTAGCATTCGCGAAGGCAGAGGTTATCTGTGGCATTCACGGAGGTGATAGTTCTGGCAGTGATCCCAGAAGCTTCCGAACACACTCATTTCTATGTCAAGTATTAATTTTAAGCAAAACCAGTTCTCCACACGTACATTATCATTTAAAATAAGCATAGTTAGCAAGTTGACTGAAATTCGGAGCCAATTCTTCAGGTTATCTTCAATTCCAGCAAATGGGAACATTTCTGTATAAGTATTGAAATTAAAAAAATTGTGCAGAAATCTAATTTAATATCAAAACTGAGCAATCGAGTGGCTTGTTCCTTCACTTCTGATTACAATATTATTAAATTAGAAAGATTAAACATTCACTTAACCAAGCTCCTTGGGTGTGCTTGAACTTAATTTGTTTCTGCCTGTTATGAGCGCATAACTTTTAAATAGTAGGATGTAACAAATAATTCACTGAGTATTGTTGGGACAAAACTGGCCTTCTGAGAGTTAATACTTAATGCTCGAGATAATTTTGCATTGTTTTATTTGTTAATCTATTTACACTTGCAATATGTTAGTGTGGTAAACTGAAGCATAACATGTTCTAAAAAATTGAGATGGAACGTCTTTCATTCTGCAAACTCATGTGCGAATTGTAAATGGTCATTTTGTTTCATTCCTTACTTGGTGTGTGATTTGAAATGTTGACTGAGCATTTTAGGTATGGTAATTTATGCATGAATGTTCAAAAACAGGTTGGAGTGCATATAGCAGACGTGAGCCACTTTATCCGTCCTGGTAATGCCCTAGATCAAGAGTCAGCAAATCGAGGGACCACAGTATATCTTTGTGACAAGGTAAAGATCCTACAACTCTAAAATCATCATAGATTTGAGATTGTGTTTTTAATTGGATTAAGTTCGAGCAAAACCATAATTGTTTTATGGCAATTCAGCAACGATTGTATCAATTTTTCCATGAGATATGTTTGTTCTGTTTCAGTCATGGAACTAGTCTAGAGGAGGTACTGCTTATCTTAAGTACAAGGACAGGGAAAGAAGATGACACAATAGCAGTAATACATTTTTTTGATTTCCAATAGAGAATTGACATGGTTCCTGAATTATTGAGCTCAAATCTCTGCTCCTTAAGGTCCAATGTTGAGAGGTAACTTTTTTTTTGTCTGTGCATGTCCTGTGTTGTACTTGCTTGCTTGTTTGTTGATCTTAAGTGTAGCATTGAGAGACTCCAATTGAATGACAAGTTCACTTTGCCTCCTTCCTTCCACTTTTACAGTTGCCTTCAGTGAATAAATAAGATGAGATTTTTGACATTCTTTATTTCTGACACCCAGAAAATAGGTCATACATATGGGTTGAAGTTGTTACCTCCTTCAGACCTATAGCTAAGGACAACAACAGATTAAGTTCATAGTCATTTGATAACTCAGTTCCTTATTTACTAACTTGAAGATTTTAGTATTCACTTAACTTGTGTTCTTTTATTTTTTTTTAGGTTTGCATTTTCTTGTATTTGGGAAATGACCCACAATGCTGAAATTCTACATACTATATACACAAAAAGTGTTATTAATTCAAAGGTAAAGTAATATTTTAAAGTTCTGAGCCCAGGAATGATTTTTATTCACTCCATTCTCCCTAATATGGCTACTTAATCTTTTGGTTATATGACTGAGATAGAAAGAACAGATGAACAATGGAAAGGAAAAGAGAACAGTAAAGGTGACCTCAAAGCTTTATTTAAAATATAATGTAACATAATATCTTTAGTTGTATACAAGCCAACAACTTCAGATCCTCAAAGATTGAAATGAAAACAAAAATGTTTGAGCAACTCGGCAGGTCTGCTGACATCTGTACTGGATTAGTGGTGCTGGAAGAGCACAGCAGTTCAGGCAGCATCCAAGGAGCTTCAAAATCAACGTTTCGGACAAAAGCCCTTTATCAGGAATCTGTGGAGAGCAAAACAGAGTTAGCATTTTGAATTCAGTATGACTTCCTCCAGAACAGTTCTGTCAAAGTCACATCATGCTTAAAACATTCTGTTTCTCTCTTCACTGGTACTTCCAGATCTGAGTCACTCCAGCAATTTCTGTATTTATTTCATTTGCTTGTATTTCAAAAATACAACTATATTCTATTTCCGAACAATAACTTTGGTTGAACACAAGAAACTCTTCGAACCTTACAAACTTTAATCCTGAAATGGTCCTTTTTAAATTGCAAAATGATAATCAACTGGCCGTTAATGCTAGATAAATTTGCAGATGGTAGTAGTGAAATGCCGATAAAACTAAATATGAGAAGTTAGGTTTTTTTTACAATTAAGTTTTCTTTGCTTCTAAACTATTTAATATGTACAGCATTCCATGGTATTATCCTATTAAACCTCAATGTCCTTTGAATTCAGACACAATTGTTTGCAGACATTTTTTGTATGTATTGACTAGAAAACAAACCTTGAGCTTGGTGGAACAATGCTGCCTTCAGAGCTGTTGAATACATTTATGGTTTAATTGTTGAATAATATCCTTATTAATAATTTATTAGAACCATTTTAATGCGATCTGAAAATTAAATGGTCAGGTAATCTTAACCTGTCTTTGTTAAAACAGAATATAGTAGCCCAATTTTCCATTTTAGGTGGTCATCATTTTAGCATAGATGGGTGTTGTGCAAGGAGACCTTGTCAGGCAAGTCTCAACCTCATTCTCAACTCCTCCTCTTTCCCCCCCCCCCCCCCCCACACACCAAGGTGGTACCCTACTGTCTGGACCTTCAAATATGGCAGCTACCTGTTGTGGAAAGGGGTCATGGTTTGCCTCCTTCTAACTGCTTTGTGTTATGAAAGAACTGTCAGAATAGAGGTGTGGCTTTATATTTCTAAGGGAGACCTGATCAGAATCCCCAATGTGGAAGTCCCTTCTTTCGTAAGATGGCAATCCCGTCAGTATGTCCAAGCAACAGTGCAAAGAAATATTGGTTTTCCCTGAGAGTTGGTCATTTGAAGTTAAGTTAACTACTTTAAGTAAGTGCAATTTCAACTTGAAATGCTCAGAATGTATTCTGGAGTCTGTGTATAAATGTTTTATGAACACTTGACATTTGTGTCTATATTTATTTACTTTTGCACATTTGTTTATTAGGCATCACTCACATATGCTGAAGCACAAATGAGAATCGATGATGAAAGCATGAATGATGAGGTTACATTAGGACTTCGCCGTTTAAATAAACTAGCAAAAATTCTAAAAAAGAGAAGAATTGACAATGGGTGAGTTTAAATGTTTTATATTTTTCTTCTTTCAAATGTACACTCTCTCTGCGTGGAGTTTGCACATTCTCCCTGTGTCTGCGTGGGTTTCCTCCGGGTGCTCCAGTTTCCTCCCACAGTCACAAAGATGTGCAGGTCAGGTGAATTGGCCATGCTAAATTGCCCGTAGTGTTAGGTAAAGGGGTAGATGTAGGGGTATGGGTGGGTTGCGCTTCGGCGGGGCGGTGTGGACTTGTTGAGCCGAAGGGCCTGTTTCCACACTGTAAGTAATCTAATCTAATCTAATCTACACAAAGCATTATTCTCTTCTTAAAATTGAATCAATTAGTCCAGGGTTTTCTCTGAACTTATACATTTGCTTTGAAGTCAGAAGGTTATGTTTTGAAATCCTGAGATATTGAGGAAAATCTAGGCTGATGCTCCTATACAGTACATACATGAGTCACAAGTAGAGACTTTGCCCTTTCAGACAGTGTAAAACATACTGGTCCAGATCTTCTGATGAGCAGAGTCATTGAAGCAGCATAGACTAGAATTGCATATTGGCACCATGCAGGATATCAGGCACAGAAAACTCTGTGAACATTGGCTAAGAAGCTGAAGATTCTGATGGGCAATCTTCCTGTGCCTGGAATCTGCCAGAAATCCATTAAAGTCAGATAATTTGGTGGAATCAGCCTCAGTTTAGCTGGTCGTTACCAAGAAAAGTTAGAGAATTTAAAAATTTACTCTTAACTATTATACTGAGCACCTGAGTCGCTAGTATCCATCCCGCCCCCAAAGTATAACCTGCATCACAGAAGTAAGATTTCCAACCCTGATCTGAATATCAGGGCTATCGTAGCACTATTTAAAGTGCAGGAAAGTTGTCTGTATCTTTACCAATTTATTCTGCAACTAACATTAAAAACAGTAAAAGTATTTTATTTAAATTTCTGATTAAATTAAGTGAAGGTATTCAAATTCAGATGTAATTTGGCACTTAAATTAACTTGAATTTGAGAGGGCCATTTTAGATAAGACATTGAGCAGCGATAATTCACTCAATGCTATTTTCGATCTCAAATTGAGTCTCAGTTACTCGGGGAATCTAATGTGATTTAATTGAAGTGTGCTTTTGTTTTCAGAGCTCTAACACTGTCTTCTCCTGAAGTGCGATTTCATATAGACAGTGAAACCCATGATCCAATCGACCTACAAACCAAAGAATTAAAGTATGTATTGCATATTTAAATACTGAGTAGCTTTGAAATCAGTTAATTTCATTTTGCAGATATTTTTACTCCTATGTTGTATTAGTCAAAGTTAATCAACCTCCAAAATATACAAAAAAAAACTACTTCTTTAGATTACATTTATTTTCGTGCCATTAATTTTTAGAAATGCAACAGTGTTTCATTCATTTATTATAGTACCTGATCTTTAATGAAGGGCCAAAATTGATTTTCTATCCATAATGTGAATTGAACCTGTTCTGTTGTATTGTATTTCTGTAGAATAGTCACCAAGACTTACATTATTCACTTTATTAAAAAGTGAAAACTATGTGACTATTCAGTCTTAACATTTCAGAATTATTGTGCTTATATGGGTTATTCTTATTTGAGTAAGAATGTTTTAGGGTCCAAGTGTCTCTTCGATCCTCAGCACAAAAAGTTAGGTTGGCATTACCAGTGCAGCATTCGGGATACTATATTATTGGGCAAAGCTGTCTTTTGGAGGAGACATTAAACCAAGACCCTATCTATACACCAGTTAGTATAAAAGATCCAACAACATTTACTTAAAAGCACAACAAGGAAACTAATGTTTATCCCTCAAACAAAAACAGAATAATCAGATTACCTGACCATCATAACGTTGTCCTTTGTGGGAGCTTTTTACATCGAAATTGGCTTGTATATTTTCATTGCAATTATGACTGCACTTGAGAGTATTTCACATGTTGGTGTCTTGAGGTAATACTAGCTACTACATGAATACAAGTCTCTCTTTACTCATTGATATCTCATAATGTAACTCGACTTAGTTGCTGTTTTGAGTGTGTGTTGCTGGAAAAGCACAGCAGGTCAGGCAGCATAGATGCTACCTGACCTGCTGTGCTTTTCCAGCAACACACTCAACTCTGATCTCCAGCATCTGCAGACCTCACTGTCTCTTAGTTGATGTTTTACTGTATGCTGAATTAGCTGTTTTACCTGATGCAATGTCATTTTGCACAGTTTAAACACTGTCAACTTGCCCTATGATGGAAAAGGGATCATAGGAAATTCTGTTTAATTATTTTTTTTTCCCTCCCACACCTGAGGTGCTGAAGTTACCTTGTGTTAAATCAGGCTAGTTTAGCATTGACTAGGTTTCCCTGTAGAGAGATCTTACAAGCCAAAAGAGTTAGCTACTCACTGGATAAACTCATTTACTCTTTGGGCCTGAAATTATGAAGGTTATTCAAGATTTTATGCTTTTGAGTTTTCCTTTGTCGTTTCTGAAAATATACGAGACTGAATGTTCTGAGCAGTAACTTGGGGTTTTTCTTCCCCCTGTGGTATTAAATACTGATTAACGGCTTCTTGTTTTATTGTCTTAGTCCCTACAAAATAATCCACAGCAGTCTGTCTGAACAATATCCCACCAGTTGTTTTTAATTCAGATATTGTAATTGTAGTTTTTTTTTAGGAACAGTCACTTCTAGTCCCGAATGAATTATTTGAATCTCCTTTGGTTGTATATTGCAAGAATGTGAGAGGAAAGCCAAACCCTCAGCTGAAACATAAAATATTGAAATCAAAAACATGGAACTTGTTTTCAGAAAATTTTTTGTTTTGATTCTTGGGATTCCACCATTACTGGCAAAGCCAGACTGTATTTATTGCCAGTCCTTAATTGCTCATAAGAAGATGGCGATGACTGTTATCATGGGCTACTATTGTCTGTGTGATTTGGATACATTCATGTTATTGTTAGGTGGGGATTTCTGGGAGTGTCATCCAGCAGTGATGCAGTCCAAAATCAAGATGCTGTGTGAAACTAGCAGGAAAACGTGAAACTGGTTGCATTTCATGCACTTGTTAGAGTCCTAGAGATCTTCAGCACACACAAGTCCCTTCAATCTATCGCATCCATGAAGTCAAAAAGAACCACCTAACTATTCTCGTCCCATTTTCCACCCTTGGCCCATAACCTGTTGTGCCTTAGTGTAACATATGCGCATCTAAGTGTCATGAGGCTTACTGTTTCTACCACCCTTAGAGGCAGTGAGTTCCACATTCCCACCACCCTCTGGGTTATAAAGAATTTTCCTCTTGATTTCTTAAATCCTTGAAGCCATTGTTATGCTCTTTTTGTTTTTTTTCTCTCTCTCTCTCTCTCTCTCTCTCTCTCTCTCTCTCTCTCTCTCTCTCTCTCTCTCTCTCTCTCTCTCTCTCTCTCTCTCTCTCTCTCTCTCTCTCTCTCCAGTCAATTCATCTCCTGCCTAAAGTGTGGCACCCAGATACTCCAGCGCTCCGGCTGCGACCTAACCAGTATCCTATTTAAATTCAGCAAAACTTCACTTCTTCAATACTTGTTGTCCTTATTAATGAATCTTACAAAACTAAATGCTTTGTTAATAGCTCTTTTTTTGTGTGCATCAGTCATTAAAAAGGTGGTAGGACAAGTATACCTAGGTTTCAGTTATCCACACTCCCATAAGAATAGTCTCCTTTCTTTTATACTGTGTCTCCGTGATATTTGTTCCAGACTGTATTATCTCACACTTCTCCACTCTATTTTCCACTTATCTACTCAGAGTGCCAACTTGTCAATGTCTTTTTGTATTTCTACATGGTCTTCCCCACACAGTTTGCAATTCTTCCAAGCTCTGTATCGTCGGGAAAATTTGAAATTGTCCCCCGCATGTTACGGTCTCGCGTTCCAATGCTGACCTTGCAGAACTTCATACGTATTGTTGTTTAACTTGAAAAATACCATTAGCCATTACACTGTTCACTATCGTTCAGCCAAGTTTGTATCCACTTTGCGGCAGTCAAAGGTGAGTTGTTGCAATTGTGTCTTGTCGATCATGCACAATACAGCGATAGTGACCTGGTGGTAGAACAGATACCAGTAAATTGGATTGCTTGTCCAGAATGATGTCTAACTTCTTGAGTTTATTTGGAGCTGCAGTCATCCATACCAATTTGTACCTCTCCCCTTTGTCCCCCTTCCGAGCCCAATTTCTGCTTCAGCATAAATACCACATTTTTCGTAGCTGCTGACAGTTCTGATGCAGTCACCGGATTCGGTATGTTAACTCTACTTTCTTTCCACAGCTGCTGCCTGACCATCTGAGTTTCTGTTTTCCAGCAATGAGTGTTTCTGTTTCAGGTCTCCAGCATCCGTAGTTCTATGTTAGATTATGTAAACGTTCAGTGTGATACGTTCTCCAACTGCCATTTAAACCTTCTTGCTGAAGTATTTGTTAACATTTTTCTAATTTAATTTGTAGAGAAACTAATTCCATGGTAGAAGAATTCATGTTGCTGGCCAATATTTCAGTTGCACAGAAAATTTATGAGGAGTTTTCAGAATGTGCATTACTCAGAAAGCATCCAGCACCTCCACTGTCAAACTATGACATCCTTGTCAAAGCAGCAAGATCCAAGGTGAGCAAATAAATCATACTTTATGGTGCTGGTTCCAAATGTTATCTTATTTGAATAAGTCTTCAAGTTACTAACATATGAGACATGTGTTGGAGCCAATTTGGATAAGTAGTATAAAAAGTTAGTTCAATTGCACAACCACCTGCCTATTTTTTGAGTGTGTGATTTATTCTTTGCTGAATACAAATTTGATATTCTAAGTTTTTTGATATTGTTATTTTGGATGTGGTTAGCCTTTTCATTAGTGTTGTGAAAATATGGGAGGAGGATGTTTTAGATGATCTAATTTTATGAATTCTATTGTTTCCAGTGGAGAAGTAGTACAATGTAAAGTTTACTAATATACATACAACCATTTGAATTAAGAACAGATATAGGCTATTAGCCCCTTTTGATCCACTGATTTTAACCATATTTCAAACTGTTTCAATTCCTTTTCATGTTCAATCTGATACAGCAACTTAATTAACTAACTGTTCTGATATAGTAACTTCACATAAACACAGTCTTTGGCAAAAAGGTAAACTCGAAGAATTCTTACAGGCAGGAGTCCAGTCTAGGAGTTTCAGAGAAAATCAGTTAGGAATCCTTTACTGAAACTTGCAACCCTTCTGCTACTGTCACATCCTGTGACTGCTACAGCTAAACAAATCCAGTAAAACCTGAATTGGGAGAACTGACCATTAAACTGTTTTGATTCAGGCTGGGAACCTAGCCACGTGGGCACCTCTGCCTTTATAACCTCTCTTCCAAAAAAAAATCCAGGACAAAATAGCCTTTCTAAAGTGACAACATTGTCACACCTCCTTGCTTTTAAAAAAAAATCCATCAATATACAAAGGTGGCTTCCTTTTAAAGCCCTTTAGTCTTACTCTATTAGTACAATGCAATATGTCTACTCTACCTTGACTCCAACCATGCAAACGTTCACTATTACATTCTATTAGTCAGTTTACTCCTGCCGCCAAATGCCTCCATCTTTGTTTGTCCAAGTTGCAACAATGCATCGGCAGTTACTTTTTCCTGTCCTGCCACATGTATAGTTATTCTGTTTTCCTAGATCTGTCTTGCCAGTGCTTTTTCTAAACCACCAACAGTGTGACTTCATGTGGCCTACTTTATTGCTGTGAAAACACCTGATCCTCAACTTGTTTTCCCCTTCATGGCTTTCCTTTTTCCCTTGTGCTAAGCTACCTTTATTATCTTCACTGAGATCTACTTTTCCTTTTCCACCTGAGGATTTCTCTTTACCCCAAATCCATCCCTCACACTTAAGACCATAAGACATAGGAGTGGAAGTAAGGCCATTCGGCCCATCGAGTCCACTCTGCCATTCAATCATGGCTGCTGGGCACTTCAACTCCACTTACCCGCATTCTCCCCGTAGCCCTTAATTCCCCGAGACAACAAGAATCTATCAATCTCTGCCTTGAAGAAATTTAGCGTCCCGGCCTCCACTGCACTCTGCGGCAATGAATTCCACAGGCCCACCACTCTCTGGCTGAAGAAATGTCTGTGCATTTCTGTTCTGAATTTACCCCCTCTAATTCTAAGGCTGTGTCCACGGGTCCTAGTCTCCTCACCGAACGGAAACAATTTCCTAGCATCCACCCTTTCCGAGCCATGTACTGTACGTCTCTATTAAGTCTCCCCTTAATTTTCTAAACTCCAATGAATACAATCTCAGGATCCTCAGCCGTTCCTCATATGTCAGACCTACCATTCCAGGGATCATCCGTGTGAATCTCTGCTGGACACGCTCCAGTGCCAGTATGTCCTTCCTGAGGTGTGGGGACCAAAACTGGACACAGTACTCCAAATGGGGCCTAACCAGAGCTTTATAAAGTCTCAGTAGCACAATGGTGTTTTTATATTCCAACTCTCTTGAGATAAGTGACAACATTGCATTTGCTTTCTTAATCACAGACTCAACCTGCATGTTGACCTTTAGAGAATCCTCGACTAGCACTCCCAGATCTCTTTGTACTTTGGCTTTACGAATTTTCTCACCGTTTAGACAGTAGTCTGTGCTTTTATTCTTTTTGCCAAAGTGCAAGACCTCACGTTTGTTCACTTTAAATTCCATCAGCCATTTCCTGGACCGCTCTCCCAAACTGTCTAGATTCTTCTGCAGCCTCCCCACTTCCTCAGTACTACGTGCCTGTCCACCTAACTTCGTATCATCTGCAAACTTCGCTAGAATGCCCCCAGTCCCTTCATCCAGATCATTAATATATAATGCGAACAGCTGTGGCCTCAACACAGAACCCTGCGGGACACCGCTCGTTACCGGCTGCCATTCTGAAAAAGAACCTCTTATCCCAACTCTCTGCCTTCTGTCAGACAGCCAATCCTCAATCCATCCCAGTAGCTCACCTCGAACACCATGGGCCCTCACCTTGCTCAGCAGCCTCCCGTGTGGCACCTTATCAAAGGCCTTTTGGAAGTCTAGATAGACCACATCCACTGGGTTTCCCTGGTCTAACCTACTTGTCACCTCTTCAAAGAATACCAACAGGTTTGTCAGGCATGACCTCCCCTTAGTAAATCCATGTTGACTTGTTCTAATCAGACTCTGCTCTTCTAAGAATTTAGAAATCTCATCCTTAATGATGGATTCTAGAATTTTACCAACAACTAAGGTAAGGCTAATTGGCCGATAATTTTCCATCTTTTGTCTTGATCCTTTCTTGAACAATGGGGTTACAACCGCGGTCTTCCAATCATCCGGGACTTTCTGTGACTCCAGTGACTCTTGAAAGATCTCAACCAATGCCTCCGCTATTTCCTCAGCCACCTCTCTCAGAACTCTAGGATGTATCCCATCGGGGCCAGGAGATTTATCAATTTTAAGACTTTTTAGCTTTTCTAGCACTTTCTCTTTTGTAATGACAATCATACTCAACTCAGCCTCCTGACTCCCTTTAATTGTTGGGATATTACTCCTGTCTTCCACTGTGAAAACTGACGCAAAGTACTTGTTAAGTTCTCCTGCTATTTCCTTATCTCCCATCACTAGGCTTCCAGCATCAGTTTGAAGTGGCCCAATGTCTACTTTTGTCTGTCGTTTGTTTCTTATGCATTGAAAGAAACTTTTACGATCATTTCTAATATTACTGGCTAGCCTACCTTCATATTTGATCCTCTCCTTTCTTATTACTCTCTTTGTTATCCTCTGTTTTTGTAGCCTTCCCAATCTTCTGATTTCCCACTGCTCTTGGCCACTTTATAGAATCTCTCTTTTTCTTTAATACATTTCCTGACTTCCTTTGTCAGCCATATCTGTCTAATCCCTCCCTGGATAATCTTTCTTTTCTTGGGGGATGAACCTCTGTACAGTGTCCTTAATTATACCCACAAACTCCTGCCATTTTTGCTGTATTGTCTTCCCTGCAAGCCTCTGCTTCTAGTCTATTTTTGTCAGTTCCTCTCTCATGCCCTCATAATTACCTTTATTTAACTGTAACATCATTACATCCGATTTTGCCTTCTCTTTCAAACTCCAGACTGAACTCTACCATATTATGATCGCTGCTTCCTAAGGGTTCCCTTACTTTAAGATCTTTTATAAAGTCTGGTTCATTGCAAAGCACTAGGTCCAGAATAGCCTGCTCCCTTGTGGGCTCCATGCTCCAAAAAGCCATCCTGTAAGCATTCCATGAATTCCCTTTCTTTGGATCCACTGGCAACATTATTTACCCAGTCCACCTGCATATTGAAGTCTCCCATGATCACTGTGACCTTGCCTTTCTGACATGCCTTCTCTATTTCCTGGTACATGTTGCGTCCCTGGTCCTGACCACTGTTAGGAGGTCTGTACACAACTCCAATTATGGTTTTTTTTGCCTTTGTGGTTCCTCAATTCCACCCACACAGACTCCACATCATCTGACGCTATGTCATTCATTTGTTTGATCCTTTCAGACTCGGTGTGCATTTGACCAGGGTCCTCCCTTAGATTCCTGAAACAGTGTCTGTAGGCTTCTAGCACAAGCATGTATGCACTTGAGATGGCTTTCTTCATCACCTCATACTCCCCAGATACCTCCTTTTGTAGTGATGCAAATATCTCACGAGCTGTACTTACCACCTTTTGTTTGACTCAAAAATAGGGTCACCGGCCACTTCATTTGTTAAGCCACTTTCTACAATGCGATGAAAAAGACTTCTACATCCTTCTCATCAAATTTAGGCATTGCTTGGATATATTTAAACAGATCCCCACCAGTCCTTTGGCTGCAATGGGTTTGCTTATCACTATCCTCCTCATTGAACTTATCTTCTTCCTTTACCTCCATCCTTTTAAGTGGACTTTCCTGTCTAAGTGCCAACTTCTGAAGTTCAACCCTCTCTCTCCCTCTCTCTCTTTTCCTTCCGTCCGTCTGTCTGTCTGTCTCTCCTGCTCCTTATTGCTGTGTCAGGGTGATTATTTCCTTTTTTCTCTTCCCAATGCTTTTACCCATAATTCGCACTGTCACTTCCTTTTAATGTTCAAGTTGCTTCATCAGCAATTGAATCCTAGCCCTTTCCAGCAAATTTAAATGTCAAGCTATTGTTGTAAGTACCTCCTTTTCTCACAAAAGCAACTCCAAGTTGTCTGCCGAATCCAACAGCTTTGTCTTGCTCACCTTTTTGTAAAGCTCCCAAAGTCACTTCCTCCATTCCCAGAAAAGTTTTAGTGACTGAAAGAGCCATTACTATATAAAGCAATGTTTAAATCAACTGAATTCACCACCTAAAATAAAAGGCAATAGCATCTACCACTGGCCACCTTTTGAGTCCAACAATACTAAGCACGAATCAGAACTCTAAAATTATCCCAAACGAGCCCCCAGTCTGTAATGGACCAAGCCAGCACCCCCGCCCCACCCCACCTCCCCAAAAATATTTTAAGAAGGTAGCCTAACCTTTTATTTTAAAGGTATATGTGAAATGGGTGTTCCAGGTGTGATGCAACTGTCAAACCACTCTGCTTTCAGCAAAACACAATTTATTTAAACTCTATAATTGAAACATGAAGGAAAGAATGCGAAATTTAGAATAACTTAACTATTGGAAAACTTAACCAATACAATACAGCAACTTAACTAATTAACTGTTCCAATATAGTAACATCCCATAAACACCCTTTGGCAAAAAGGTGAATTCAAACACTGATTCTTACAGGCAGGAGTTTACGAGAAAGTCAGTTAGCAGTTCTATACTGAAACTTGCAACCCTTCTGATACTGTCACATCCTGTGACTGCTACATTTGGGTGAACTGGCCAATCTCCTTCCATTGTTAAATTATTTTTAAAAAAGCAATACTGTTGATTCATGCAGGAGCCCTAACCACATCGGCACCTCTGCCTTTTCAACCTCTCTTCAAAAAATCCAGAACACAACAACCATTTAAAGTGACAATGTCGTCACAATTGCACACTGTAGCTACATACTAACTTTGTTATATCTAGATATCTCTGCACCTCTGATTTTTCTTTTAGTTTTCTTCATTTCACTAATAACTCTTATTTTTACTACTTCCTACTAAAGTGAATAACTTCTCATGTGATATTCCTTCTACCAGATTTTTGCGCAGTCACTCAAATTCTTTATTTCTGTTTGGAACCTCGTTCTGTCCTTATCGCAGTATACATTTCTATCTTTGTGTCACCTGTAAATTTATCAACTTTTCCTTTGCTCTCCTCAACTGAGTCATTGAGTTGTACAGCATGGAAACAAGTCCTTCGGTCCCACCAGTCCATGCCACCCATAATCCCAAACTAAATTACGCCCACCTGACTGCACTTGGTTAGTGTTTCTCTAAACATTTTTATTCAAGTATGTAAATTGTAAAAAGTTAAGGCCTCAGCTCAGACTTCTGCAGTACTCTACTCATCATATCCTGGCAGTGAGAAAAAGACTGATTTATCCCCCCCCCCCCCCCAAAATACTGTTTTCTTCCAGCCAGTTTTATATTCATGTTAAGGTATTGCACCATGAATTTGTACTTTGTGAAATACTCTCTGATGGGCTTTCTGCAATTTCCAATAATAGTATTGGCTAAAAGCTCCCCTTTATTCATAGCAAATATTTTCTTTCAAAGCATTTCACTTACTTGATCAAATTTGGAAAACAGGATAACCCTCCCAATTAGTTTGAGATTTTTTTCCCCCAAGTGTCCAGATGAAACCACCTTCTTCATAATCAATTCTGACACCTTCTCCATGACAGATGTCAAGTTAACTAGCCTATAGATTCCTTTTTCTTGGTCCCTCCCTTCTTTAGTAACAAAACGTATTTGTTATTTTCTAAATTGATTTTAAACATGTCCAGGTTCTGGCAAGATTTGGAAAATTAACACTAATGTATCTACTGGCTCATTTAAAATCTATTTGAAGACTTTAGAATGAAGCTCACCTGGGCCTACAGACTTATCACTGTGTAGCTGTTAGTTTTCTCAGCACCACTTCCCTTGTAATTGTCATTTTTTACTAAATTCCTTCCTCCCTTATATCTCGTGATATACTCCAGCTAATACTATGAAGACAAAAACAAAGTATCTGTTCTTTTCATCCGCCATTTTGTTATTACCTACTATTAATTCCTGATTTTTTTTTTCCTCACTGGATGATGAACATTCACATTGCTTACTCTTTATTTTTCCTTTTCAAATACCTGTTTAAAAAGTCTTCATTTTTAATCGTACATTTCTAGCTACTTCTCGTACTCATAATTTCTTTCTCTTGATTTCATCTTTTGGTCATTGTCTGCTGTTTTTTATATTCTGTTCAGTCATCAGACTTGCTTCTCTTTGTGTAATTACATATTTTCTTTTCTTAAGTTTGATGCTATCCTTAACTTGTTTAGTTAATTGTGAATGGTGGGTCCTCCTGTTAGAATTTTTCTTTGTATTCAGAATATACTTTTTTAATGAAATAAATGAATAAATGTTTGCCAGTGCTTCTCCATTAAGCTAATCCTGGCCGAGTATCCCAATCCAGTTTTTATGCTGGTGTAATTACTAACTGACCCACTTTTTTCCCTTTTCAAACTGAATGTAAAATCCCATCATATTGTTGTCTCTGCTATTTGAGTTGCCTTTATTCTGAGGTTATTAATTAATTATTTCACATTATCCAATACCAGTACTCAGTATCCAATCTTTGTCACTCAGTACCTAATCCTATCTCTCTGCAATGTTTATCTGATAGTATACATTGAAGCAAATAAATACAATCAATTTGTTTACTTTGATATGAATGCAATGTGCATTCAGAATCAGAGTCTTTAATTTTGTCTTTTGTTATCTTTTGTAACATCTAGTCTTGACTTCTGATGCATTCTTAGGTTTCTCCTTTCTGTCCCTTCCTAGTATTCTCTGATTTAATTTTCCATTATATGTTTTGCTGCCTGCGTTGTCTTTATCCCTTTATTTGCTAAATCTGCCAAGCTTGATTTCTCTCCTGTGTTGTTCAGTTTAAAGCCCTGTTTGCTTCCTTATTTATGCAGTTTGCTGGAACACTGTTCCCAGCACAGTTCAGGTACAGACCCTTCCAACTATACCGACTTTGCCCAGTACTGACGTCAGTCCCCATAAACCACTTGCCCCACACCAATCTTTCAGCCACATGTTTATTTCACCAGTTTTATCTGTTCTCTGCCATTTTGGCCCATGGCTCAGCTAATAATACAGAGGTCATTACTCTTGGGGTAGCACACTTCAATTTAGTGCCTCAGTCCTGATATTGTCTAAACAGAATTTTTTTCCTAATCCTGCTTTGTTGGTAGAGCATTTGTGAACCATGATTATTTGCGCCATTCTTTCCCACTCCAAGTTCTTGTTGAGCCTTGAGCAGTATCCCAAGTCCTGGCACTAAGTAGGCAACATAGCTTTCTGGACATGCCGCCTTGTCTGCACAAAATACTGTCCATCCCTCACTATATTATCCTCTACTACTACTACAACATTTGTTTTCACTCCTCCTAGAATTTGAACAATTGTATTTTTTTTCAATCTGATGTCATTCTCGTAATACCTTATGAAATAGTTCACAAATCTTCTGAATGAGATGGGATGATGACCACTGTCAGAGTCTTTGTAAACCATTTGCAAATACCTGGAACATGTTTTTGGTAAAAGTGATCAGATAGAGGTCGATTTCATTAAGTGCTATGAAGAATGCATGTAGAATTTAAATATAAATTTGTTATGTGGACACAGCAGTAACATAGAGATGTACAGTTTTTTTTAAGTGAGAAGAAATACAATGGTGCTTGAGTTGTTTCCTATTCCTCTTAGAATTTAGATATCCAGACTGATTCAGCCAAAGCCTTAGCGGATTCTCTGGATAATGCTGAAGTTCCTGGTTCTCCATATTTGAATACACTCTTGCGAATCTTGACAACGCGTTGTATGATGCAGGCAGTTTATTTTTGTTCTGGAATGGATACAGACTTTCATCACTTTGGTCTGGCTTCACCTATCTATACTCATTTCACATCACCAATCAGAAGGTGTGGATCTTGTAAAATGATTTTTTTGTATGATGTTTAGCACCTGAATGAAACTCATGCCCACACAGCTACAGTTCAAATGGACAGGAAATCCTCGTAATGAAGGGGAGCTCATTACTAATGCTTTAGTGTTTTCTTCAGCCTAAAATTAGTATCCAATACTAAAAGAGAAAAAAGTTATGCTTTGTTTTGGGAAGGAGTTTCATGCATAAAGTGTCTGATTGAGACAGCATTTTTTCCTAAATGTACTTAATTAGTTTGGATCTCACTGGAGTTAAAATAATTCCTGTCCTAAATGAACATTATCACCAGTGTAGCATTTGGATGTATTTAATTTACTAGTTCAAAAATAATTTTGAGCTTATTGCATAATCTGATCAAGTATCAGATATGTTCCTTTGGAGTATTTACTGAGTGAATGTCATATATTTTTAAATGATCCCTGCACAAAAGTAATTCTATTCTTCTGTTTTAATCCTGTATTGTATTGGATATCGATAATGTGATATTGGAAAGTTTCACTAATCCTTTTTGGATTTTGATCAGTATTATAAACAGTCACTTGTGATGTCTTGTGTTTGCCTTTTTGTAGGTATTCTGATGTAATAGTACATCGTCTTTTGGCTGTGGCAATTAATGCTGATTCTACCTACCCAGATCTCATGGACAAGCATAAACAACAAGCTTTGTGTAATAACCTTAACTACCGTCACAAAATGGCACAGTATTCTCAGCGGGCTTCTGTGGCATTCCATACCCAGGTAAAAATTAATGTCCGTAATATTTCATATCTTGAAACTACTTAACTTAACGGAAATAACCTTATTTGAAGACTCAAATGATTGCTTGAATTCTAGTAATTTTGTTGTTGATTATTGGTTTAGAAGAATTTTACTACCTGGCTAAAATATATTTATTAAATATGTTTTTGCTGAAATTCTCTTTCTTTACAATTCCACCAAAATCTTCAAGAAATTGTAATATAACTATGCAACAGAAGCTTTAGCCTGTTGTTTAAATTAGACAATTGTAGAATTTTTGCATTAAACAACATTTATTGGTACGTAACAGCTCTCTACAGACATGATCAAAATGTCCAGAAGCTTTTTTTTCGTTCTTTTGACACAATAACTTGATTTTGTCAAGCACAAGCAAATTTGCTTTGTTATTGAAAGTTTGGTTATTATGCCAAGTCAGGTTTTGTGTCTCAAATGACTTTGTTTGCCTTTTAAGTTCTAAATTCTTTCTATTTAATGTTATTGCAGTTATTCTTTAAAACCAAAGGAATTGTTGATGAAGTTGGTTATATCCTTTTTCTGAAAAAGAATGCCATTGTAGTCCTCATTCCAAAGTTTGGTTTGGAGGGTACTGTCTTATTTGAAGAGAAAGGCAAACAATCCCCAAAGTTGCACTACAACCAAGAGGTACATAACTTTCATTTCATCCTTTTACAACTAATTTCACTTTTCTTTGGTATAATACGCTTCCTGTTCTTAATTAACCATCATGTAATTCCATACAAACCTATTTTATTTTAGAAGATTTGGTTGGACCATCTCTTTTTTTTTATTATTGCTTATGCAAACACATTACCAGGCTATCATTGCAAACTCCCTTCCAAAAGGGAGATGACATTATTGGTTTGGTGTCAAAAACAGTCAGACTCAAGATAACCTAATGACCCTATGATGGTTGTAAAAGTGAAAGAAAAATATTGCTTTTTGATCCTCAAATTTTTTTGTATTTAAAAAAAAAATCAAAAAATATAGACTTTATTATTTTTATCTTTAATGTTCTTTCAGGTTCCTTCTTTATCAGTAGAAGGCACAATATTCAACATGTTTGACAAGGTAACTGTAACAATCACATTGGATGCATCAAATGTCCAACATCAGAAGATTCGAATGGCACTGGTCGACCCAGTGGTAAGTGTTCGATTTTATTTAAACTTTACCATTTATAAAAGAGTTTATGTATTAAACAACTAGACATCTGCAAGGTAATGTATGTGGGCAGGAAAGTTGTAGCCATGATAAACTGCCATCTCTTGTTGACCAGGAGACTGTTTTTTGTAAATGACCTGTACCCGTTTCATTGTTAGCTGATGGCAGCTTTTACCAATGGAAAACATCTGCTGCTGTGTGATCACATGCACATCTTGTGTACACCTCTGCCCCTTTTTAAATCTTCATTAGAATCACGTGGGAACCAACAAAAAAGATTGGTTTTGTATGTTTATATTAGTGCTTGTAATTTTAAATTGCAATATCTATATCAAACAATCGAGCTTGCCCTTTAGTTTTTCTGACCACTCCTAAGATATCTGTGGTTAATTTAAAATTGTCACTTCTGTCCACATTCTGAATCCCTCCATTTAATTAGGATGTATGGAATGCTTTTGATGAACATTTGTAGGAAAAATAGGCGAATGAGAACAGCTGAGTAAAGAGCTCTTTACATTGTATTCGATGCCAGTGTTGAAAAGCCACATTTCATATTCCTGTTATTTCCTGAATAAAAGAGGGAGAACCAGTTCAGATTAACAGATGCTGTATTCTTAAAGGATAAAGACTTGAGGATAATTGGTGTCACTGTCAATACATGTAGTTTAGACAGAATAATCAACCACCTTGTTAAAAGATGCATAGTCAAAGAGTAGCTCTTTGCATTGTGGATGTAGGTTTGTGTGCTGAGCTGGAAGGTTCATTTTCAGACGTTTTGTCACCATACCAGGTAACCTCTTCAGTGAGCCTCCAGATGAAGCAGCGCTTTGTCCGGACGCTCACTGAAGATGTTACCTAGTATGGTGACGAAATGTCTAAAAATGAACCTTCCAGCTCAGCGAGCAAACCTATATCCAGAACCTCAACCTGGGCTACAAATCTTCTCAAAAATATTTACATTGTGATTGAAGTGCTATCCCCTTTGTTTGCCAGATTTATTGGCAAGTAACATTTTTGTGATGATTGGGAGAGTTTTTGTTTGAAATTTGTATTTCATATATTAATTGGAACAAAATATGTTTTCTAGTCAGAGTATCCAATCCACACCATCAGTCATTACAACATACAGATGATTTCACACTTGCGATGTTCATTATGAAACCTCAACACTACTTGTGTAAGATTGATTAATTATTGGTAGTTTAACTTCTCCTTCTCATTAAACCTTAAATTGCTCCCATATATTTGTCCTTTTTAAATTATTTTTGAAAAGAAATCAATAAAATATTGCCTTACACCAATTCACAATTTTACAGTCAAGGCAAAAAAACAATGTAGTTCAAAATTAAAAGTGGAGAAATCATATTTCCTTTTTTTAAACCTGTAGAACCTGTTCATGCCACATATTCAGCTTTTGGAAGACTTCAATATGTAAACATTTTGTAAGTTTATTTGTATATTTGTTTCTTCTAACAGATTCCTGGAGTTAGTGTTCCAAGAAATACATCACAGAAAAATACTAGTATTGAAGAACCAGAGATGAAAAAAGCTAAGCTAAACTAGGAAAGTTCCACTCTTCCTGGCTATCACTCTTGATAAATAAGTTCTAGTTCGTTTAACACAAAATATCTGTTTTAAGTAAAGATAAATATGTATAATGCATAAAATCATATGATTTAAATGTTTTTATAACTCAATGTTTTGAATAAAATGTTGAATTTTTATATACTTTCACATTTTTAAATGGGATTCATAGTTTATTTTCAGTATATTCTGTTTTTATTTCAAAAAGTCAGTAGAATGTGGCGTGAAAAGTAAAAGTTAATGCTTCATGTCTGTGACCCTTGATCAGAAATTGAATACTTTTGAGTAAGGGATGGATGAGACAAGGAATAAAGGAGGCCTGAGATACTTTCAAAGACAGGAAAGATAAATGACCAACAGAATTGCTGGTCTTCAGGGGTTAAAGAGGACAGGATTTTGAACTATGTGTATATCAAGTTGTGTAGATTGGTTGGTTGTTATACTGCAGTAAGGAGAGCAGTGCATTGAAAGTTACCACACTGATTTATCTCTTGAAGACCATAACAAATCAATTTAAAAACTCACTCTGGTCCATTTCAAATAATTGTTTGCTATAAACAAAAGTTTCAATTTAGCCTCCAGACAAATGACCAACAACTTAAGCAGAGCAAATTCAATTCCCATTTTGCACTGATTTTTCTCCTTTTCCACATTCTATTACAACATGTTAAAAGTCAAGTTTTAAAAAGTGTTGTAAACTGACTTTGATAATTATTTCATTAAACAATATTGTAGTTTTTTTGGTAGTGGAGTACATGACTATAAATAATTTAGTACATTAGTGTGAAAAAGTGTTTCAATGTACACACAGAATTATCTTAGATATTTTCTCAAAGCTTTTTGTATGGCAAAATTAGAATTTAAGAAAAATCTCAGTAACAGGAAAACAGCATTTATACTGTGCAATGTATTTTCCCTTTAGCTTGATATTTTTTGCACATTGTCTTAAGTGCCAAGATGAAAAGTTTCAATACAGTACTTTTACAGCAATATTTGAGTTCTATACTAAATCTGAGGTGGTGGTACAGTAAAGACCAAATGAAAGGTATTAGTTCATACAATCCTAAGTGTAGATCTGTCACAGTCAATTATCCAGCGAGCACGCTTGTTGTCTGAGGAGTTTTGTTAATAAATGTGGGATCGGATCTCTGATCATTTTGTGTATTAGGATTCATATCCTATCTGGATCCACTTTGATGGCTGTGCAACATTTAAACAGGATATTTGAGTCTCTTGGAGTTCTCTGATAATCTAGATAATCCTCCTGAAGTTTAGGAAATCCAAACTTGCATGCAGGGAAACCCTGCCTTAACCAAGACAAACATTTATTGTAATATTGTTTCCTAAGTTACACAGGTTACAATACATGAAAAATATGTTCTGAATTGGTAGTCCTTTAGTTTGAAGTGCTTTGGATGTCCTAAGGTTGTGAAAGATGTTACATAAATGCAAGTTTGTCTTTTACCACTGCCTTGGCTATAAATCAAAACCTATTAAATTAAATTTGTCATCTCTAGGTCTTCAGAAACTGACACTTGGATATCAATTGTGCTAACTTGTGAACCCATTTCTCATGATATTCAATTCTGTCCAGCACTCGTCACTCCTAGCAATGTCTTAACTGCATGCACGTTGTCTTTAAAACCCTCAAAGCCCTCTCTCTGATCCTCACCACAAGGCTCGTATATTGATCTTGCCAAGTTTGGAAAGTGAATTTATAAAGTTGGTGATATGACAATTAAGCCAATGTCCTTTGTGGAAGAAAACCAGCCACTTTTCTGAGTATACTTATATAGTCATACTTGCTCTTTAGTGCACTTCTTGAAATATGTGATATTGCTAGCGTCTCCCTGACCAAGCCAAGCTCTGGACTAATTAGTGCTGCTGCTTCAATGGGTACCAGACTACTTTCAGCTTCAATCAATAGGTATTCAAAAATAATGTAATCAGCTGTGATGCTGACAGCAATGGGATTGAAGACGCCACAAAATATGACTTTAACATTAAGGCTTTTGATTCTAATTTTAGTTTGAACATCAACTTTGTATTGAAATCAGTGCAGCTAGGGAAAAAACTATTGATTTATCAATAAACTATCTTTACTGTCTTGAAGATAATTGCCAATATAGATTGTAGACTTTTTATTATTCCTTTCTTTGGTTGTGGATATCACTGGAAAAGGTAATCATTTATTGTCCTGCCCTTGAGCATTCACTTCAGAGGATAGTTAAAAGTCAACCACATTGCTGTAGAAATAAAATGGAGTACAGACCAGACGAGGATGGCAGACTTCTTTCCTTAAAGGGCATTAATTAACTACACGGGTTTTTACATTAATCAATGGGTGTTTCGCAGCACCATTAGAGATTTGCTTTAAATTCTACCTGCTACAGTGAGATTTCAACCTATGCCCCTCTGGTGGTAGCCCTGGACTCTTAAAATATTAGTAAAATGGCATTACCACTACAGCACTGTATTTCCATGTTGTGCTCAAAGGAACTGCATTATAATGAGTGGATGAAGCTTTGTTGGAATTTCTGCTGTTCAAAGAGAGCATGAAGTTGGTAACTGTTAGAAAGTAATCAGTTTAGGATTGTTTTGCAGATAACAGGAAAGACAAAGTTAGAAAATGCACATATGGTGTGATGGACTATGAGGACACTATTATTGTGAAGGGGAATAGGGAGTGTGTAATGCCAGCATGCAGGAAATGGAACAGAAAACAAATGTTAGCTAATTATTCCTTAGCCATAAAACTGTTAGAGGAAGTTGAATTCTTAGACGAATGAAATGAAAAAGATTAGAACAATTAAATTAATCACAGAAGTGGTGAGGTTTACAGCATAAGCATACATAAAGATGTGGACAGTAAGTAATACCTGGCAGAGTAATGGTGACAGATTCATGTATTTGCAGAATCAGTTACAAATGACTATCAACTTCCACTTACTGCATTTTGTTGGAGAAATCCACTTTTATCAAGAACAATTGCTAGTTATGATCACAAATTCTATTTTCCTTATTTGAGATCTTTCTAAATAGGTGAGATAAATGATTTGCTGCAGTGATCTGTTAAGATAGGTTGCTAATGGTTATTCCTGTAAGAAGTCCTTCCCAATCTCATCTTGTTGACTGACAATACTGTTGTCAACAGCCACTCTGATATTGAAATTAAAGTGAAATGACAGAATGTGGGATTTGAAGCTTAAGTCAGGGACAAGATAATGCCAGGGGTCTGTACTACCATCCTCCACTTGAACATGCTTGGAAAGAATATGATTGAGAGCTCAAAATTCTCAGCTTTGATCTTGCTCTGTTATTGTTCACTCTTGACAAAATGAGTAGTGTTCTGATAGATAATTTACGGAGTAATTGAACTGAGCTACACTCAACATTTAAATCTGTTAAAACAGATGCTTTAATTGGACAGCAGTGTAAAATTGTGCCTTAAACAAAATGACGTCCTACCCTTTAGCAAAAGTAACATCTCAGGTGAGCTACAACTGAGCTAAAGAGGCAAAGGGAAGAATTGGAAAATTTTATGTTTACACAAAAAAAGCATTGTTTTCTAAACCACTCTCTTGGAATCGAGTTTGCCACAGGTCTTTAAAATGATGTCTCTCTGAACACCAATGTCTACAATAATTATTAGGGCAACTCCCTACATATTATGTAACAAATTTTGAAGTGTACTTTTGCAGTATGCAAAGACAAATTATGCATTCAAATGTAAGGTCAAAAAAATTGAAACACAGGAATTAGACACTTGTTTTTATTAAATACTGATTTTTAAAAAGGCACATGTAATTCCACAAAATATTGCTAGTAGACCACTTAAACATTTAGGTCTAAAATGTAAACATAAGATTTTTCTTGCCATTTAATAAAAATATTTGATTCAGAGGAATCAGAGCATTTTTTTAAAAACAGAATATTAAGAGTATATTTTTAATGTCAAATTTAAACTTGATTGTACCAGCCTCTCTGTGCATCCAAGCTCATTTGACAATTCTTGGAGTGCCAAGGTCCTAATTTAGATGTTCCTATTCATAAAGCCAAGTGACAAGTCATTGAAGGGATGGTGAATGGCCATTGATTTTAGATTTTGTTGAAAAAGTTCTTTAAATATATTTTCTTCCTAATAAAATGATATACCATATACCTGGCCATAACGACACGCTTGATAAGCAAAAATCCCCAATAGTCATACTTGTCTGTGTAAATTTAAGTGGGAAAAAATGCATAGACTAAAGCTGTTGCTTTAAATGCATGATTTTACAAATAATTGATCAGTAAATTCAGGTACTTTATAAATAGCCTCTTTTTGATTACATGCAATTTTTTTTTAGAAGTGCGCCAGTCGTTCGAATTGCACTTCAGACATTTTCAGGTTATTAGTAAAATCAGACCAATTGTAGCATTTATAAATTCATTTTAAATCCTTCTAAATTTAACAAAGAATACTGATTATAATAATGTACTTTTCAGTCATGACTCAGTTAAAACATAGACATAGGGTTATCAGTGATGGGCTCAGGTTCCTCCAAAGTCATTTCAAGGGGTTGTTTTGTGAAACATAATTTCTCATCACGTAGTCTGGATGGAGAATATTTTCCTGTAAGGAAAGAACAAAGTTAGAGGAAAGTGACATGCACTACCTTAAATCCCTCCAAACTTCCAATTTTAAAACAAATTCCATCCCTCACCCTATTATGTAAGCAATAACTTATTTCAGATTTTATTCTACCCTCCACCTCAAGTGGCCTTTAATTGTGAATTTAACCTGATCCTGTTCTCTAATTGTGCACTTTCAGCAAGGTCAGTATTAATCAAAGGTCACTGCTGCAAACTTTGTGCTAACTGGTCTGGACTACAATAGCTGTCAACCTCCAAACAAATCTTCCAATTTTGTAAACTTCGAATAGAGACTCCTCTGAGGAGGAATTTGTATGGCTAAGCCAGAAGGTCTAGGTTCAAGTCCCAGCTGCCTTGGAAATGTGTCATTACATGTCCAAACAAGCTAATCAAAAAGAAATTACCAAGACTAAGCACATCTGTTTGACTGCATTTACCACAGACTTCAGAATAATCAAATGAAAGTGTCTAATGTTCTTCTGGCCAGCCTCCCATTCCCTACACTCTGATCTACATCCCCCACATCTGACATGCCATAAGCACTGCTAATCCCCCAGGTATCTCTGATCAAATAATCTATAAAATTATTTGTTTTCATTGCATGTAGTAAACATTAAAGTTCAATATGAAAAACAATAACAGTTTGACCCATTTGCTGAAAACAGAAAAAGATTTGGAAAAATTCAAGTGAATTGGTTTACAATTATTTAGCATCGATAAAGAAATTTTACCCCAATTTACCCTAAAACATTTGTATATTTCAGAAAATCTATCTCTGGTTAAAAAAAAATCAAATGAACTGCAGATGCTGTAAATCAGAAACAAAAACAGAAATTGCTGGAAAACCTCAGCACGTCTGGCAGTGTCTGGAAAGAAATCAGAGTTAATGTTTAGGATCCTAGCTACCATCAGATCTGAGGAAGGGTCACTCAATTCAAAATGTTCACTCTGATTTCTCTACAGATGCTGAGCTCCTGCGAAGCTTTTCCCACAATTTTTATTTCTGGTTAAATTAGGTTCAAGAAAATGCATATTGTGCATAAGGCCACTAATGCAAAGAATATAGATGCAAACATACACTGCATGAATTGCATTCGGTGAGTGTATCACCATTTAGATTGTATACTTTCAACACATCCTACCAAAACACAGACAATTTCATATTTCCAAATTATATTTCATTTGTCATATCTTTGCCCACTCACTTAACCTATCCATATCATTTGTGGCCTCTGTCATCTACACGTCTTATTTTCTTACCTATCTTTGCTGATCAGTAAATTTGACAACCCCACCTTTCACTCCATCATCCAAGTCATTAATCTAAAATTTAAAGACTTGAGGTCCCAGTGTCTGTGACATGCCACTTATTACATCCTTCACACCAGACAAAGACCATTTATATCTACTGTTTCCTGTTAATCAGCTAATCATTTATACATCCTAAAATGCTACTCCCACACAATGACCTTTTACTTTCCATAATAATCATTGAGGTGGTACTTTATAAAATGCCACTTTAGTTCTCCTTCATAGATTGTGAATATTCATTCTTCAAAGAACGATTAAACATAAATTTTCCTTTCATAAAATCATGTTACTGCTGAATAATAACCTTGGACTGACTGACGTGTACTGCTAAAACTTCTTTAATAGTAAGGAAAATGTTAGAAGCTATGACAGATGCTTAGTTACTGGGCGTCTTGTTTCCTGCTTTGTATCTCCTGTTTAGGAAAATTAAAATAAATGCATTACTATCTCACAAGCCACTTAGAATACCAGAGGTTTATTTTGATTAATTCATGGTATGTGGGCATCACAGGCCAGGCCAGTATTTATCGCCTATCCTCAGTTGCCCTTGAAGTGGTGGGAAGCTGGCATCTTGAACAGCAGAAATCCATTTGGTGTAGATAATGCCAATAATAAGGGAGTTCTGGGAGTTTGTCCCAGTGACATTGAAGAAACAACAAAATATTTCCAAGGTCAGGATGGTGAGTGCTTTGAAAGGGAATTTGCAGCTGGAGGTGTTTACATGTATGTGCTTTCCTGGTCCTTTGAGATGGTAACAATCGTCAATTCAAAAGGTACTAAGAAACCTTGGTGGATTTCTGAAGTATATCCTACAGACAGTACACACTGCTGCTACTGAGCATCAGTGGTGCAGACAATGTGTGTTTGTAGATGTTGTACCAATCAAGCAAACTGCTTTGTCCTGGATAGTGTCAAGCTTCTGAAGTGTTGTTGGAGCTGCATTTACCCACTCAACTGGGGACTATTCTATTATATTCCTGACTCATTTCTTGTGGAGGTGGATAGGCTAAGGGAGGTGGAAGTTACTTACTTACGGCAGGATTCCTAGCCTCTGAACTTGACTAGCCATATGAATCTTGTGATTGCATGAGCAGGTCAGTGTCTGGTCAATATTTGATCTAACTCCAGGATGTTGATTAGAGTCTTCAAGATGTACAGCATGGAAACAGACACTTCAGTCCAACCCGTCCAGATATCCCAACCCAATCTAGTCCCACCTGTCAACACCTGGCTTATATCCCTCCAAACCCATCCTATTCACATACCCATCCAAATGCCTTTTAAACGTTGCAATTGTACCAGCCTCCATCTCTTCCTCTGGCAGCTTATTCCACACACATATCACCCTCTGTATGAAAATATTGCCCCTTATGTCCCTTTTATATCTTTCCCCCCCTCACCCTAACCCTATGCCCTCTAGTTCTGGACTCCCCAACCCCAGGGAAAAGACTTTGTCTATTTATCCTATCCATGTCCCTCATGATTTTGTGAACCTCCACAAGGTCACTCCTCAGCCTCTGCTCCAGGGAAAACAGCTCCAGCCTCTTCAGCCTCTCCCCATATCTCAGATCCTCCAACCCTGGCAACATTCTTGTAAATCTTTTCTGAACCCTTTCAAGTTTCACAACATCTTTCTGAGAGGAAAGAGACCAGAATTGCACGCAATATTCCAACAGTGGCCTAACTAATGTCCTGTGTAGCTGCAACATGACCTCCCAACTCCTGTACTCAATACTCTGACCAATAAAAGAAAGCATACCAAACTCCTCCTTCACTATCCTATCAACCTGTGACTCCACTTTTAAAGAGCTATGAACCTGCACTCCAAGGTCTCTTTGTTAAGCAACACTCTCTCGGACCTTACCATTAAGTGTACAAGTCTTGCTTTCCCAAAATGCAGCACCTCGCATTTATCTGAATTAAACTCCATCTGCCACTTCTCATTCCATTGGCCCATCTGATAAAGATCCTGCTGTAATCTGAGGTAACCTTCTTTGCTGTCCACTACACCTCCAATTTTGGGGTTATCTGCAAATTTACTAACGGTACCGCTTATGCTTACATCCAAATCATTTATATAAATGACAAAAAAAAAAGAGGACCCAGCACTGATCCTTGTGGCACTCCACTGGTCACAGGCCTACAGTCTAAAAAACAACTCTCCACTCCCACCCTCTGTCTTCTACCTTTGAGCCAGTTCTGTATCCAAATGGCTAGTTCTCCCTTTATTCCGTGAGATCTAACCTTGCTAACCAGTCTCCCTTGGGGAATCTTGTCAGACACCTTATCGAAGTCCATATAGATCACATCTTCTGCTCTGTCCTCATCAATCCTCTTTGTTACTTCTTCAAAAAACTCAATCAAGTTTGTGAGCCATGGTTTCCCATGCAGAAAGCCATGTTGACTATCCCTAATCAGTCCTTGCCTTTCCAAATACATGTACATCCTGTCCATCAGGATTCCCTCCAACAATTTGCCCACCACCGACATCAGGCTCACTGGTCTATAGTTCCCTGGCTTGTCTTTATTACCCTCCTTAAACAGTGGTACCACGTTAGCCAACTTCCAGTCTTCTACACCTCACCTGTGACTATCAATGATACAAAATATCTCAGTAATGGAAACACCATTTAATGTCAAGGGGTGATAGTTAGAGATGATCATTGCCTGGCATTTGTGTAGCAGAAATGTTATTTATCACTTATCAGACCAAACTTGGATATCATTAATGTTTCATGCATTTACACATAGACTGCTTTAGTATTTATGGATTTGCAAAAGGCATTCAGCGTTGTACAATTGCTGTGAACATACCCCCACTGCTGACCTTATGATAGAGGAACGGTCACTGATGAAGCAGTTCAAGGTAGTTGAGCCTCTGACATGACCCTGAACTCCTGTAGAAATGTCCGAGGTACAAGATGCTGCTACAACCACAACCACCTTTCTATGTGCCAGGTATACCTCCAACCAACTACTGACTGAAGTTTTGCTAGGGCTCCTTAATGCCATAATCTATCAAATGTCGTCTTGATACCAAGGATCAATTGTGTTAGGGGATTCTCTAGTCAGAGGTACAGACAGACCTTTCTGTGGCCAGCAACAAAAAGTCAGAATGATATGTTGCTTCCCTGGTGCCAGGATCAAGGATGTTTCAGAGAGGGTGCAGAATGTTTTCAAGGGGGAAGAGGGACCAGCAAGAGATCATTCTCCACAATAGAAACAAAGACATAGGAAAAGAAAAGGTTGAGATTCTAAAGGGAGATTACAGAGTGAGTTAGGAATTTAAAAAAGGAGGTCCTCAAGAGTAGTAACATCTGTATTACTCCCAGTGCAACGAGCTCGTGAGGGCAGGAATGGGAGGATAGAGTATATGAATGCATGGCTGAGGAACTGGTATCTGGGAGAAGGATTCACATTTTTGGATCATTGGAATCTCTTTTGTGGTAGAAGTGACCTGTACAAGAAGGACGGATTGCACCTAAATTGGAAGGGGATTGATATACTGGTAGGGGAATTTGCTAGAGCTGTTCGGGAGGATTTAACCTAGTAAGGTGGGCAAGTGGGACCCATGGAGATAGTGAGGAAAGAGATCAATCTGAGACTGATACAGTTGAGAACAGAAGTGAGTCAAACAGTCAGGGCAGGCAGGGACAAGGTAGGACTAATAAATTAAACTGCTTTTATTTCAATGCAAGGGGCCTGCCTAACAGGGTAGACAGATGAACTCATAGAAATTACAGAAACATGGCTCAGGGATGGACAGGACTGGCAGCTTAATGTTCCAGAATGCAAATGCTACAGGAAGGACAGAAAGGGAGGCAAGAGAGGAGGGGGAGTGAAGTTTTTAATAAGGGATAGCATTACAGCTGTGCTGAGGGAGAATATTCCCAGAAATACATCCAGGGAAGTTATTTGGGTGGAACTGAGAAATAGGAAAGGGATGATCACCTTACTGGGATTGTATTATAGACCCCAATAGTCAGAGGGAAATTGAGAACAAACTTATAAGGAGATCTCAGCTATCTGTAAGATTATTAGGGTGGTTAGGTTAGGGGATTTTAACTTTCCAAACATAGACTGGGACTGCCATAGTGTTAAGGGTTTAGGTGGAGAGGAATTTGTCAAGTGTGTACAAGAAAATTTTCTGATTCCGTATGTGGATGTACCGACTAGAGAAGGTGCAAAACTTGACCTACTCTTGGGAAATAAGGCAGGGAAGGTGACTGAGGTGTCAGTGGGGGAGCACTTTGGGACCAGTGACCATAATTCTATAAGATTTAAAATAGTGATGGAAAAGGATAGAACTTCAACTTTTGGATCTGGTCTAAGTTAGAAAAAGGCCAATTTTGACGGTATTGGGCAAGAACTTTACAAAGCTGATGGGGGGGGCAGATGTTTGCAGGTAAAGGGACGGCTGGAAAATGGGAAGCCTTCAGAAATGAGATAATGAGAATCCAGAGAAAGTATATTCCTGTCAGGGTGAAAGGGAAGGCTGGTAGGGATAAGGAATGCTGGATTCCCTCTGTCAGTTTCGCCTCTGAAATTCAGCTGTAATTATGTAGTCCATTAGGAACCAAGCACTTGACCGTTATTACAACTTACTCAGTACCACTTCTCTGGTGATTGCAAGTTTTTTCAACACTCCTCTCTCACTCTTCCATTTTCTGATTTATTGCTCCTTTTGGGATATTACTTATATTCTCTATAGTAAAGACTGATGGAAATTACCTACTTGATTCCTCTGCTGTTTCTTCATTTTCCATTATCAATTCTCCACACTTATTTTCTATAGGACTAATACTTGCTTGACTTTCTAAAAAGAAATTATAGAACCTTTTACAGTCTGCTTTACTTTTGGATGACTCTTTCTTGCACTCTAATTTTTCCATCCTTGTTACTTCTTTCACCATTATTTGCTTTTATATTCTGATCATTTTTGCTGATCATTTTTGTTTCAGTTGCCACCTGTAATATTAATCATTATAATTAACTGCTTGTTTGATGTTATCTTTAACATTCTTACTCAACCATGGTTGTGGATTTGTCCCTTGCATTTTAAAAAAAAAATTACTCTTTGGAATGTATTTATTCTGGGTATTCTGAAATATCCCCACAACTTCATCTTTATTCTTTAACCTAATGTAGCAACTCACTTTAGACAGCTCTGCTTTCATGCCCTCACTTAAGTTTATAACAATTATCACCTCAGACCCACTTCCCCCTCTGAACTAAATGCAAAATTCAATCATATTGTGGTTGCTGATCACGGTGGACACCTTCACTATGGTATCATTAAATAATTCTATCTCAATTCAAAGTGCTTAAAATAATATTTTCCAAATAAAGGGTTATTAGAATATTACATATTTTAATACAAAAACCACGTCAGTCACAGCATTTAAGACAAAATTATATAAATATGAATAGTATCAAGGGTCTTTGAAAAAGAACAGAAAAGATTAGACCAGGTGTTTTTGATGTGGAGCTAGAGTTAGCAACAACATGACTGATCAAATGGCTACCTTTTGTGCTGAAATTTTCACAATATATGCCAGATTTATAACTTTATCAGGCAGACTCTTATTATAATATTGAATTTGGGAAAAAAAAAGACTTACCTCCTTCTCCATTTTAAAAGAAACATCCTTATAAAGTTAGAAAGAGTAAATGTTTATGTTTCACGCTATATCACAGGCCATGGCACTAAAGTTTAAACTTTGAGTCTATAATTGGAGAGTTCACATGCCCGGTCATTTGCAACAACAATTCCAGATCGGCATAAATCATTATTTGTGAAGGTGACCAGAAGCATATCATCCCAAAGTGCAGAGTGCAGTATAACATCCCTAGTTGCTAAATGACATCATCTTTAACCAGTTCTTACTTATTATACCTGAGCACTTTGCAATTCCATACTCTCTTTACAAATTAAACTATTAAAGATGACTTCCGTCAAGATTCCATACCATTCTTTTCAAAAATTCTATTCAGCGTTTGTTCACAAGGGTTTTTCCAAGTATTCAGGTAAATGTTCTGGCTTAGCACCACATCATGTGCATAATGCAGCCTACTGATATGAAAGGGTTTTGAATTAGCAGCTGGATTCAATCTCATAATTTCTTTGTTCTCTTTACATTCAGAGCAAAGGACATCCTGGAATTAAAGAAATGCATATGATTTTTCTCACAAAAAAAGCTAATTCTAATTAGAACAAATTTTTTGTCAATTCAAAAATTAAAATGTTACAAATCTAATTGGTGAGGTGGCCAATGAGTCCAAAGTAGTACTGGACTAAAATATCAAACAAATATAATTAACTAAATTTCTCCAACACTGACCTTCATTAAATATTGTCCCTCCTCCTCACATCTCCACTAAATTTAGTCACAATCATTCTTAAAAGTAAAAGTGTTGCCCACAGATTTGAGAACAGAAATGCAAGTTCGCTCGAATAATTCTTAGCTAAAACCACAGCACAGAAGTAAAATAATTAAGTTCATTTTCAATATTTTGCCTTCTTAATTAAATTTTAATCATATGGTTTGGCATGTATGATCTGTACAGTATTTTGACCATTCAATTCTACATCTAACCAAACTGAGCATTTTCATTTAGTTACATGGATTTGTTTCATAAACAGAATACAGATGCAGGAGCATTACCTTAGATTTTAGATTAAGCTTATTTGGAGGTACAGTTCCAACTAGAGATTGTAGTTCCAAATGCTCTTTACCAAGCTGGCTATCTGTTCCAATGGCATCCATTAAGCTATATGCAGAAGTGGTTTGTGTATTATATCCACTATCAGCCTATTAATTTAAAAAGAAAATCAATAAAACAATGTTAAAAGCATGGCACATACATTAACATTCAGAATGAGAATTCAATATTGGCAATGCATATCTAACCATATTATTTTTACACATACAATCGGAAGCAATTTTATTTAGCCAAAAATTGCAAAACTAAACTATTTTTATTGATTGCTTCAGAATCAATTGGAGTGGTAATTTAAATGTAACTGCTCTAAACATAATCCTTACCTGCATACTAATGCTCTCAGAAGGAATAGCACTGCTTTCTGCAAGAGGTGACATATACATGTGAGGGCTATCCACATTAAAAGCAATTCCAGTTGAGCTGGTCCTTGGAATACTAATATTGCTTTCTGATTCTTTTACCCAACTGTTATCATCACTTTCAGGTGCACCTAGGTCAGCCATATCAACAGTATGATCCTCATTCTCATCTCGAAGCACTAAAATATTCTCATTGACTTCTGAGAGATTGAGACACGTAATGCAATTTGTCTTATTTTCTGCTCCCAGATGTAAAGAGAACACTTCTGCATCTATTTCTTGTGCTGGAGAATGGGTTCTCTCCTCACTTTTGTGTTCTTGCTGAAGAGTTAACGTTTGAGGAGAAATGTGACAAGGATCACTGTGAAGTCTGGGATTCATAGGTGGACACATTTTAATTGGTGAACATCCTTCTATGAAAGGTGATTCTGTACAGTGGTCAAAATTCCCATCTAAAATAGCTGCAGCATGAGCAACAGGAGACATGGAAGTAAAGTTCCTTTCTTCTGCATAAAGGCGGAAAGAAAAAGAGATTATGCAAAGAACAGCTTTTTTCAAATAAACACTTATCAGATCTTTAATGAATATTGGAGAAAAACATTCTATTTATGTATTAGAGAGATGTGAATTCAAAGAAAAGTGATTCTTAAAGCATAAATGGAACATTTGAGTTGTAGCAAATTATAACAAGTGGTCAATGTTTAAAGAATATAGTCAGCAACATAAACCTGTAAAACAGATTCTCCAATCTATGGTTTCCAATCAGTCACGAAGGCTTTCCGCATTATTTTTCTTGTAAATATACAAGCAGAATCAACAAAATAGTCATTGTAATGCTACAGCGAAGGTAAGAGCCATATCTGTAAATCAACTAATGCCTCAATAATGAATGTATACACATGAGCTTTTAAGGGTTTTATCCACTTTTTTTTCAAAAAGCACTTTGGCTCACATCAAGCCCATTTAAGAAGTATCAAATAACTACTGTTAAAAGTAAGTATTATGCTGCAAAGTCATCAGCAAAAGGACCATGTCCAGTATGAGAAAGTTTTCACTTGCATGGGAGAAAAAGGGGAAAAAAGTAATCTGGGGTTTCAAATTCTCTTCTTAAGAAAATAAATCAAGTGTAATGTAGGAGTTGCCCACAGCTGGCACCGGGTTGTGAAGGATCTTCTTTGGATAGATTTACTGCCACCAACCTTTCATCTATTATAAGTCTATGGGACTTACTAGTATTAAATGGGTAAAAACAATGACTGCAGATGCTGGAAACCAGATTCTGGACTAGTGGTGCTGGAAAAGCACAGCAGTTCAGGCAGCATCCAAGGAGCAGTAAAATCGACGTTTCGGGCAAAAGCCCTTCATCAGAAATACAGGCAGAGTGCCTGAAGGGTGGAGAGATAAATGAGAGGAGGGTGGGGGTGGGGAGAAAAGTAGCATAGAGTACAATGGGTGAGTGGGGGAGGGGATGAAGGTGATAGGTCAGAGAGGAGTGTGGAGTGGATAGGTGGAAAAGAAGATAGGCAAGTAGGACAAGTCATGGGGATAGTGCTGAGCTGGAAGTTTGGAACTGGGGTGAGGTGGGGGAAGGGGAAATGAGGAAACTGGTAAAGTCCACATTGATGCCCTGGGGTTGAAGTGTTCCGAGGCGGAAGATGAGGCGTTCTTCCTCCAGGCGTCAGTTGGTGAGGGAGCGGCCGTGAAGGAGGCCCAGGACCTCCATGTCCTCGGCAGAGTGGGAGGGGGAGTTGAAATGTTTGGCCATAGGGCGGTGTGGTTGATTGGTGCAGGTGTCCCTGAGATGTTCCCTAAAGCGCTCTGCTAGGAGGCGTCCAGTCTCCCCAATGTAGAGGAGACCGCATCGGGAGCAACGGATACAATAAGTGATATTGGTGGATGTGCAGGTAAACCTTTGGATGTAGAAGGCTCCTTTACGGCCTTGGATGGAGGGGAGGGCGGAGGTGTGGGCGCAGGTTTTGCAATTCCTGCAGTGGCAGGGGAAGGTGCCAGGACGGGAAGGTGGGTTGTAGGGGGGCATGGACCTGACCAGGTCGTCACAGAGGGAACAGTTTTTGCGGAAGGCGGAAAGTGGTGGGGAGGTAAATATATCCCTGGTGGTGGGGTCCGTTTGGAGGTGGCGGAAATGTCGGCAGATGATTTGGTTTATGCGAAGGTTGGTAGGGTGAAAGGTGAGCACCAGGGGCGTTCTCTCCTTGTTACGGTTGGAAGGGTGGGGTCCGAGGGCGGAGGTGCGGGATGTGGACAAGATGCATTGGAGGGCCTCTTTAACCATGTGGGAGGGGAAATTGCGGTCTCTAAAGAAGGAGGCCATCTGGTGTGTTCTGTGGTGGAACTGGTCCTCCTGGGAGCAGATACGGCAGAGGCGGAGGAATTGGGAATACGGGATGGCATTTTTGCAGGAGGTAGGGTGGGAAGAGGTGTAATCCAGGTAGCTGTGGGAGTAGGTGGGTTTGTAAAAAATGTCAGTGTCAAGTCTGTCGTCATTAGTGGAGATGGAAGGGTCCAGGAAGGGGAGGGAGGTGTCAGAGATGGTCCAGGTAAATTTAAGGTCAGGGTGGAATGTGTTGGTGAAGTTGATGAATTGCTCAACCTCCTCGTGGGAGCATGAGGTGGCGCCAATGTAGTCATCAATGTAGCGGAGGAAAAGGTGGAGAGTGGTGCTGGTGTAATTACGGAAGATGGACTGTTCTACGTAGCCAGAGACAGGCATAGCTGGGGCCCATACAGGTGCCCACGGCTACCCCTTTGGTCTGGAGGAAAAGTGGAAGGATTCGTAGGAGAAATTGTTAAGGGGGAGGACCAGTTAGGCCAAACAGATGAGAGTGTCGGTGGAAGGGTACTGTTGGGGACGTCAGGAGAGGAAGAAATGGAGGGTTTGGAGGCCCTGGTCATGGTTGATGGAGGTGTAGAGGGATTGGATATCCATGAAGAGGAGGCATTGGGGGCCGGGGAAACTCCCACCCACACAGTTTTGAAACCTCATAGTCCGGGAACCCCGCACTGCCCGGTTCTACTTCCTTCCCAAGATCCACAAGCCTGACCACCCTGGCCGACTCATTGTCTCAGCCTGCTCCTGCCCCACTGAACTCATTTCTACCTACCTCGACACTGTCCTATTTCTCCTAGTCCAGGAACTCCCCACACATGTTTGAGACACCACCTACACCCTCCACCTCCTCCAAGATGTCCGTTTCCCCGGTCCCCAATGCCTCATCTTCACCATGGATATCCAGTCCCTCTACACCTCCATCCGCCATGATAGGGCCTCCAAGCCCTCCGTTTCTTCCTCTCCCGACGTCCCCAACAGTACCCTTCCACCGACACACTCATCTGTTTGGCCTAACTGGTCCTCACCCTTAACAATTTCTCCTTGAAATCCTCCTACTTCCTCCAGACCAAAGGGGTAGCCATGGGCACCCTTGTGGGCCCCAGCTATGCCTGTCTTTTTGTTAGCTACGTAGAACAGTCCATCTTCTGTAATTACACCAGCATCACTCCCCACCTCTTCCTCCGCTACATTGATGACTGCTTTGGCACCACCTCGTGCACCCACAAGGAGGTTGAGCAATTCATCAACTTCACCAACACATTCCACCCTGACCTTAAATTTACCTGGACCATCTCTGACACCTCCCTCCCCTTCCTGGACCTCTCCATCTCTAGTATTAAACGGTGAAGGGTTAGCCAAAAAGAGGTCTTCAGAGAAACTGGCATGTACTTGAGGAATAAGCAATACTTTTTACATAATAACGGCAGGTTACATGATCTTAAGATCAGTCAATGAGAGTAATACAAGTTAAGAGACATTGCTATCTCCTAATAGATAACAACTAGGTCTATGCTACATAAGCTGTAAAATACAAAACTGACTAGTTACTTACAAAATTATACTGACTAGCATCAGTTATAAACACCATCATTTACAAATCAATGGTCAGATCTGTTCTAAAGCTTCAAAGTTTAACACTTTCAAAACAACCCATTCATACAATAACTACCATTTCTAAGTTCAAAATCATGTCAAATTCAAACCTGAAACTGGCATTTTGTCAAACTGAGATTCAATCGGAGATAAAGCTGGTGATGCAGTATTTGGTGAGGTCTTCCCTGGAAACATGGGGCTTGTTAGGCTCCCTAAACTGCACGCTCTTACAGCATCACGGATAGGACTTGATGAAAATTGCCCCTAAGATTAAAAAGGATAGATTTACATTACCACATTGTATCGTGTGGCTTGCAATTAATTATTGGTATAGTGCACAAAAGAAAAGAACTGCAGACGCTGGAAATCTGAAATAAAAGCAGAAATTAATTGGGTAAAATCAGGAAGTCTGGCAGCATCTGTGAAGAGAAATTAGTGTCAACATTTTGGGTCCAGTGACCCTAGATTTCTTTCCACAGATGCTGCCAGGTCTATCGAGTTTCTCCAGCAATGTCTGTTCTTGTATTACTCTAGTGTGCTTTTCTCGGGATTATTATAGTGAAAGAATTTAACCACATGATTAGTCTTTTGCTTTCAAAACCTTTCTAGTTGGACCAGATCACAGAGACAGAATTAAATAAAAATATTAAAAACTTCATTTGTAATCATTCAGGTTTAATAGAATTTTCTCATTAGCAGACATGATTAAAATTTTGTTAATCTACAGGATCAAATGCAAGGCTCCTCAACTGCCTTCCTTGAAAGGAAGGTTTTGCATTGTCAGTGTGAGAAAAATTCATACAGAATCTTCATTCTCCACCATCATTGCTCCACTCCCTGCTTCCAAACACAACCACAGAAAAACATGGAAGATTGTTAATTGAAAACGTTTTCTGAACTTGGGCAGTTTACAGAGGAGCTGCTCAAGAATTCTTTCTTCAGTCTTAAAGCACTTTCCAGTGCAGGATTTTAGAACAATGTGAAATTATTTTTAAAGAACTTGGAATTTTATTGGAAAAACGTAGGAACAGCAAACTTTTAATTAAATGCAAAATGCCTTGAAACATTTTTCCCCAGAGGATTCTGTCCCATTCTGGCTCCAAAAACAGATTTTCTTGTTATGTCGTATACCAAGTAGGTGGAAGCAAGCAATAATCAGGTGGTGAAAACAAGTGTTCAAAAGCATGTCTTCAAAGATCTGGAAACTGAATTTAATTTTGTCATTACAGTACCAAACTCTGCTTTTTAAGAAAATTTGCTTTTTCCTGAAAGACATTCTGCAACTACCACTGGTTAACAACACAACAGGCCAGGACAATTTTATTTTCAGAGTCAGAGTCAATTACAAACAAGGTCCACTTAAAGATGGGCTTTTATGTTAAAATATTATGAACTTAAGAACATTCATCAACTAACTACAGAAAAGACAAATTCAGTGAAGCCAGCTAATGGCACGACATTTTCACAGTTCCCTTGTGATGAATTCATACATCAGAATTTCTCATTTTAATGGCCATCAACAAATAGTTTTAACACCAAAATCGCTTGCTATGGACCGTGCGATATCTCAGAGATGCGTGCCATACAAACAACACACTACTGCCAAGATTTTGCCAATGCTGATTTATAACTGACTGTTGAAAGAGCATTTTCACAAATAGTCTGTGTTTAAATCGTGTTTCTAGAAGTTAATGTCCAAAGATAGAAGTCAGAACATTGTGTGAAGGACTGGACAAAGTTAAAAATTACACAACACCAGGTTATTGTCCAACACGTTGATTCAGAGTGCTGCTCCCTCATTAGGTAACTAGACTGGAGGCATACAATCACATTTTACTGTCTTCCGAATAACACATTGAAACCCTACATTCTTCAATCTCTTTGCCCTTATAGTCTGTTGTACGTGTCCCAAAACTGACATTCAAAGCTATATATAGTACTTACAGAACTAGGAGTTTTTGTTGGGCTTTTGCATCGAAATGGAGAAGAATCTGATGACCTTAGATTTACGTGAGGCTGAGCAGATCCACCACATGGACTTTCCTCTGGAGAAGGAAGGGAGGAGCTATCAGAGTAGCTTCTTTCACCATCAATAAACAGCTTTCTCCGAAGTGAAGATGCACTCAAACTTTCATGAGATTGGTCAGCAGGGTCTTCCAATTTATAATGTTCACCTGAACAGAGAAATAAACTTACAGTAAGATTAAAATTTACAAAATGCATTAAATTCAGCAATGTTGTGTAAGTGAACCTAATAAGGCCACACTGTAGGAATTTTGAATTTTCTACAAAAATAGCTATTATTATATCATATTGAATAAAAAAAACGGGAAGTATTGTGCCCAACTCCTGTTGCTCTGCTTATAGTTAGTCATAATCTTGGTGATTTCTTTCTAAAGATCATAAGACACAAAGGGAGACTCATCTGTTCATGAGGGAACTAAGAGATAAAACATATTTAAAAAGTTGTAATATTCAAAAATAACAATCTGACTCCTCCACCCTTAGAAACTATCATCCCATCGCTAATCTTGCTTTCCTTTGCAAAATGTGTTTGTGTTGTTTCCTCACAAATTTCCTGAAACTCAATGTTTGAATCCCTCCTATCAAGTGTCCGCTCCTGCTACAGGACCTCAATGGCTCTTTAAGTCACAAATGACATCCTATGGGATTGTCACAAAAACCCTTTTGGTAAAGGGATCTACATAACAAGGTGATCTAGAAAGGACAAACATTTTGTTCTTTTCTAAATTGTCCTTATCACTCAATTAAGATAGGGCAAGAATTAATTAAATCAGATTATTATTTTTAGGGAGTGGAAGAGAGCGAGAGAGTGCAGCAGAAACAACTTATAAAAGTAAACATAAGCTCAACATTTTGTCAGTCTGAGTGATCACTTTCAAAAAAAATACATGAATTTTTATACCTTACCTATTATTTTTTCCAGATCAAAGTCTACAGGTAAGGACAACACGGTCTGACAAGCTGCTACACACAGAAAAAATAGAATTTAAATTATTACATAAATCTCCTTAAAGTATGGATCATATTTAGATTAACAGCATCATTCAGTTTTATTGACATATTTAATATGTTTAACATATAATATGAGCAGAAGCTCTGAATTTTTTTTTTAGCTGTCTCACTGTGCCAGTATTGTCACTATATTGCTTTTGTTAGAATAAACCATCTGATAACAGACCAGTTAGTCTGATATAAGTTGTGTATAAGTTGTTTGAACCGTAATTTGAGGTCCAATTAAGTATTTAGAAATTCAAAAGATAATTCAGAATAGATAGATTAAATTTGTTAAAGGCACATTTGTCAACTGTAAGACAGATGTTTGAAAAGTGAATGTGCGCCAAAGGGAATGTAATGATTGTGTACTTTCATAAGTAGCACAACACAAACATTCAGGTACATCATATAAAGATGAAAGATAGCACCTTGTTTACAGGAGGTGAAAGGTTGGTACTTATGTCTGTTAGATTAGAGAACACTTGCAAGTGATATAACCAAGGGTCAGTGTAAGAACCAATTTTGTCCTTAATATAGGGAGATGTCCTCCATGTAACTAGATGACTATAAAAAATGACAACACAAAAGTAGAGGTTTAGAAAGGAATTGTGCAGAGTCAAATTAGCAAAATGGTGACAAATACAGGTAATTAATTTTAGAAATCAAAATGAGAATTGGAGAATATGCTTAATGAAAAGGACAATGAAGCTTATGGCCGAACAAGAGTACAAATGAATCATGTGCAGGTAGATAAAGCCGTTAATACAGCAACGAGTGTTTTTAGTTTGAGAAATAGGAACTTAACATTTAAGAGAAATGAGACAATAATCTCACAAGGCAAAATTCAAGTATCATTTTTAAATTTTGGGTAGATCACAACAGAAAGAGTCTGAATACCATGGATTAATGAATGATACAACACAGAAACTACAGTTATAATAAAGAGAGAGGAGATGAGACAATATACAATGGAGCAAAAAAGGTGAAGAGGCAATTTTAAATTATCAAAGATTTTGACAGTTTGAATAAAGACCATTGCCTCTGCCTCTTAAGTCAGTGTCAGAAGAGTTATCAATTTAACCAGAAGGAAAGGATGTTAGGAGAAATGTATTTTATGTAGAGTGCTGTTGGAGCATAGAAGGCTTTGTCACAGAATGTAATTGAGGCAAAATCCATTCATGGCTCTCAAGGAAAAAGTAAACAAAATATTTACAGAAAGGAAGATGACAGATTTGAAGAAGAGTGTGGGGAGGGGGATTATTTTTAAATTGTTTTAACGATGGATTGGATTAAAAATCGGCAGTGCTATAGGAAACAAGAGTAATGATCATGGACTCTTTTTTGGGCTGGAAAAATATATATGTGGCCCTATCTCTTGTCCAAATCATCGAGTTACACAATATATTAGGAACAAAATTATATCTTACAGTGATCCTTGGTTATACCAATTTCAAGTTTACAAGCATGATACATGGACTTAAGGAGTTATGAGGAGAGATTATACAAATCAGGCCTATTTTCTCTGGAATTTAGAAGGTTAGTGGGTGATCTGATCAAAGTCTTCAAGATTTTAACAGGAAAAGACAGGGTAAAGATAACCTATTTCCACTGTTTGGCAATTCTAGAGCGAGGGGACCATAATCTGAGAATTAGGACCAGACCATTCAGGAGTGATGTTAGGAAGCACTTCTACATTCAAAGGGTGGTAGATGTTTAGAACTCTCTTCCACAAATGGCAATGGATGTTGGATCAGTTGTTAATATTAAATCTGGAATATATACATTCTTGGTCTTAAGGGTTATGGGCCAACCGTAGGTATAAGGATTTAGGCCACAGATCAACCATGATCTCATTGAATGATGATGTAGGCCTGAGGGGCTGAATGGCCTACACTTGTTCCTATATGTTCTCCAATCTAACTATAAATATGTCAATGATCAAGATCTTGGTGTGGAGGGGACAATTTCAAAATTAACAGATCATACAAAACTTGGAAGCATTATAAACTGGGAGGAAGATAGTGTAGAACTTTGATAGGGCATTGATGGATCGGTGGAATGGATGTTTAGGTGGCAGGTGAAGTTCGATGCAGACAAGTGGGAGGTAATGCATTTTGGTAGAAAATACAAAATAAGAGGTACAATTCTAAAGAACGTGCAGGAGCAGAGAGATTATCGAAGGTGGCTAGACAGGTGGAAATAGCAGTTAGTAAAGCATAACCTATTAGCAGGCTTTATTAATAGGGAAATAGAGTACAACATCAAATCGATAGTATTGAATTTGTAGAAGACATCTGTTAGACCTCAGCTGGAGTATTGTCTACAGTTCTGGGTGCTACACCATGAAAAAGATGTTAATACATTAAACAATGTGCAGAACAGATTTACAAGAATGGTTCCAGACATGAAGAACATCAGTTATGAGGACAGATTGGAGAGGTTGGGATTGTTTTCCTTGGAGAGCAGGCAGTTAAGAGCAGATCTGATAAAGGTTTTCAAAATGCACGAAGTCGATAAGAAAACACTGTTATCCTCAGAAAAGGGTCAAGAACAAGAGGTCACAGATGTAAAGTGACATACAAAAGAACCAAGTGTGATGTGAGAAAAAAAAGCCTTTCACAAAACAAATGGTTCATGTCTGGAATGAAATGTATGGAAGTGTGGTGAAGTAAGTTCAACTGAGGCATCCAAGAGATCATTGAATGATTATTTAAACGGGAAAAAAGGTGCAAAGAATGGAGAGAAACAGATATTGAAACCATCATTGAGTTTCTTTATTTTTCCCATTTTTGGTTTGGAAATAAGTTTATTAAAAATGGAAAGAACAAACTACTGTTTGCAAATGTGACTTGGCCTGCAAAAGTAACTGCGATTAATCATTGTTCTAAGTACACTGCAGATGCTTGGCATCAGGATGTATTAAGCTCAAGAAATAGAAACTGATGGATGTATCATTGGTCAATTAAGGGGAGTCCACTGCTGGCCAGCCAACCACAAAAAAAAGTTCAAAAAAAGAGCGAGAAACCCTAGATTAGACTGGTCTTTGCCGAGATTTATTTTGAGCAGAAGGCAGTGTACTGAGAAGTTGGTTTACTCTCCAGTTCAAGAATCATTAAATATTCTGAGAAAAGAATCCCAGTTTATAAGAAATAAGTCAATATTTCTCAGAGCATGCTGGAAGCTATTTATATTGACAGGTGACTTCAGAATTCAAGCAAGATATAATCCTTTGTGTCTGAAATAAAACACATTGTTCAAGTATTCCATACTCATAGTTGCAACTGTTATCAAACTGGAAAATTACAACTCAAAAATATTTATCCCTTAATTGCATCTGTTAATATTGAATGTGGGGGTTACAATCAATGAAAAATGGGATTAAATCATAGACCTTAATTAGATTACCTGTAGTTTAGCTTTGTTCTGAAGTTACAGTAGTAACAATAAATTGTTCATTTCTATTTAACTGATAAACTTGCTGTCTGATAACTGTGATTCATAAAGTATAAATAGGAACAATTTAACAATTTTGAGATCATTGAATATTTAATTTCACTATTTTGCTGTCCCTGTATCATAACACAGGATTGATAGCAAGTCACGGTGCTCATTTAGAGTACTGCATTTAGTGAGCCAAATCGCCTTCTTTTGTACTGTAATACTTCTTGGATTCTGTTCTAATGGACGCTGACTCAATGGCCTCCAACTATGCTGAAAACATTTTCAATATTCATAACCTTCCTGTGCTGAGACTGTAAATAGTTTTTAAGGTAGCTGAAATAATTTAGTGAAGATTTTTTAGTACTACCTGTGGCAAGTTATCTTAAGGGCACACATCAAAAAATGCAGACAAAATTTTAAACTTCTACTTTATAAGCACATTTTATAAGGTTACACTTTGTTATATTTTATCAAACCATATTCTTCCAAATTTGCATATTGACAAGCAAAAGGTAACAGTTTAAACATACTTGGAGAGCAAACCTGGCTGGACCTTACGAGAAATCAACTTCAAAACAGTTGACAAAGAATGAAGACTTAAAAGGGAACACTTTCTTCAAGAAATTCTTTGCAAAAAGTGTGTTTTAAGGTTGAAAACACAAACCATAATTAAATCAGAGTCCAAACTTATTTTCACAGGAAGTTACAGTCTTACTTAAAAAGGGAAATGTTTAAAAAAGCAGATTATGAAATTTGACTACTCTGTTCCTATATAAAAATACTGTATACAAAATGATGCATTGTTGTGCTCTGACTTTCAAGGATCCATGTGACTTTAGTTCTCATATCACTATGGATATTGAATGCATAGAGTTTTAGTACTACAACTTTGATAATTCAATTGCATATACATCGAGTGCTTGTTATCTAATATGTTCAGGTGTTACCAACATTGGATATAATTATATTGCAGGGCAATTCATGACTAAAAAGATTTCAATAATACTCTTCAAAATCAAGGGCAAGCATTATAGTTAAATCCTCTCCTCCCCCCATCCCCAAAGGAAAAATCAGCAAAAACACAAAGTAGTCCAAAGCAAATATGAAGCACAAAAATGAATAGATAGTTTTGGTTTGTTACAATTTTACTTCATCATATCCTGTGCAAGTACTAGTTCACACTGAATTAGATTATTTTCCCATAAAAAGAAAATATGGAATCCTCCATCATTCCAATGGAGATATTCGTGTATGTGCACCCCTTGCGTACAAAACATATATCAATCCAGATACTACATTTTAATTGAACTAAATTAATGAGATGGTAAAACTAAAGAGAAAATGGGGGTTAGTGTCTTACTTGTCCAATGTCTAATGCGTTATGTTTTGTAAATTGTAAAATAAGTTATGTGATTGAAGTTGATTTTAGGTTCACTGAAAAAAACATTCTTAGTTCAGATTGGTACTTGTTCTGAACACACAATAAATAATTGATTAAATTGCAACAATTGAGTTGTAGAACTCCTTGTGCTAATGCATAACTACTAACCATTATGCATCCCAGGTAATCTAACAGATTCCTTCGATGTAACTGAAGAATTCCTCTCCCAGGATGAACCTTTAAGGAATGACAATTAAACACAATTGCTTTAGATGCACTGCATGTTCTATTAAGGGTCAAGATATAATCAAGTTGTATTTTAAAAACAGATGAACCTCACCTAAAGCTACAAACTGAATCAGAATAAATGCTGGATTAGAATACAGAACGTGAGTATTGCTGGAAGAAAAAAGACATTTTTTCAAAGTCTTTCATCTTGCACTCATCAGGATAATTCAGCACAAGCAAGAAACAGCAATAGGATTGAAGGAAGAGATAACCGCCAACAGGAAAGCAAAAACACATGCATATTGAAGACACAACACAAAGAGAGTCTGAATTTACTTTGATTAATAATTCTCCACCTTGCCACCCATTCACCAACTGACAGACCCCACTTCCACTAAAAGTGCACGAACACATGAATACCTTAAGCTCATAATGGGACACAACTCCAATACACAGCAGTCCTGAGTTATGTCACGCATAAGCTTAGATAGTGTCAGAAAAGTATTTGACAATACATAGATAGGCAGAGGTGAGCTTGACCCAACATCCACACACAGCTGACTGAAGACCTCAGGACAGGAACTGTAGATATTTTTGTCTATACCGCTTAACCATTAGACATGTAAATCTGGGCTTGCTCCACTCTTTATGATATTTATCCATACAACTATTAGGAGAGTGCCTTAGGAATTACCAGACAAAGTGACTCAGCAAACTGTTAAATTATCTTGGAAATCTGATCAAAAAAGTCAAATTTATTCACTGAAAAATAACCTGAGTTTTATTAGTTAAACAACTGTCATTGAAATTAAACAAACAATAAATTACATGTTCAAATTTTACTGAGGTAGATAATGCTACACTGATATAACTTGTTGTGCTGAACCAAACATGACTATTCATCATTTACTTTTTAGTTCCCCGAACATTTGTAAATCTTGCATACTTAGCACAGCTCCTGGAATCAAACAAATCCTTTACCTTTGTGTTTACTGTTTCTATTTTAGATAGATAGAGATTTTGAATTTTTTTACTTAATTATTGAATTTGACAGAATCCAATATAGTGAGCCAAGAATAAATATCATGCAAAACGATCGATTGAGAAATATAAGCTGTGTCCTTATCCACACAACTTCAATCCTCTTTGGCAAAGTCTACTTTTGTGAAGGAAGACCTTTAGAAAGAAGTTTGCTTCATAAATCAAATTAAAAAGTAATCACTGAAATTCACATACTTCTAAAACAAACATACATACATTTGGTTCGATGGGATTGTAGAATCTGTTTTCCTTCAGCTTGAGTCCAAGGAGAAGGGACGATGACACTATTCAAAAAAAACTACAAATAAATCAAAATATTAGGATACACTATATACTGAAACATTAAATTCAACTTCAAATAATGTTACATTATGGTATCAGATCACTGCTCAATCTTTTATAAGTTTAGACATTTACCAGATATTGCTCAATAGTTCTGCTTAAGACCATTCCTGTAAGCAAAACCCTATTCCTACAAAATGGGGTGTGATATCGTCCACACAATACTTGACATAGCAGTACTGCCTAAGCTGAAGAAAAATTCTAATTACTGTGATCAGCTATTGAATAGCAAAAAACATGAGGATCATGGGACAAGCTATAAATCTTAAAGTATATCTTTTAAAAAGAATGATACAGCAGGAAGTTTCTATGGCAAACCACTCCACTATACAATCTTCTATGTATGTCCCCTTTGGTATAAATAACTAAAAGGCACAATATTTCATTAATTCTGCCCACTATAGTAAATCCTCACTGTTGTCTGTAATGCAACTTATGCAGATGGTCTGTCTATTCCCAGTGAAGTCATTATGAATCCATTTATGCTGATTAAATAGTGTCATGGAACATCATAACTTTTGCACAAACTAGTCACATTTTTCTCAATTAACAATTCCTCAAAGATGTGAGGGGAAAGATTTAAAAGGGACTTGAAGGCAGTGTGTATGGAATAAGCTGCCAGAGGAAAAGGTAGGGGCAAATACAATTACAACATTTGAAATACATTCAGGTAGGTACATGGATAGGGGAAGGTATATTGGATATGGGTCAAACGCAGGTAAATGGGGCTAGCTCAGTTTAGGAAATATGGTCTGCATGGACGAGTTATGCTGAAGGGTCTGTTCCCATGCTGTATGTCTGTATGAGTCTAATACACATGACCAACTGTGTTACTTCATTAACAAGACGGTGGCAAGAGTAAGACTCCTGAGGCAGGGCTCATTGACCACGTTTTCCCCCCCTCTTTTCCCTTTAATATCGCTTGTTCTGAGCACGGATGGCATTGGAGGCAGCAGGAATCCGAGCACAGACTTGTATTGGCGGTGAAAGAGTCAAGCACGGATCTCATGGCAGCGGCGAATGGGTCAAGCACAGACCTCATGGCTGTTGCAAGTGAGCTCTTACTTACTTTTCCAGGTGAGCACAGAACACAGTATCAGAATTGGTGGCTGCTACATTAATGGAGGTGACATTGGTGAGGTAGGCCCAGTGGTAAAAGATGGCGCCCGAGGATCGGCAAAGTAGTCGTTGTTTGGGTCAGCAATTGGAGGTAGCAATGCAGTGGTGGAAGGGCATTACAATTACATCGACAAGGGTGGGCCCAGTGGTGAGAGATGTGATACTGACATTGGTGGGTCCAGCGCAGGCAGCAGCGAGGTGGTGGCAGAAGACAATTGGCCCAGCAGCGTCTGATGCTGTCTGAAGAGTAGTGACGTCAACATTGGTGGTGGTGGGGCAATGGAGGAGGGATAATCGTGCTGATGATGAGCTGGCTCAGGACAGATGGAATCGCTTTGAGCTTTATTTTTTTTTCATTCTTAAACTATTCAAAATGGCACCAGATCATGGCAACAGTGGAAAAGCTTTTCACTTTCCACATTTTCTCTCACTGTAAAGTACACATGACAATAAAATCATTCATTCATCATGGGCCAATCCAATAGGATCTCCTCAAAATGATATGACTGACATTGCGACTGACAAACATTTTTAAAAACAACCTTCCTCGCATTGTGTAATACAAATCCAAGTCCAGTAGCTCAGTCATTACAAGTGATAATTTACTAATGAAAACCCTGCCAGAGATCCAAAAAGTGATCAAATAAACACTTTAGGAAGGATGTCAAAGTCTTAGGGAGAACACATAAGATATTTACCAAAATCCTTCAATTGTGGGGTCAATCCAGGAAAGCTACAACATTTCTAAAAGCAGGATGACAGGAGATTTAATGGAGCTTGAAATTATGAGGAAATATGATTGATGAAATAAGATATTGTTTCCAGTGGCAGAACAGCAGGTAACTGGAAGGGCTACGTGATTTAAAGTGATTTGGCAACAAACCAGAGGTGAAATCACTCTTATTCAAACCTTCTATGCCTTTCAACTCACTGCAATAGTCTGTAAAAGGGGATGGGAAATGGATTCTGACATAACTTTCAAATAGGATTTGGATAAAGGGAAGACTTTTGGCTGAAAGGAAAAATATTTGCTGCAGAATTAGACAGCCTGACTGATACAATGTTGGAACGAATGTCCTCTTTCAGTTCTACAACATACTGAATGTAACTTTAATGAAGAAATTTTTAAAAAGTTAACATTATTCAGTTAGAAAATGTTAAAATTTCAAATTGTGCTCTGCTTAAAATGTACTTAGTTCTAAAAAAAAGAATCAAACCTTTGAACTTTCTCCATGGATTGTATTCACATTTGTCATGCATTGCAGATCAATGAAAAAAATTGGCTTATGTGGTCAATGTCAGTGCATGTGGATGAATGACTAACACTTTAAGAACTGTGTTGAAACCATTTGCTTAAGAAGACAATTTATACCAGTTTGTCAGTAGAATTTGCTGACAGGATTCTACTGCAAATTAGTGTTATACTAAAACATTTTCTTTATTTTGGTTTGAGCACTTACTTCTTCAATGGCTTTTTGTTTTCTTGCCTCAATATCATTATCTAATCTAAAAGTATAAACAAAAAAAAATACAATTTTAAATGTAATATTACTGTTACAAGTCTGCTAACATTGAAGCTAACACTAGCACTTTTACGAAGAAAAATATTTTTCTACTGGTAATTTAACCAGAAATTCCATGCTTGTTTTCAACTTTTTAATACAAATTTTTGAACACGAAATATTGTCATGTCAATTACCGTGGCTTTCAACTTAATACTGAAATAAAAAAATATTGTGATAAGAGATTTTGTCTCTCAATCAATGCAAGTGATAAACTATCGAGATTGCACAATTTATATCTGTTGGGGTCATAATCAGAAAGACCCACAATTCAAATACCTGCCTTATTGGAAACAAACAATATATTGGTATTAGTACACTGTTATATGGAGTTAAGCTTAAAATCAATACAGGTTAAAGCAAATCTAAACCACTACAGAGTCTTAAATGCAAGATCATGAATCGCAGAAAACTCATACGCAGATACAGTAGAGAATAATGAAGGCAAATTGAAATTTGGCATTTATTACTACAAGAGTAAAGTGTAAAAGCAGGTAACTGCAACTGTATAAGGCATTAGTGAGACCACACCTGAAGCATTGCACATAATTTTGATCCCCTTTCTTGAGAAAGGATAGAATTGTATTGCAGCAGTTCAGAAGAGGTTCATTAGTTTGATTCCAGAGATAATGGGTTTGTCTTATGAAGAAAGATTGAGCAGTTTAAGCCTGTACACTCTTGAATTTAGAAGAATGAGATGATATAAGATGCAAAAAGAGATTGACAAAGTAAACATAGAAAGAATGCTTCCTCATGTGGGACAATCTAGATCGAGAGTCATTGTTTTTGACTAAGGGATACCAGATTTAAAACAGAAATGAGGAAAAATTACTTCTGTGAAACGGTCATGAATCTGTGGAGTTCACTACCCAAGAGTGCAGTGGATACTGGGATATTGAGTAAATTGAAGGAGGAGATTTTTCCTTAAGTAACAGGTTGAAGGATCATGGAGACTGGGCAGGAAAGTGGAGTTGAGGCTGAGGGGAGATCAGCCATGATCATATCAAACGTATCGATTGTGAAGTGGGCTTGAAAAACTGAATTGCCTACTCACAACCCTAGTTCTTATGGGTAATTTAAAAGTAAAATCATGGGATGTGGATTTTACTAGCTCGGCAAACATTTATTGTCCATTCCCATTTGTCCTGGTGGTGCGCGGCCTTCTTGAATGGCTGTGGTCTTTGAGGTGTAGGGAGACCCATTGTTCTGACAGGAAAAGGGATCTAGGTTCTTGACCCAAACAATGAATGAACAGCGGTATAGTATCAAGTCAGGATGGTGGTGACTGCAGGGGAACTTGGAGGTGATCATTTTCGTACATCTGCTGTCCTTATCTTTCTAGGTGATATAGGTTATGCATTTGGAAGGTGCTGTCGGAGGAGCCTTGATGAGATACTGAACTCGTTGAGGAGATGATAATATTGTCAAAACTCACTGAATTGAAACTCAAGCAGGAAAATGACTCTAGAATGCCTCATATCTTACCCAGCTGAATGGCAAACAAAAATCTAATTCATATATAAAAATGAGAAAGAACATCTAGTAACATAGATGCTGATCTAATGGCTGCACTGTATGCAACTCATAATAGAGAAAACTGGTAACCTGGTGCAGCTCATGTATGCAGACTGCTGGTGAACATCTTCTGGATCAATTTCAATTGGATGCAGGATGGCAAGCTCTCCAATGGACCATCTGAATTTTCCAGGTGTCTAAGTAAGGAAAGTTGTATATTTTCAAGCTATCGAATGTAATTAAGAAATAACTTGCATTTATACACTGGTTTCTGACACTTCAGCAAACTTCAAAGTGCCAATGAAACATATTTTGGATTGTAGTCACCGTTGAAATGCAGTGAAAGGCAAAACGGGTACAAGCTCTTCCCTCAGTGCCAATCACAATGTTGTGATATGGATTAAACTGAAGAACGTGCACTCTTCCAGGCAATTTTCAAACTAGCAACAGACTAAGTGATCCCAAACAAGCATAAGGAAATTCTAACTCCTATCCATCTCTTTATCATAACTTCAATTTACTACTTGCCAATACATTCAAGCATTGATCTTTCAAATATAATTTTTATATGGTAAAAATTCATTCTCCTAAAAATAAAACAACTTAAAATTCAGCACTGCTAATTTGTGTTGTGTACAAAGTCAATTAAATTACAATATTTTGCATTCAATGTGAGAAAAAAATCTTTAAGGAGTATCAAACTTACCTGTGAATCAGGTGTTTTCACTAATCTGAAGACTGAGGGACTGGGGACCACAGGTTCATGCAATGTTGCATAATCACTCGGGCTCTCAAAAGGATTTGAGACAGGAGGTCGCCCAGGTGTGTCTGGCGTTACGTGTATCCTGGTCTCACTCTTCAGATCTCCCATTACTCTTTCTTACAGTATATAGCAGCTTTCCACTTCTATTATTGGGAAACAAGAATCTTTATGAAATAAACAAACAATATATATTTTATAAATGGCAAGTTTTTCGCATATGTCTTTAAAAACAACTTTGGGACACTTTTCCATCTAAAAAAACACTATACAAATGTACATATAACTGATCGCATCTCTTCTTCTTTAAACCATCTTCATTGAATTGAAATTAGTAATAAGATCCTTTTTTTTGACAAACCAGGAGCAGGCTCTTCAGCACTTTCATGGCTACAAGGTTACTAGAAATGTAAGATGTGAAGTGGACTTAAGAGACAACATAAAGATATTTATAGGTATTCTTGCTGACACCTTTCAAAAATTTGCTCAAGATTCTATCAATATCTACCTTACAATATTAAAGGACTCTGCTCCCACCATCTTTTCAGAAGGAGGGTTCTAGAGACTCATGAACCTCAAAACAAAAATCACTTAATCTCTGTTCTTAAATGAGCAACACCTGATTTTTAAACAATGACCCCTAGTTTTAGTTTCGCCCATACAATGGGACATTTTTTCCACATCTACCCAATCAAGATTCCCTTAGGATATTATGTGTTTCAATCAAGTTGCCTCTTACTCTTCTAAACTCCAGCAGATATAAGCCTAGCCTGCCCAGCCTTTCCCATTCAAGACAACCTATTCATTGTGGACTACCTCCAATACATTTACATCCTTCCTTAAACAAGGTGACCAATACTGTGCAGATGAGTCTCATCAACGCCCTATTTAATTGAAGCATAACCTCCCTACTTTGACTTCAGTTCCTCTTAGGATTAATAATAATACTTCCATTAGCTTTCCGAATTACTTGCTGTAAGTGTATACAATCCTTTTGCAAATCACCAGATTCTTTGCATCTCAACATTCTCTGACCATCACACAGTATATTCCATTAGCTACATCCTTATCCACTCTCTTACCTATAAATATCTTTATGTTGTCTCTTAAGTCCACTTTACATCTTACATTTCTAATAACCTTGTATCTATCAGCAATTCTGGCAGCCCATATGTGCCGTAAGGTACGTCTAATTTATATCAATTATAAACCATTGACTGTTGCAGGGTACTGGGACCTCAAAAAAGCACAATAATGCCTCTACTTCCTCAGAAGGCTAAGGAAAATCAACACGTCCACAAAGACTTACCAATTTTTAGAGATCCACCATAGAAAGCATCCAATCCAGATGCATCACAATGCAGCATGGCATTTGCTCTTCCCAAGTCAGCAAGAAATTACAGAGTTGTGAGCACAGCACAGTCCACCACAAAAACCAGCCTTCCATCCATTGACTCTATCTACACTTTCCATTGCCTCTAGAAAGCAACCAACATAACCAAGACCCTGATTATACACTCTTCCACCCTCTTCTGTCAGGCAGAAGATATAAAAAACTTGAATACATGTACAGCTTCTTCCCGGCTGTTATCAGGCTTTTGGATGGACCTCTCAAATGTTAATGTTGATCTCTCTTTCTCTGTGCAGTGGGTCTGAGGCTGTAATGCTGTGTTCTGCACTCTGTTCTGCTACACTTTGCATAGTATGATCTGCCTGTAGAGCATGCAAAACACTTTTCACTGTATCTTGGTACATGTGACAAAAATAAATCAAAAGCAAATCAATCCAGTAGCACATCTTTACAAAATGAAAAACACCATCTTACGCCTAATTTCTCATGAAAACGAAAAACTACAGATATTGGACACTGAAAACAAGAAATGCTGTAGGAACTCAGCAGATCTAGCAGTACCCGTGGAGAGAGAAGCAGAGTTAACATTTCAAGTCTGATATGACTCTTCTTCAGACGAAGTATTAAAACTGAAAAATTTCCAAAATGCTTCATCCAATCAGTACAGGTCTCACTTTCCCCAGCACTGGTGTTCGTACAAATGAACTGGAACCCATTTCTCCCATGACAGTCTTTCAGCTACATATTCAACTGAGGAGTCAGATTTGCCTTATGCCAGTTTATCAGTGGCTCAAGTAATAATGCAAAGATTATGACTTTTGAGATTCTGCTTTTTTAATCTTGCACCTACCTCCTCATACTGACTATGCAAAACCTCCTTTGTCCTGCCTATATCATTGGAACTGACATTTAGCACGACAAGTGGATCCTTCCCTTCCTCTCCAGCCCTGAGGAGCTATACTGAGACACGAGACCAGTGAGGAAAGTTATCTGGACTCACGCTTTTTGATGCACAGAACTTTGTTAATCTCCCTCATTATACTGTCTCCTACTATCACAACACTCATTCTTATTCCACCCTCAAATGGCTTTGCGTACCATGGTCATTAGCTAATCACTTCTGCAGCCCTCATTCTTACCCAGACAAGCTGGAAGAACAATTTTTAATTTTTAAAGAGGTGTTTCCTTAGTAATCAGATATCTTTAACATACTAATTAGCCTAAGCATATCATGACAGTAGCAATGCACCAGTACATGTACCATAGCACTTCTGCTTAGATATCTTGCTTCTGTGGAGCCACATTAACTAATTCTCTGTACAATTCACTTAGCTGTTGTATCCATTGTCCAAGAAACATTTTATGCAGTTTAGGATTCTTCACATATATAGAACTGGAACTAATTTCTAGTTGAGCAAATATTATGCGCAACAAATAATTACAGCTTTTCATGCTATATTAAAAGACAATTCATTTTCCTAAAATTTGTATTCGTGGGATGTGGGCATTACTGGCTCAGGCAGCATTTATTGTCCATCCCTAATTGCCCTGAAGTCACCGAGCCACTTTCTTGAACCACTTGTCTGAGATATAGGGACACATAGTGTTTTTGAACATAAGATATGGGCAAAGTTGGCCATTCAGCTCATCAAGTCTGCTCCATCATTCATTAAGGTCAAGTTCATCTGATAATCCTCAATCCACTTTTCTGCCTTTTCCCCATAACCCTTGATTCTCCTATAGATACATACAGAATATTATATTATATTAAATGTACATAATATGCTTCACATGCTATATATGAAATGTGCTTAATTGCCCAGCCTCTATAGCCCTCTGTATAAAAAAAATTCCAGGTTCACTACACCACATCCCTGTCTTAAATAGGCGACCCCCTTATTCTGAGATTATACCCTCTGCTCCTAACTCCCTCAGAGAAACAACCTTTCTGCATTTATCCTCTCAAATCTCCGAAAAATCGTCAACAACAGCAACTACATGACATCAGCAATGGTTTACCTATTTCTCTATTTTGCAAGATAGAGAAATATCTTACCTATCTGTCTATTTTACGTTATATTCATATTTCACACCTCTATTTTACGTGATATTGATGAAAATTTCACTGTAGTCTCTCTTCAGTTTACAATATTTCACCCAGTATGTCTCTGTTTTAAATGCTATTGATGATGTATGATCCCAATTCCTCTATATTTTACATGACTTTAATGGTATTTCACCCAGTCTCTTTATAGTTTAAATAACAACATAAGTTATCCATTTCACTACTTTACAAGATATTGACATTTTCCCTGTCTCTCCCCATTTTATATGATACTGATGATATTATACCTCTCTTACATATACTCGATAATCTACCCCAGTCTCTTTCCATTTTACACAATATTCCAACTTAGACTCTCTCTATTTTACATGATATTTAAGTATATCTTACCTTCAACGTTCCTCTCACAGAGTTCGTTGCCTTGAATGTCCCTCTTGCAATCAGTGGCCAATCAGCAGCTTCCACCGGCGACGGCGGACAGCCAATCACCTGCTTTCGGCGGTGTCGGCCAATCGGACGACACGCATGGCCGCGGATAGCGACCAATCATCGGTCGCTCTTGGCGTTAGCCAATCGAAATGTCTTCTCGGGCGAGGACTCGGCAGCTAATCGGCGGGTGAGGACCAGCATCAACCAATCAGATTCAAACGGCCGCTGGGATTCTAAACGGCCGCTGTGACCCATGAGGAAAGCCCTCAGAGAGACAACAAGATGCCCAAGTTTCTATCGGCTGGACACCGACCGGTCACTTCAATCGACTTGTAGCCGCAGTTCCCCGCCCGCTATGGCGACTTTTATAATTTTATTTTGAGGTGTGAACATGTAATGGGCGGGGACTGGGTGGCTGTGGTTCCGGGTGAAAGGTGGAGCAATGGCGAACGCCGCTAATCTGAACGCGGTGAGGGAGACCATGGACGGTGAGTCTGTGAGAGAACCGAGTGGCTGAAGTCGGCTGGGCTAGCACCCGGAGCAGTTCTGATCCTCCTACCGATCTTTCTTGCCTTTAAGGGAGTCCATTGCGACTTCACCGCGCTAAATTCCTGGGTGGGAGACGGAGGGTACCGAAACGTTGACGCTGCTGTCCCTCCACAGATGATGCCAGACCTGCTGATCTTCTCCAGTACTTTTTTTTTTATTTCGCGGATGGATGGATGGATGGGAGGGGGTGGAGAGGGGAGGAGTGGGGGAAATGGATGTTTCCTATGAGAAAAGATTAACTAGACAGCTCCTTAAGTAGACATGTCTTCCTCGGAGACGGGAAGTGGTGATCTCCGTTCACAACATGCGGAAAGGATTCTGCAGGAGTGATGCTTCTTCCCCCGGCCAGTGCCTAAAGCTGCAGGTCACAGCCTCAGAATGAGGGGCAAACCTTTCAGGAGTAAGATGAGAAGGGACCTCTTCGCGCGGAGCATGGCAAATCTCAGCAATTCTCAACCTCATTCCACTCACTCACACTCTCTCTCACTCTCTCTCTCTCTCTCTCTCTCACTCACACACACACACACACACACACACGCGAATCCCAGTCATTGGGTATTTTCAAGATTGATAGCTTTCCAGATTTAAAAGTAACATCCAGGGATAAAGGGATAGTGCAGGAATTGTGATGAAGGAGAAGCGATGGCCTCATTAAATGGCAAATTTAACTCCATAGGGCTGGATTTCTCTTGCTTTCATTCATGCAGTGTGGGCTGTGGAATGACGTACTGCTCCTATTTCTTACATTTTTGTGTTTCGGGGCAAAGCCATCTAAGCATGAACAGTACCTGTCACCCTAATTTAGAGTCAGAGATGTACTGCACGGAAACAGACTCTTTGGTCCAACTCATCTGTGCTGACCAGATATTGAATTTATTGTCGCGTGTACAGAGGCACAGTGAAAATTAATCTAGTCCGATTTGACAGCACTTGCCCCATATCCCTCTAAACCCTTTCTTTTCAGTTGCCCATCCAGATGCCTTTTAAATGTTGTAATTGTACCAGCCTCCACTGCTTCCTCTGGCAGTTCATTCCATGCACGTGCTACCCTTTGTGTTTAAAAAGTTGCCCCTTAGTTATTTTTTTAAGTCTTTTCCCACTCATCTTAAATCTACACCTTCTCGTTCTGGACTCCCCCACCCCAGGGGAAAAGGCCTAGGCATGTTCAAAAATATAGGACCATGCAATTTATGCCCCTCATTGTATCCTACAGTATGGAAGCAAGCGATTCAGCCCATTGGGTCCATATCAACCCTGCAAAGAGCTTTACCACCCAATCCCTGTAAGTTTCTGGACACTGGTCAATTTAACTTGGCCAATCTGCCTAACTTGCACATCTTTTGGACTGTGGGAGGAAACTAGAGCACCTGAAAGGAATCCATGCAGACACTGGGAGAATGTGCAAACTCCGCACAGACAGGTGCCTAAGGGTGGAATTGATAGCGGGTCACTGGTTCGGCATAAGGCAGCAGTGCTAACCACTTGTGCTGTCCCAAGTTGAACAAGTCTTCTTTATATATGATTCCATCAATATGATTTGATTCAATATGAGCCTTTATTTATATATTTTCCACTTCGTACCTTACAACTATCTGGACATGTTTTGATGCTTATAAAGACACAAACAAGTGTGGAAGTTGGAAATCTAAAATAGAAGCTGCTGGAGAAACTCAGCAGGTCTGGCAGCATCTGTGGAGAGAAAGCAGAGATAACGTTTCCCATCCGGTGACTCCTTTTCAGAACTAATTGGACTGAGTTAAAGGTTGGCATATCTGCTGAAGATGAGGTGGGTAGGCAATGGGAGTAAGGGATAGGTGGAGATGAGCCCAGCGAGAGCGAAAGAAAACAGCAGTTGGGTGTAACTGAGGAATGGCTAATGGTCAGCCTGGGAGAGTCAGTTGTTAAAGGGGACCACTAGTAGTTGACAATGGGTTGATTGTCATAAAAGTCCTTGTGATGTTAGGGCCTGGGTGTGGCGGTGGGTAAAGGACATGGAAGAAGGTGCTCAGGCCCTAAAACTGTTGAACTTGATATTGAATCCTGAAGGCACCAGGGTCCCCAAGTGTAAAATGAGATTCTGTTCTTTCAGTTTACATTGAGCTTTGCTGGAGCATTGCAGCAAGCCTGAGACGTAAATGTTGGCCAAGGAACATTGTGTGTTGAAGTTGCAGGCAATCGAAAGTTGTCATTTTTATACAAATAGGTGTTCTGCAAAGTGGTCACCCAACCTGTGTTTCTTCTCCCCATTGTAGAGGAAACCCACATGGTGAACAGTGAATATAGTAGGTAAAAACAATGACTGCAGATGCTGGAAACCAGATTTTGGATTAGTGGTGCTGGAAGAGCACAGCAGTTCAGGCAGCATCCGAGGAGCAGCAACATCGACGTTTTGGGCAAAAAAATACAGTAGACGAGTGAGTGAAGTGCAAGTAAATTGCTGCTTCACCTGGAAAGTGTCTGGTGCCTTCTGTGCTGAGAGTGAAGAAGTAAATTGACAGGTGTTACTCCTTGTGCAATTGCATGGGAAAATGCCATGGGGGTGTGGGAGGTATTGGGAATGGAGTGCAGAAAGGTATCCCAAAATGGCAGAGCCTGCAGATGACTCCTGAAGGAAGGAAAGGGGGATATACCTGGTGATGGCATCCCACTTGAGGTGGTGGAAATGGTGGCTTATGATCCTTTGGATTTGATGGTGGTGGAGTGGCAAGTGAGGACCAGGGGACCTGATCCATGTTCTGGGTAGGAAGAGAAGGAGTGAGGGCAGAAGTGAGTGAGATTGGTTCAACACATCTGAGGGCCCTATCGACCACTAGCAAGGAATCCTCAGTTGAGAAAGAAGTGGGCATTTCCGAGGCCCCGTTGCAGAAGCTGGCATCATCAGAAAAGATGTGACGGAGAAAATTTGCAAACTAGACCGCCTGAGCAGACCCATTGTTTCTGCCTGATTCTGCCCCACAGAATTCTTCTCTTCCTACCTGATTTGATTTTTGTTTCCTCCCCTTATTCAGCCCCTTCCCACTAACATTTGTGATTCTTCTGACACTTCATATCAGTTTCAGAATTTCCAGTTTGTGGGCTCCAACCTCCTCTTCACAATGAACATGCAATCCTTTTCACTTCCAACCACCATCGGGATGATCTTGGGGCCCTCCACTTCTTCCTGGAAGAAGGCCTGAACTGTCCCTATAATGCCTCCATACTCCTCCGAGAAGGTCCTTCCTTGTTGAACAACTTTTTTTTAACTTCTGCTCTCCTTTTCTTCAGATCAAAAGTGTGGCCATAGGTATCAGCAAAATAGTAATGTGTACCCTCTTTGTAGGGTACACAGAATATTCCTTGTTCCAGTCCTACTTTAGGCCATCCCCACAATACTTTCTCTGGTATGTTGATGACATCATCGGTGCTGTTTCCCTCATCCAGAAGTAGAAAGATTTATCAATTTCTCTTCCAGCTCCTCCCTTCAGTTCCTTAACATTTGCTTTCATTTCTTGGGATAGGCTGATATCCACTACAAGCCCATTGATTCCCATTATTACCTAAACTATACAAACCTTTCCCCTCTCACCCTAAAGACTCCATTCCACCTTTGTTTTCAGCCGAAGATTCCCTGCTACTGCAGGGCATTTGCTGTGTCTGACCCATCTCGCGCACTGATGCCCTCATCCCATCACTTCTCGCTCAAAACCGATACGGTGTCACTGTCCTCACTTGCCACCCCACCAGCACCCACACCGCAAAGATCATAAAACCACCATTTCCTCCACCACCCCTTCCTTCCCTTGTCAGCCTTCTGCAGGGATTGTTCTCTCATGGACACCTTAGTCCACTTCCAAACCTCCCCTCATCCACATGGCAACTTATTATGTAGTTGCAGAAGGTGTTACAACTGCCCATTTCCCTCTTCCTTCCTTATTATCTAAGGATACAGACACACCTTCCAGGTGAAGCAGTGGTTTACCAGCACTTCACTCAACCTATTATACTGCTCACCATGTGGTCTCTTTTACACTGAGGAAACAAAATAGAGACTGGATGATCACTTTGCAGAACACCTACGTTCTGTCTGCAAAATTGATTGAGCTTCTCATTAGCTGCAATTACAACAGGTGTTCCCTGGCCAACGTCACTGTCTCAGGCATGCTGCAGTAACGAAGCTCAATGCAAGCCAAAAGTCAGCATCTCATTTTCCACTTGAGCATCTGGAGCCTTCAGGAGTCAATATTGGGTTCAATGATTTTAGGTATCCATCCCCACACTGCAGGCCCTGTCATCACAAGGGCTTCTATGACAACCATCCCATTGTGAGCCACTAGTTGTCCACATTCCCTGGAACGTCTGAGGCTGAGGAGTGACCTTATAAAGGTGTATAAAATCATGAGGTATGGGTAGGGTAAATAGACATGTTGTTTTCCCTGGGTTAGAGGAGTCCTGAACCAGAGGACATAGGTTAAGGTGAGAGGGGAAAGGTTTAAAATTGTACCGAACGGGCAATCTTTTCATGTAAAGGGTGGTCCATGTATGGAATGAGCTGTCAGAGGAAGTGGTGGAGGCTGGTGCAATCACAACATTTAAAAGGCATCTGGATGGGTATTTGAACAGGAAGGGTTTAGAGGGATATGGGCCAAGTGCTGTCAAATCGGACTAGATTAATTTAGGAAACTGGTCAGCATAGATGAGTTGGATCAAAGGGTTTCCTTGTTGTAGATTGCTGCCACTCAATGCATCATAGAAAAAGAATTAGAATTGAAGCAATCAAAATATATCAAGTCATGGAAATGTACAGCAGAGAAACAGACCCTTTAGCCCAACACATCCATGTCGGCCAGATATCCCAACCTAATCTAGTCCCTTTTGTCAGCACTTGGCCCATATCCCTCTAAATTTTCCTGTTCATTTACCCATCCAGATACCTTTTTAAATGTTGCAAATGTACCAGCCTCCACCACTACCTCTGGCAGTTCATTCCATACACACACCACCATCTGCTTGAACAAGTTGCTCCTTAGATCTCTCTTAAATCTTTCCCCTCTCATCCTAAACCTATGCCCTCTAGTTCTGGACTTGCCCCACCCCAGGGAAAAGACTTTGTCTATTTACCTATCTATGCTCCTCATGATTTTATAAACCTCTATAAGGTCACCCCTCAACCTCCGCTCCAGGGAAAACAGCCCAGCCTATTCAGTCTGTCCCTATAGCTCAACCCTGGCAATATCCTTGTAAATCTTTTCGGAACTCTTTCAACTTTCACAACATCCTTTCGGTATGAAGGAGAGCAGTCTTGCATATAATATTCCAAAAGTGGCCTAACTGGCGTTCTGTACATGACCTCCCAACTCCTATACTCAATACTCTCTCCAATAAAGGAGAACATACCAAATGCTGCCTTCACTATCCTATCTACCTGCGACTCCAGTTCCAAGGAGCTATGAACCTGCACTCCGAGGTCTCTTTGTTCAGCAACGCTCCCTCGGACTTTACCATTAAGTGTATAAGTCCTGTTCTGATTTGCTTTCCCAAAATGCAGCACTTCATATTTATCTAAATTAAACTCCATCTGCCACTCCTCAGCACTTTGGCCCATCTGATCAAGACCCTGTTGTAATCTGAGGTAACCTTTCTCGCTGTCCACTACACCTCCAGTTTTGGTGTCATCTGCAAACTTACTAACTATACCTCCTGTGTTTGCATCCAAATCATTTATATAAATGACAAAAAGTAGTGGATGCAGCACTAGGCGGCACGGTGGCACAGTGGTTAGCACTGCTGCCTCACAGCGCCAGCAGAGCCGGGTTCAATTCCTGCCTCAGGCGACTGACTGTGCGGAGTTTGCATGTTCTCCCCGTGTCTGCGTGGGTTTCCTCCGGGTGCTCCGGTTTCCTCCCACAGTCCAAAGATGTGCAGGTCAGGTGAATTGGCCATGCTAAATTGCCCGTAGTGTTAGGTTAGGGGTATGGGTGGGTTGCGTTTCGGCGGGGCGGTGTGGACTTGTTGGGCCGAAGGGCCTGTTTCCACACTGTAAGTAATCTAATCTAATCTAATCTAATAACATGATCCTTGTGGCACCCCATTGGTGACAGGCTTCCAGTCTGAAAAACAACCCTACACCACCACCCTCTCTTCTGCCTTTGAGTTAGTTCTGTATCCAAATGACTAGTTCTCCCTGTATTCCATGAGATCTAACCTTGCTAACCAATCTCCATGGACAACCTTGTCGAGCACCTTAATGAAGTCCATATAGATTACATTTCCTGCTCTGCCCTCATCAGTCCTCTTTTTGTTTTTTTTTGAAGAAGTAACAATCAAGTTTGTGAGACATTATTTCCCATGCACAAAGCGATGTTGACTACCCCTAATCAGTTCTTGCCTTTCCCTCCAACATCTTGCTCACCACTGACGTCAGGCTCACCGATCTATAGTTCCCTGGCTAATCCTTACACCTTTCTTAAATGGCAGTACCATGTTAGCCAACCTCCAGTCTTCCAGCACCTCACCTGTGACTATCGATGATACAAATATCTCAGCAAGGGGCCCAGCAATCACTTCCCTAGCTTCCTGCAGAGTTCTAGGGTACACCTGATCAGGTCCTGGAGGTTTATCCACCTTTATGCATTTCAAGACATCCAACACTTGCTCCTCTGTAATATGGACATTTTTCAAGATGTCACCATTTATTTTCCTACATTCTATATCTTCCATGTCATTGTCCACAGGAAACACTGATGCAAAATACTCATTTAGTATCTTCCCACATCTCCTGTGGTTCCACATGAATGTCGCCTTGCTGATCTTTGAGGGGCCCTGTTGTCTCTCCCTCGTTACCCTTTTGTCCTTAATGGATATGTAAAAACCCTTTGGATTCTCTTTAACCCTTTTTGCCAAAACTATCTCATGTCCCCTTTTTGCCATCCTGATTTCCCTCTTAAGTATACTCCTCCTGCCTTGATACTCTTCGAAGGAATCATTTGATCTATCCTGTCTATACCTGACATATGCTTCCTTCTTTTAACCAAACCCTCAGTTTCTCTAATCATCCAGTATTCCCTGCATCTACCAGCCTTTCCTTTCACCCTAATAGGGATATGTCTATGGACTCTCATTATCTCCTTTCTAAAGGCTTCCTATTTCCCATATCTGTACATGGAAGGCGCAACAAAGAAATGAGAACAAGGATGGCAATGAAAGGGGCCACCTTTGATAAAAGATGATTGCTAACCAGAAAATATAATACATAACTGAGTGATTGTCGGGAGTTTGGTTTGGAAGCATTATTTTGTACATATGAGAGATTCAGAACTTGCAGAAGATCAACTTGCTAAATAGCTTTGAAGCATGGGTTTGGAATAAATTGTGGGGAGAAAAAACACCTGGACATGAATAAGAAATGAAGTGCTGAACAGAGTGAATTCTTCAGCACAGTTAGGAAAAGTTAGAGACTGGACACATTTAAGAATCAGATTTGGAAGATTTTCAGGGAAAAGAGCAAAGAAGAGAATATTTGCCCTGGATTATTAGTGAAAGAAGTTATGAGCAAATGAAAACAATCCCATTTAGCTTCATATTATGGGACAGCTGCTGTTAGTGAAGGACCTGCCTTTGAACAGATAACACATAAGGAGTTATGAGATACTAAAATACCTTTTTTAAAATTTAATTCTATACGTTAATTAATTACCTCGTAATTAATGTTTGATCTGTCTTGATTTGTAGTTGGTTACAATAAAAATTGAAAACTCAGTTCTTTCTGCAGTTCAGAATTTCAGCACTTTTTAAAATGTTATGTTTTTACAGAAATGGTAACAGTCGTGCCTTCTATGATGATCATAATGTAATTGATTATGGGATGGGGAAAATAGATTCTGAAGATTGTTGCTAGCACTTATAGTGTGAACGTTACTTAACATTTGTCAGCACTAGCCTGATCGTTGTCTTGGTCTTGCTACATGTATGTACAACTACTTAATTATCTGTGCAATTGTGAATTAAACAGATCACATGCAGTCACCAGTAAATGTCTCTGAATGAAAAGGTGATTGATAAAGCAGCTGACTGTAGTGTGGCTTAGCCCAATACCCTGAGGACCTGGCACAGTTTTGATCGTGTAATGGTTATCATGTTCGCCTCACAGTTTGATCCTGGGTGGGAACAAATCTCCTTCCTTTGAGCTCTGCCCAAAACGTGTACACTGTGTTCCTACTTCTGAGTCAGGACGCTTGAGTTCAGGTCCTACCTGCTCTGATTAGGAATAACAATAACACCTCTGATTAGGAAAATACAAAAATACTTACCCTGAGGAGCTGGGACTCTTGTGACACAGTGGTAGTGTCCCTTTTCCTGGACTGAGGGGCCCAGATTCAAGTCCCACCTACTCCAGAAGTGTGTACTAACATCTCTAACCAGATTGATTAGAAAAATAGGCTTTTGTGAGACAGTGCCAGTGTCACGTCTGAGCCAGGAGGCTTTGGTTCAACTCCCAACCTGCTCTGGAATTGAGCTATAACATCTCTGAACAGATTTGATTAGAAAATACAAAAAATTCCTACCCTGAGGAACTGGGGCTCTTGTGATGCAGTGGTAGCGTCCCTACCATTGGATCATGAGGCCTTGGTTCAAATGGTAGCACCCACTGTCTACAAGATTCAGCTCTTGCTCTGAGTAGACTGGTCATTCACTCACAGAAATGCGCCCTTGGAAATCCTTTTAGCCTCCACTGGCTATGTGAAAACAAAGTCTGTCCATATTTATACCCAATGACTGGTACACACGTTGTGTCCTAGTATACACTTTACCATTTTTTACCCTCCACAATGAAGTACCTAAAGTAGATGATGAATGGAACGCCCACCAACATGCGAATCAGTTCTGATCAAAAAGTAGAGGAAAAACAAAACTGGACTTGCACAACTTCTTTAATCAACAAACCTGGTGTTCCAGGTTGCTGGGTGGTCTTATTCCTGGCTGGGGTGTTGAGATGGCCCTAGATCAGATAAGTGACCTTGCATATGACATTGAAAAACTTGCCAACTCAACTGCCCATGCTCTGAAGCTAGTGAACAAAGAGTTACAGGAGACAATGATGATGATGCTTCAGAATTGGTTAGTGCTGGATTCCCTCCTTGCGAAAGAAGGAGGTGCTTGTTCAGTCATCGGCCCGCAATATTGCACCTACATCGATGATTTCTCAAAGGACATTTCGGATGAGACAGGTCTTAACAACAAAATGGGTCAAGACCAGGGAAGATTGACCGTAATCCGATTCATATGGATAGAGTGTTACTTGCTGGCTATGGTCACTGTGTGGATGGATCGTGTGGGATGTACTGATATTCCTAGGATGAGACCAAGAACTAAACATTGTCATCCACTCGTGCATGCAATGGACCCTACATTGCTTTTCCCCTAAGCCAAGGAGGAATTTGGTTAATCATCCCTTGTCCACTCCTGTACCTCCATGCTCGAACTCCCATGTTAGAATCCAGTATCTTTCAGACTCTGCTCCTCCGAACAACTCGCCAGAGGAGGCACTTAATTTATTAAGAACACAAATTGACCAAATGGACTAATTATACTTGTATAAGCTATGTCGTTGTCATGAAATGACAAAAGGAAGGAATGAGAATGAGAAAGTTTATAGCCTTAAATGTTGTCCTTAAACATTTAAACTAAAATGTAATTTTGAATTATAGAACACATTTACTACATCCTAGAAAATGGTGTGCAGGGAAGATAAGATAATGAAGAACCTTTGCCTTAACATCAGCGAATTTGTATAAACAAATCACCGAGCAATAACATTCATGGCTGTTCCTTTGTTCATTAATTTCACAATGTTTAATTCTGAACAAAACTCTGTATCAAATTACCTTCTCTCCCGAATTATTGTCATTCGCTATTATCTGGCTAGTTTAGAACATGCAGTGCTTTCATCAACTTTTGTGTTTGTGAACCTTGAATATCAAGGAATATACAGAATTGAATAAAGAGATAAAAGGAGCTTTGTAGCAAAAACCAAGGACTCCAGAACGTGCAAGGGGAAACTTGAAAAGAAAATCAGAAAAGCAAAAAGAACAATGGCAGGAAAATCCTATCTTATTTTACAAGACTTTTAAGATAGGATTTTTAGGGAAACTATGGCCAATTAAGGATTGTAGTGGTAATTTGTGCAAAGAGCCAGGGGATGTAAATTGGTTCGAAATGAATACCTTGTATTGGTGTTCACTAGTGCGAGTGATTGTGGGTATAGAAATCAGGGAGAAGGACTGTGACATTAATTTAAAAAGTTAGCACAGACGGAAAGGAGGTTCTGAGCACAGTAGTCTGATAATCGTAAAAGTACTTAAATCTATAATGCAAGATGAAATGTAATTCAGACTGTTGAGTGAGGCAACGGAGGAAATGCCAAGGAGTAACTTTTTTCAAATCCTCCTTGGCCACCGGGGAGGTGCCAAAGGCTTGGTAGACAGCCAATGTGTACTGTTATTCAATAAGGATCAGGAGATAAACCTGAATTCCACAGACCAGTCAGTCTAACCACAGTGGTGGGAAACTATTGGAAGCAATATTGAGCAAATAATTAAATTGGATATGAATAGGCAGCAGCTAATCGAGAGTTAATACAGTTTTATTGAGAGGAGGTCATGATTGACCTGCTTGTTTGACATTTTCGAAGAACTGACCAGCTGTATAGTTGAGGGTAATACACGTACTGCACTTGGACTTGAATAAAGCATTTGGCTTACAGGGAAAGGTTAGGGAGCTGGATCTGGGTGGGATGGACTTTGGAGGGGTTGGTGTGGACTCGAAGGACCAAATGGCCTGCTTCCACACTGTAGGGATTCTATGATTGTAAAAGGAACAATTTTTAAATTGTTGGGCTGGTGTTTTTATTTTAAGGTAGCTACACTTCAGTCATCACCTGTCAGTTAATTTACGCTTAAAAATGTATAAAGGAGCAAACATTTTGTTTCCTAAATGCAAAATTTCCCATCAGCTGAAAGTACCACTGACTGATGTCTGGATAAATTAAGCAAATTGGAACTCTGCAAATCTTTGAGACTGACTTTTTCCAATGAGTGTGAAGCTGGTAGAGTATAGCAGGTCAGACAGCATCCAAGGAGAAAGGAAGTCAATATTTGGGCTGAAACCCTTTGTCAGGATGAAGGAATTTGACCAGAAACATGGCTTTCCTGCTCCTCTGATACTGTCTGATTTGCTGTGCTCTTTGAGCTTCTGTTGACTCTGACCTCCAGCATATGCGTCTTTACTGGCTCCTAGTCACTTCTTTTTTTCCCAGTCGTTCCAGAGCTAGTTAATTGCACGCAGGAGGTTTAAACTTCCTGAGCAATTGCAACATTGTCTGTATTTTTGGGACTTGGAGATGTCCCATAGTGTGACCTTCAGGGTATTTCTGGTCAACAAGTATCCAGAGGCCAGAGGATCTTGATCACTGTTTTTAAACTTAACTTTGGAAAGCAATAACATCTGTTTATATGTTTAATCCTATAATTGTTCTTGTATTTACCTTGTATAATACATGTATTACGTAGGATCATTCTACCATCATTAAAGGCCAACATATCCTCCAAGTCAATGTTATGACAGGCCAACTACTTTCATAAAACATGGCTCAAATTGCTTTAGACCCCAAATTAAATTAACTCAGGGCTGCTAGTATTTGATTCTCTCTATCACACAACTGAAGTTAATGTTTTAATACAGTATAGGGAATGTGGCTTACAGCAAGTCATTATGACTCTGGAATCTCATTTGCTGTAAGCATTTCTTATATAAGTGTCATGCTGAATTATATGTATGTAAAGGTTAATGAATCTAAAGTTTCTACCGCATATGGCAAAATCTGCTTGTTACATTTTGTATACAACCACATATTGAACATATCTATTTATAATTCATGTGCATACTAACACCCCACATTTTTCATTTTAAGTTTTAATTGTCACTCCTTCCACGAACTTTGTATTAAAGGACTTTAAATTGTTATACATTTTTAGTTCTACAAAATGTGATGGGAGCATCAACTGAAATTTATTATAATTTCAAAAATATTTTGTTTTTAACAGAAGCTGTGAACTTCCACTTTTGGTTGTTCCTTCAAATATCTGAAGCATTCAAATATTTTAAAGTTTTTAAAATTTAAATGTCCAGTCTTAATTATTCTTTCAATAAAGCTCTAATTTAATTGTATCACCTTTCTCCAGATTGACTGACTGCATTTCAGTCAGTTTTAGCATGAAAAGAGGCCTATAAGCCCATCATGTCCTGACCGATCATCATCAGCTATCTACTCTCATTCCATTTTTCAGCACTTGACCTGTAGCTTGTATGCTGTGGAGTTTCAACTATTCACCTCAATACTTTTTAAAGGTTGTGAAAGTTCCTGCCCTGATCATCCTTAGGCCGTGAATTCAAAATATCCCTTACCCTGTGGGTGAAGATGCTTTACTTGAATCTCCTGTAAACCTCTTGGCCTAATTTCTGCTCCTGTGTGTTATGGTCCTATTTAATCTCACTTTGTAGCTGAAGTGTTCCAGTTCAAGCAAAGCCTGATAAATCTGTGCACCGTCGCTCTAGTGCAATGACTGGAACTGCGCACAATGTGGTTTAAGTAACACTTTGTACACCTAATCATAAGCAAATATCTAATTCCTTAATGCTATCAAGGATAGATCGTGAACTCCCTTCTCTTGTTAGTCCTCCCAAGTACTTCACCTCGTACTTTTTAGTATTAAATTCCATTTCTAATATTCTGCCTGTGACTAGTCTGTTTATATTGTCCTTTTATTCTAAGACTTTCCTCCTTGCTATTTAGAACACCAACAATTTTCATGTCATTTTCAAACTTAATGATCATATCTACTACACTCATATTTTGATCATTGATGTACACTTCAAGCAGCAACAAATGTTGTGGTGCATCAATGGACACAGGTATCACTGGCTCCCACTTGCCACTGACCTAGTGTTGGCTCCAATTTGCCAAATTGCCATGGATTGCATGAGCTCTTACTTTCTAGACCAGTCTTAATGTGGCACCTTGTCAAAAGTCTTGATGCAGTCCATGTAGATCACCAACTGGACTATCTTCAACTCTACACCTTGTCACCCCCTTGGAAAAACTCAATCAACGTGAACAAAGTCATGTTGATAATCCTTGATTACTCCTTGTCTCTCCAAAATGGAGTTTAAATCTGTCCCTCAGAATTTTTTCCACTCAGTTCCCTGCTACATTATCCTGTAGTTTCCTGGTTTATCCCTATCACGTCTTCTTGAATAATGGTACCAACCAAATGATAGGCTGATGTACATATTAATTGTGTTATTAAGGTCCCATGTTATGAGAGAGAAATGGGATTATTTGCAGTTGTGCAAAGTGGGATTATCCTGTCATTTCACTCCGTTTTTCTTCCCGCTGCTCTATGCTGGCTGGGCTGGAGAATTGAAGATCTTCAGGGTGGCATGGCTGCTAATAGAGGGCATTTTAGAAATGTTTCCATGTTTGGGATGTCTGCTCAACAGGCACAGATAATAAAATTCATTTGGCAGTATTCCCACTTTTGTATAAGGGTCTTACAGCAGCTAATAGTCCTGAGACCATTGAGACAAAGCCAAGTAGGCAGTGTCTTGTTGATTCATGTTGAGTCATTAGATAACTCTTATGCCTTCATCTGTAGCTATGTTGATGAATGAGTAAGGGAGACCGTAGCTGGCCAGTGCGTAAGAGCCCTTGAGCCTTGTTGCTGCTTTTTGAAGAAGCAGCCAGAAGTATTTTTTTTAATCCTTTTCTTTATATTCATGATGTAACTTGCCTCCTTACGATAGAGAAATACCAGAGAGCAGATAGAAGTCATCCAGTTTAAGTTCAGGCAGTTAGTGATATCTCTGCAAGTTACTGTGAGAATGGGATCCAACTACATTCAATGGGGACAACATTCTCAAACTTGGTAGGCATATTCATTGGTAAATAACAGAGCCAGATTGTTCATTTAAGTTTTCTGGTCAGTTCCCTATTTCAGAATTGAGCAGCCCCATAAGATACTCTGTCATTCTCTCTCCTTGAATACTAAGCAAATCATCTGAAACTGGAGTAGTAAAGAAGGAGATGCTTCACTATTTATACTTTGATCATTAACATTATTGTCATCCCTGGCCTGGGAACTGCTTCTTTTCAATATAATAACTGTTGATAAAAGGCAAGTATCCAGAATGCATATTATAAAAAGCATTTTTTTGCTCCTCTTTTTTTTTTCCCCTTTGGGATAGGATAAAGAACCTTTATTGCGTGGTAAGGTGTGTGAACTAACCAGTTCTTAAGTGACCTTATTGTCTGGACCTGAGGAGGAGATTAGTGTACTTATTGACCTGTTTATAACATCATCATCTGAGGGGTTAGTGAATAATTTCAATGAAATGCTTGAGGCCTGTGAATGCTTTAGGAAATTGTTTTATTCAGAGAGAAAAGTCTGTTCATTTTATCAAAGCAAGCAAATCTCTCATGCTTGGCTAATGTATATATTGAGGTAGTTACTATTACAGAGTTATAATTTTTTTTGTCTTAAATTACTTCCTGAAGGGAATTTCCCAGTAATCTTTCACATGCATAAGCAATTTAGTCTAATCATCTTGCACATTTTAAGTAACTTGCAGTTATTTTAAAATTGTCACATTATTTCATCAAGTTGATTTGTCAGTGGCTGAGTATGAACACCCCCTTTGTTCACTCTTCCAATTATGAGCTACTATTCATGAAAGTTCAAACTTGATGCTTCTGTCAGTTGGCTTCACATAGAGAGTGTAAAGTAATGTTGATGTATTTGGGAATTTTCCTAGTTAATGCAGTAGTGTTTTGATTTGAAGTGCAGCAAAAGGTCTTCAGAGTGACTGTAATGAGTTTTGAAATACAGATGTCTGCAGAGCTGAAGCAAACAGTACTATAACAAAGTAAGCTGCTAGTATATAAGTGACGGTTGTGCCTCAGTTGGGGGCATGGTTGCAAAGTCCCTCTCCAGAGATTCAAACATAAAATCGAGGATAACTGTTATATTGAGGCCTGTCTGGTGACTATAAAGCTCCCATGGAGTAAATGCGAAGAAGAGCTCTAAGATACTTTCACTGATAACCTGTCCAGTATTCACCCCCAAACCATTATCTGGTTACTATGTTGGAACTTTTTTGTATGTAAATTGTTTTCTGCATTTCCTAGCTTTTATAGCAATTTCATTGGCTTTAAAGAACTTTTTGGATACCTTGAGATTAAAAGGTACGTGCCAATGCAAATGGCTCATACTTGTTGCTATCATGTTATCAATTATTATCTGTTTCTTTCAGTTCTTCTTGAAATCTCAAGATTGCTGAATACTGGTCTTGATATGGAGTCTCTCTCAATTTGTGTCCGACTTTGTGAACAAGGGATCAATCCTGAAGCCTTGGCTTCGGTTATTAAGGAGCTGCGAAAGGCTACTGATTCACTCAAAGTAAGAAAGATTGATGTGCAATAAAATTCGATGCAATTGCAGAATTGTTCAGTGGAAAAAAGTGTTTTGATCCTTAACACCTGTGTCAGCTTTCTGACATCTTTTAGAACTGTTTCCATCCTTATAGAGGACTGATGGTTATACCTGAAGAACCTGTTTGTTGCAACAAAGTAATGATGGTTAATGGATATAAAACCTGTGATAGAAAGATTAATCAATAAAGTAGCTGTAGCCCTGCAGATGATTAGATTGAATGAATCTGCTAGTTTGGCATTAGGCGTTTTGTTTTATACAAGTGAAAATGTCACCGTTTACTTATCAAACTTGATATAATTGGAGGAACAAGTAAGCTCTTAATACCTGTTTTGTATTTGAGAAAGAAGATTGTTTATATAGATGCATTTTGAGTGAAGCTGAAAAATGTGTTGCTGGAAAAGCACAGCAGGTCAGGCAGCATCAAAGAAGCAGGAGAGTCGACGTTTCGGGCATAAGCCCTTCTTCAGGAATTTTTTTGAGTGAATACAACAATAAAAATTTGATTAGAAGAAAAGCAATGTGTTGAGTTTAGGGCAGCACAGTGGCTCAGTGGTTCGCACTGCTGCCTCACAGCGCCACGGTTACTGTCTGTGTGGAGTTTGCACATTCTTCCCCTCATGTCTGCGTGGGTTTCTTTTGGGTGCTCCGGTCTCCTCCCACAGTCCAAAGATGGTCAGGTGAATTGGCCATGCTAAATTGCCCATAGTGTTAGGTGCATTAGTCAGGGGTAAATGCAGGGTCTGGGTGAGTTACTCTTTGGAGGATCGGTGTGGACTTGTTGGGTCAAATGGCCTGTTTCCACATTGTAGAAAATCTAATCAATCATATCTTTGCAGTGAAATATTGCACTACACATGCAATTCATGGACCTGTAAGTTGAGTTTCCTAAGAATGAATTGCAACCAGATTTTGAGATCGAAGATCTACGTGGTTGAACAACAATTGACACTGAGCAATGTGCTGAGAAAAGAATTAACTGGTACTTAAATCTAGAAATGAAATAAAGAATAGCCAGCATGAATTTCAGAATGGAAGGTCATGGTTGAATAGCCTCTTTGTTACTCCTTTCAAAAAAAAATTCAAAGTACAGATAAGGCCAATGCAGTAGATGTAATATCTGTAAATTTATAAAGTGAAGGTGAGGGGAGATTTAGATGTCTTCAAATTATGAATGGTTTTGATGGAGTACCCCAAAAAAATTGTTTACACTGCCAGTAGGATTCATGATTTTATGGCATATGACCACATTGCTGAGAGAAGAAGAGGTCTCTTCTGATGTTAATGCCCCTCAGGATCCTGAGGAAGACACAACCAGCAAACATTTGTGGTACTTACATGGGAGGTTTAAAATTCCAGTTGTCAGTTTCTGCTCGATAATTAACCAGAACAATGCAAATTTTGGCAGTTTGCCCTGTACTTACTTGGCTGACTATAAATGTCTATCATTGTAACTCTCAGTAAATCAGCTAAAGCACTTTACAATACCCACAGCAAGGTTCAATCTTTCCATAACCATGTCCAGCACCCCTTGATCATGTTCAGTGTTCATCCTCACTCTCCCTACTGGAGGCAGATAAGGTTTATCCCACTCTGTGCCAGGCTGTCCTGACTTGCCTTCTGGAATCCCTGATTCCTGTCTGGTTAATGCTAGAGGAATCTAGAGTTGTGGAGAATGAGGCAGGGATTTGGTAGTGTAATATCACTGCTGCGGATGAAAGTGGTGAGGAGGTTGATCACTGTTGGGAGGGATGAGGGTTGAGGTCAGGGTTCACACTAAACAAAGGCGTGCCAACCATGATTAATGAATAATTCTCAACAGTTATAGAACATTTAAATTTACCAGAATATGGCATCTACTATTGTAAAAAAAGGGTCATAGTTTGACTTCCTCTGACTATTTGCGCTACAAAGGAACAGTTGTATTTCAGGTATGCTCCACATTTCTGAAGTACCAGCAAGGTACAGAGCTGGTTTTAACATACATAGGTAAGAGCAGAGTGTCAATCCAATGATGATTACCACGCCTTGAAATAGCCATGTAATAGAGTTAGGATGCAGCTTCTGTAGAATACGGACACCAGTTCAAAACGTTGAACTAACTGCTGCGTCTGATAATTCAATGTCCCTTTCTGCTGTGGTCAATATGCCACATTTTGGCGCACATCAAGTCAAATGCACATTGTATTTTCAATGGATCTGAACCCAAATGTAAAATCATGGTGTGAGAATATCTAACAAAGGAGCTGGGGCACAAAACAAATGCATTGTACTAAATTTCTTGTGTCTGATCACTGTAGCAGGGAAAGAAGGTTATTTTCTGAAAGGAATAATTTTTTCCCCAGTGAAATGTGTTTTCATGGGTAACTTTTTTTTTTAAGAAGAGCATAAAGAATTGCAATATTTTACACTACTTTGATTTAGGCAAATTATTTTGCATAAATCATGTTTTGACTAATTCTAGCTCCTGAACAAACACAATTCTACCCAGAAATTACATGAATGGTAATGTGACTAAAAATTGTTATTTGTTTTACCTGCTGTAGAAACATCCTTTTTTATGACTACTGACCAATCCCTGATATCTTAATTTAAATTTTGTAGTCATACAGTCGACCAACTTAAATGCAGTATTGAGCACTTCTTAATATATACTTATAAGCCAAGAGGATATCAAAACTAAAACTATACAAAAAAATTCACATTTATTGTACTAGAAAAGTAACAAGTCTGTTCTGTAACTAATTTGGATGTTACTTCTCCTTAGACTGCTGAGAATATGACTGGTTGACATCACCCTTGTGACAGAGAATCCCATCTTGGTACCTGTATCAGGTCGCACCGAAAATCATTGAGATGAAAAAATGTATGGAACAAACAAAAACAAATACAAATCATTTTGTACCACAGAACATAAAAATGGAATGTTGTGGATTAGTCTGTTGATGTTGATATGCAAATTCTTGCTACATAGGTCCACAATGAATCTGTTAATCGCTATTTAAAATTGATTTGCATATTATACATTTGAGTTAAAAAGGAGCTATCTGAAAAGCAATGACCACTTGCTGGGGGCTGGTTACTAAACCATACACAGTACAATTTAACTTGGATTATGTGTCTGAAAATGACAATTTTAAGTTTGACTGTAATTACTACATATTGTAATTAACATTTCTTTATGTGGCTTTTGTATTTGGTAGCAAAATATACTTCATCTCAATGTGGAATGACCCTTCCTAATATTTTATTCATACATCAACATGGTATTGTGAATGTTATTTAAATATGCTTTGTTCTTTTCCTCTTAGAATTATAAAGTACTGCCAACTATACAGTTAATCACTATCTGAAAATTAAAAATGTTCAAATAATCCAATTAGTTCACAAATAAATCACATTTGCAATACTGCAAATTAATATTATTACTTACAATTGTTATAACTGTTTCAACTCAGCAAAGCCAGATTATCAAATCTTACTGAATCCAAATTTTTGGCTGATTCAGCAGGTTTTGTTTTCCCTGTAGGATGCTATTAACAAATTCACTCGAGAATTATGGTTTGTGAACATTGCATAGATTTTATACTGCTTTTGTATAAATATACTCTGCCCTTTGAGTGTGTCAATTTTGTAACCTAATTTCTTCTTGTTTAAAGTTATTTTCCAAGCTTAATGTGATTTTATATCAGTGATAAAAATTACAGTAACTCAATAAACAAAACTTTTCATTAAGTTGTTTGATTTCTGGTATAATCTGTATCTCATGTGCATTGATGCTTCAGCTCAATATAACCATGTCAGATTTCAAAGCAAAATGGCCTTCACCATTGCAATATTAGTACAGTTTCTGCTATGCATTACAAAACTAAAGGTTCTACACCTAAGATAAGCTTTTTCTTATTTATACATACTTGGTGTATATTTTTAAATATGTATGTGCTTAAACCAAGAAACTCAAGATGTATCCAAAGTTGAAGATCACGCCCAATTTTAACTATTGCATCAAGTTCACTATTTCTAACCTACTTCCAGAGTTAGCTTGTCAATTTACCAAAAGCAAATTCATCTCAGGAATGCGATGGAGCTGGAAGTATTTCTGCATCTCCTGGCTCCACATCTTTTTCTCTCTTGTTTTGCTTTACCTTGGCAGCTGCTTGTTTGGTCACACCTACGTAGTTGAGACGAAACTATGCTTGTAATTTTAACCTCATCCACTGGATACATTTTGGGGTGCATTGTTGATTCTACTATTGTGCTTGATATTAAATTTGGTTGAGCTTAATAAATAGTAAAGTCCAAAGGTTTTCAGGGGTAGGTAGGAATGTGAAATTTGAGGTCATAATTGAATTGTGCACAAACATTATTGATGACCAAGCAGGCTTTGGAGGCAGAGGTGTCACTAGACTATTGATCTAGAACCCCAAGCCAATGTTCTTTGAAGATGGGTTCAACATCCAACATGGCAGATGGCCAAGTGGCCTATTACTGTGCCTCGCTGATATGTATGTTTGTAAAATTGGACGGATTATAAAATAGGTGATACATTGGCAGACCCAACCTGACTACTGAGTTGGATATAAATTTCCTCCTATGTCACCATTTTAAAGATTGGATAAGGAAATAAACAATTGGCTGACAGGATATGAAAACAGGGAAGATAAATTTGTTTAAAGTATTTTATCAAGTGGAGGGTAACTGCTAATGTTGACTGCTTGGGTTGGAGGCCCACTTCCATATTGTAACCTCTGCCTTTCTGTGCATGCTGTGCGTGCTTTCTGGCACCCGTTTTTAATAAAAGATTTTAAACCCAGAGCAATTTGTGTGCTAGGGTCCTTTATTATTCCATCCCATAGTTGTGTAGGATTTAAACTAAGTTCACTGTGGAGACAGTAAAATACTTTGCCTGCATCCACTAAATTTTTAGTAATCTGTCTCAATGAATTCAAAAAATAGTTTTCACAAAAGTAGGCATCATTGAGGAAAAGTTAAAGGTGTATCTCTACAGCCTGGTACTCCAATTCTTACTGTCAGCTGAATATAAAGAACTGTAAGAAATAGCTCCTCTCACTAACCTCTCTCGCTCCTGTCCCTTTTGTAATACATATATTGAAAAAGTAAGACAATACTGACCAGAGAAAGTGTCTGCTATTAATATCCAACATTTTGAAACAGATTGAAATTTACCTAGCCTAAAGGCTCTCTAAACAAATGAGAAAAGGAAAAATCAGGACAGCAACCCAAGTATTCATTGTGAAGGTACTAGCTTATATCTAATTAAAATGTGTATGAAAATGTAACTGTTTAAAAATATCTGCACTGTAAAGTGTAAATTTTGTGTTTAAATTAGACATGACTATCTAAAAATATATTTTACCTGCCCCGAGGAAGTTATTATTATCTCAACCAGTTTTGTGTGCAAATCTTTACATTGTAGTATGTAAGTTTGCTAAGCATCACTAACTAGTTTTCCTTTTCTGATTCTGCACTGTGAAACTGTGATCCTTTTGTAAGTTGATGCTACTATACAAGTGAAAATTGCTGTTGTTTTATATTTAGGCTGACCAGCTTTTTAAAAGTTAAAACTCAGACATTGGAAAGTTGTGGTTTCATGACGATTGAAATGTACTTAACCACTGGCAGGAGCCTGTGGAAGGAATGGCTGAAGGTCATGTAATGGATATGGTAAATTGTTCAAAATATATAATCATAAGTGGAGTTATCGACAAAGAGATGGTGATAATTCATTTGTCTTGCTGTGGGATGCAAAGGGTGTTTGCAGGAAGAAGGATGAAACTTCACAGATTACTCCCAGTGCAGTTTGTTTGACAACAACAAGTCAAAAAGTATATTTGAACTTTCTGAAATTCAGGTCAGCAGAATATTTAAGGAAAAATTGGGATAACTGGTCACCCATTTATTTCTCAACAAATTAATAACGTCACATCTCATTGAGACTGTGCTGTAAGTCAAGCCCCACTATACCGAGTTATTATAAAAGATAAAGATTTTAAAAAGTAAATAATTTACCCATCTTTTAGATCCAAGTTGACATAAGACAAATAATTGTTTTCTGCAGGCAGAAGACCCTTTTCATTGGTCACTGGTCAACAATCTATCCAGCTACTGCTGTTAACCAAAGCTCCATTTGTACATAACCCTTCAGGTCCAGTTCATCTACAACCACTGTTGTAAGCCACAGATATGCAAACATTGTTCATGATGTGTATCATGTTCCTTGCTATCAAACAATGCAAAAATCATAGTCATAGAGGTGTACTTAAAACCAATTTTTTTCTCATTTCAGTCCACAATTAAAAATACTCAAAGTAAAAAAACATATTTCTGTCATTAAATGTCGTTGTTTGTAACCTGAACAGAAACGCTACCTGAAAAAAAAAGATTTAATTCAGAGTTTTAAATTGTTGACCATAATTCTTCTAACAATGTGCAGGAGAGAGAGAAAGAACCCCGTACTACTCCCTGACATAGCAGTGAAGCTGCACAATTACTGTCTTTGCTGTTGAATTCATGTATCCCTGGACATCGGAGGAACCTGTTTGGGAGAGGTCACAACACAGAGACAGATCAGTGAATAGTTTTAAGTGTGGCCTTGGGCCCTTGCTGTAAATCTGCAGTCATGAGTAGAGTGGGTTTTTTTAGATTACTTACAGTGTGGAAACAGGCCCTTCGGCCCAACAAGTCCACACCGCCCCGCCGAAGCGTAACCCACCCATACCCCTACATCTACATTTACCCCTTACCTAACACTATGGGCAATTTAGCATGGCCAATTCACCTGGCCTGCACATCTTTGGACTGTGGGAGGAAACCGGAGCACCCGGAGGAAACCCACGCAGACACGGGGAGAACGTGCAAACTCCACACAGTCAGTCGCCTGAGGCGGGAATTGAACCCGGGTCTCAGGCGCTGTGAGGCAGCAGTGCTAACCACTGTGCCACCGTGCCGCCCACAAAATTCTTTCTTGATTATATGTTTTATTGAGATATGTCTCTTGATTAAACTTAAAAATATAAGCTATAAGTATTAAATTAGCCTGGAGCAGTGTTTTGTAGAGGAAGAAGATGGTGCTATCTTCTGGGTCTGCAGACTGAAAGAAGCAAAAATAGCCCTTGGTGGAATGATATGTTCTTCTTATCGGATGTGGGAGTTCAGGGAGAGTTTACATGTTTCAGAGGATTATATCTGCAATAAATGCCATTGGTTGTGAATCCTATCAGACCGAATGGATCAGTTGGAGCGACAGTTAGAGGCATGAGGAATTTTCAAGAGCAAGGGGGTGTAATGGTTGGCAGTTATAGGAAGGGAGAAAAGTTGCAGACACAGTCACATAGATGGATTAACTCCAGGAAAGGTAAGAGAGGTAGGCAGGTAGTGCAGGAGTCTTCAGTGGCTATTGCCATTTTAAACAAGTATACTGTTTTGGAAAATGTAGGGGGTGATGGATTCTCAGGGGAATGTAGCACGAACAGCCCTGTTATTGGTATTGTTATTGCAATGAAGGGTATGTCAGGTTCCAAGACATCGATTGTGTTGGGGACTCTCTGGTCAGAGGCACAGACAGACCTTTCTGTGGCCAGCAACGAAAAATCAGAATGGTGTGTTGCCTTCCTGGTGCCAGGATCCAGAATGTTTCAGAGAAGGTGCAGAATGTTCTCAAGAGGGAGGGGGTCCAGCAGGAGGTGAATGTACACATTGGAGGCAACGACATAGGTAGGGAAAAGGATGAGATTATGAAGGAACAATACAGAGACTTAAGCAGGAATTTAAAAAGGAGGTGCTCGAGAGTAGTAATATCTAGATTACTCCCAGTGCTATGAGTAGTAAGGGTAGGAAGAGGAGGGTAGAGCAGATGAATGCATGGCTGAGGAGCTGATGTATGGGAGAAGGATTCACATTTTTGGATCATTGGAATTTCCTCTGAGGTAGAAGTAACGTGTACACAAAGGACAGATTGTACCTGAATTGGAAGAGGACTAATAAACTGGCAGGGAAATTTGACAGTGCTATTTGGGAGGATTTAAACTAGTAAGATGGGAGGGGGTGTGACCCAGGGAGATACTGAGGGTAGAGATCAATCTTTGACTGGTACAGTTGAGAAAAGAAGTGAGTCAAAAAATCAGGGCAGGCAGGGACAAAGCAGAGAACAAGGTAGGGCTGATAAATTAAACTGCATCTATTTCAATGTAAGAGGCCATATAGGGAAGGCAGATGAACTCAAGGCATGGTTAGGATCATGGGGCTGGGATATCATAGCAATTATAGAAATATGGCTCAGAGATGGACAGGATTGGCAGCTTAATGTTTCAGGATACAAATGCAACAGGAAGGACAGAAAGGGACGCAAGGTGGGGGGGGGGGTGCATTTTTGATAAGGGATAGCATTACAGCTGTGCTGAGGGAGGATATTCCCAGAAACACATCTAGGAAAGTTATTTGGGTGGAACTGAGAAATAAGAAAGGGATGATCACCTTATTGGGATTGTATTATAGACCCCCTAATAGTCAGCAGGAATTGAGAAACAAATTTGTAAGGAGATCTCAGTTATTTGTAAGAAATAAGGGTGGTTATGGTGGGGAATTTTAACTTTTCAAACATAGACTTGGACTGCCATAGTGTTAAGGGTTTAGATGGAGAGGAGTTTGTTAAGTGCGTACAAGAAAATGTTCATATTCAATATGTGGATGTACCTACTAGAGAAGATGCAAAACTTGACCTACTCTTGGAAAATAAGGCAGGGCAGGTGACTGAGGTGTCAGTGGGGGAACACTTTGGGGCCAGCGACCATAAATCTATTAGTTTTAAAATAATGATGGGAAAGGATAGACCAGATTTAAAAGTTGACATTCTAAATTGGAGAAAGGCCAATTTTGATGGTATTAGACAAGAACTTTCAAAAGCTGACTGGGGGCAGATGTTTGCAGGTAAAGGGATGGCTGGAAAATGGGAAGCCTTCAGAAATGATATAATGAGAATCCAGAGACAGTATATTCCTGTTAGGGTGAAAGGAGAGGCTGGTAGGTATAGGGAATGCTGGATGACTAGAGAAATTGAGGGTTTGGTTAAGAAAAAGAAGAAAACATATGTCAGGTATAGACAGGAAAAGATCGAGTGAATCCTTAGAAGAGCATGAAGGCACAGGTGTATTATATGTTAGATGGATATCAGGAGGGCAAACAGGGGACATGAGATACCTTTGGCGAATAGAGTTAAGGAGAATCCAAAGGATTTTTACAAACACATTAAGGACAAAAGGGTAACTAGGAAGAGAATAGGGCCCCTCAATGATCAGCAAGGCAGCTTTTGTGTGGAGCCGCAGGAGATGGGGAAGATACTAAAGTATTTTGCATCAGTGTTTACTGTGGAAAAGGACATGGAAGCTATAGAATGGAAGGAAATAGATTGTGACATCTTGAAAAATGTCCATATTACAGAGGAGGAAGTGCTGTTTGCCTTAAAACACATAAAAGTGGATAAATCCCCAGGATCAGGTGTCCCCTAGAACTCTGAGGGAAGTTCGGGAAGTGATTTCTGGACCTCTTACTGAGATATTTGTATCATCAATAGTCACAGGTTGAGATGCCAGAAGACTGGAGGTTGGCTAATATGGTGCCACATTTTAAGAAAGGTGGCAAGGACAAACCAGGGAATTATAGGCTGGTGAGCCTGATGTCAGTGGTGGGCACATTGTTGGAGGCAATCCTGAGGGGTAGGATGTACATGTATTTGGAAGGGCAATGACTGATTAGGGATAGTCAACATGGCTTTGTGTATGGGAAATCATGTCTTACAAACTTGATTGAGTTTTTTGAAGAAGTAACGAAGGGGATTGATGAGGGGAATGTAGTAGATGTGACCTATATGGACTTCAGATAGGCGTTCGACAAGGTTCCCAATGGGAGACTGGTTAGCAAGTTTAGATCTCTTGGAATATAGGGAGAACTAGCCATTTGGATACAGAACTGGCTCAAAGGTAGAAGACAGGGTGGTGGTGGAGGGTTGTTTTTCAGACTGGAGGCCTGTGACCAGTGGAATGCCACAAGGATCAGTGCTGGGTCCACTACTTCTTGTAATTTATATAAATGATTTGGATGTGAGCGTAAGAGGTATAGTTAGTAAGTTTGCAGATGACACCAAAATTGGAGGTTAGGTGGATAGCGAAGTAAGTTACCTTAGATTTCAACAGGATTTTGATCAGATGAGCCAATGGGCTGAGAAGTGGCAGATGGAGTTTAATTTAGATAAATGTGAGGTGTTGCATTTTGGGAAAGCAAATCTTAGCAGGACTTGTACACTTAATAGTAAGGTCCTAGGGAGTGATGCTGAATAAAGAGACCTTGGAGTGCAGGTTCATAGCTCCTTGAAAGTAGAGTCACAGGTAGATAGGATAGTGAAGGCGGCATTTGATATGCTTTCCTTTTTTGGTCAGAGATATGAGTATAGGAGTTGGGAGGTCATGTTGCAGCTGTACAGGACATTGGTAAGGCTAATTTTGGAATATTGCATGCAATTCTAGTCTCCTTCCTAACAGAAGAATGTTGTGAAACTTGAAAGGGTTCAGAAAAGATTTATAAGGAAGTTGCCACGGTTGGAGGATTTGAGCATTTGGGAGAGGCTGAACAGGCTGGGACTGTTTCCCCTGGAGCGGCGGAAGCTGAGGGGTGACCTTACAGAGGTTTATAAAATCATGACAGGCATGGATAGGGTAAATAGAGAAGGTCTTTTCCCTGGGTTGGGTGAGTCCAGAACTAGAGGGTGTAGGTTTAGGGTGATAGAGGAAAGATATAAAAGAGAACTAAGGGCCAAGTTTTTCATGCAGAGGGGGATACATTGTGGAATGAGCTGCCAGAGGAAGTGGTGAAGGCTGGTACAATTGCAACATTTAAAAGGTATCTGGATGTGTATAAAAATAGGAAGGTTTTGGAGGAGAGTTATGAGCCGGATGCTGGCAGGTGGGACTAGATTGGGTTGGGATATCTGGTCAGCATGAACGATTTGGACCAAAGGGCCTGTTTCCATGCTGTACATCTCTATGACTCTATGTCTCTATGACACGGTGTTCACATGCCTCTGCCATTGAAAAGATGAAATGGCATTTTAAAAAATGGGTTACATTACATAACAGATGATACATGAGTAACATAAGATTTATAGCCATTCATTCTTCCACCCTATTTGTATAATCTTACGCAGTTTGAGAGAATGCTGGAAACACTCAACAGGTAAGGCAGCATCTGTGGAGAAAGAAACAGAGTTGACATTTTGAGTCCAGTATAATTCTTCTACCTTCGGAATAAATTGAGGACTGCAGATGCTGGAGAGTCCAAGTCAGAAAGTGTGGCATTGGAAAAGCACAGCAGATCAGGCAGCATCTGAGGAGAAGGACAGTCAATGTTTCAGGCACAAGCCTTTTACCAGGAATGTAGAGGAGGAAGGGCGCTGAGACATAAATTGGAGTGTGGGGGTGGCATGGGTGACTTGGGGGGAAAGTAGTTGGGAAGACGATAGGTAGATAGATGCAATTGAGAGTGATTGTGATAGGTTGGTGGGAAGGAAGATGGACAGATAGGACAGGTCAAGAAGGTGGTGCCGAGTTGGACGGTTGGGCCTGGGAAAAGGTTGGGGGTGTGGAAAACGAGGTTTGGAAACTAATGAAGTCAATATTGATGCCGTTGGTTGAAGAGTCCCAAAGTGAAAGATGAGGCGTTCTTCCTCCAGTCGTTGGGTGGCTTGGATTTGGTGGTGAAGGAGGCCCTGGACTTACATGTCCTTGGTAGAGTGGGAGGGGGAGTTGAAGTGGTCAGCCACAAGGTGAAGGGGCTGTTTGGCACGTGTGCTCCAGGGATGTTGCCTGAAATGCTTTGTGAGCTGGTCTCCTGTCTCCCTGATGTAGAGGAGATCACATCAAGAGCAACGTATACGGTAGGTCACCATGGATGGATGTGCAAGAAAATCCTTTGGGGCCTTGGACTGAGGTGTGGTGGGAGGTGTAGGCACAGGTTTTACACCTCTTGCAAAATCAAGGGAAGGTGCTGGGTATGGAGGGTGGGTTTATGGAGGTTGTGGACCTAACAAGGGAGTAATGGAAGGAATTGTCTCTGCGGAATGCAGATAGGGTTGGGGATGGAAATCAATGTCTGTGGTAGCGTTTGATTGTAGATGACAAAAACGGCAGATTAATCCAGTATATTAATCCCCTTCCAATTTAGGTGCAATCCGTCCTTCTACAGGTCACTTCTACCCCAAAAGAGATTCCAATGATCCAAAAATGTGAATCCTTCTCCCATACACTAGCTCCTGGAGCATCTGGAGATTAATGGGGTGGAAGGTGAGGTTCGGGGGGGGGGGGTTCTATCTTTGTTGTGGTTGAAGGGTTGGGGGTTCAAGGGCAGAAGTGTGGGAAGTGGAGGAGATGTGCTAAAGAGCATTGTTGATCACGTATAAGGGGGTATTGCGGTCATCTGAGGATGACCATCTGGGATGTCTTGGAGAGGAATTGCTCTTCCTTGGAGCAGATACATTGGAGGCGGAGGAATTGGGACTAAGGGATCGGGTTTTTAAAGCACTGAGGGTTGAAGGAGGTGTAGTCCAGCAGGCTGTGGGAGTAAATGGGTTTGAAATAGATGTCTTTGTTGAATTGGCCATTGGAGGAATAGTGTAGGGGGGATGGCACTGGGTTAGATGCTCATCAGAGGGTTGCTGTGGACTTGATGGGCTAAGTGGCCTGCTTTCACACTGTGGGAATTCTATAATAAGAGGGCAAAAGAAGGCCATTGAACCTGTGGAGTCTGTTCCACCATTCATTTTGACCAAGCCTGATCTGCTTATCCCCAAAATCACTTTCTTGGCTTTTCCCCATGCCCTTCATTTACCTGACAGATTAAGAATCTTTCCATCTCAGCCTTGAATATTCTTAATGACCCAACTTCTGCAACCTTCGGTGGTAAAGAATTCCACAGATTCACTCCCCTCATTAATGACCCCTTATTCTGAGATTTTGCTGTCTGGTCCAAGACTCTCCCACTCCTGGTGCTACAAGCTAGTCAGGGCAGGAAATGAAGGATAGAGCAGATGAATACATGGCTGAGGAGCTAGTGTATGGGAGAAGGATTCACATTTTTGGATCATTGGAATCTCTTTTGGGGTAGAAGTGACCTGTAGAAGAAGGACGGATTGCACCTAAATTGGAAGGGGACTAATATACTGGCAGGGAAATTTGCTAGAACTGCTTGGGAGGATTTAAACTAGTAAGGTGGGAGGGTGGGACCCAGGGAGATAGTAAGGAAAGAGATCAATCTGAGACGGGTACAGCTGAGAACAGAAGTGAGTCAAACAGTCAGGGCAGGCAGGGATAAAGCAGAGATCAAGGTAGGACTGATTAATTAAACTGCATTTATTTCAATGCAAGAGGCCTAACAGGGAAGGCAGATGAACTCAGGGCAAGCTTAGGAATATGGGACTGGGATATCATAGCAATTCCAGAAACGTGGCTCGGAGATGGACAGGACTGGCAGCTTAATGTTCCAGGATACAAATGCTACAGGAAGGAAAGAAAGGGAGGCAAGAAAGGAGGGGTGTGGCGTTTTTGTTAAGGGATAGCATTACAGCTGTACTGAGGGAAGATATTCCCAGAAATACATCCAGGGAAGTTATTTGGTTGGAACTGAGAAATAAGAAAGGGATGATCACCTTATTACGATTGTATTATAGACCCCGTAATAGTCAGCGGGAAATTGAGAAACAAATTTGTAAGGAGATCTCAGTTATCTGTAAGAATAATATGGTAGTTACGGTGGGGGATTTTAACTTTCCAAACATAGACTTGGACTGCCATAGTGTTAAGGGTTTAGATGGAGAGGAATTTATTAAGTGTGCACAAGAAATTTTTCTGATTCAGTATGTGGATGTACCTACTAGAGAAGATGCAAAACTTGACCTACTCTTGGGAAATAAGGCAGGGCAGGTGAATGAGGTGTCAGTGGGGGAGCACTTTGGGGCCAACGACCATAATTCTATTCGTTTTAAAATAGTGATGGAAAAGGATAGACCAGATCTAAAAGTTGAAGTTCTAAATTGAAGGATGGTCAATTTTGACAGTATTAGGAAAGAACTTTCAAAAGCTGATTGGGAGCAGATGTTTGTAGGTAAAGGAAGGCTAGAAAATGGGAAGTCTTCAGAAATGAGATAACGAAAATCCAGAGAAAGTATTTTCCTATTAGGGTGAAAGGAAAGGCTGGTAGATGTAGGGAATGCTGGATGACTAGAGAAATTGAGGGTTTAGTTAAGAAAAAGAAGGAAGCATATGTCAGGTGTAGACAAGATAGAGTGAATTAAGAGGGAAATCAGGAGGGCAAAAAGAGGATAGCTTTGGCAAATAGAGAACTCAAGGATTTTTACAAACACATCAAGGACTAAAATGTAACTAGGGAGAGAATAGGCCCCTCAAAGATCAGCAAGGTGGCCTTTGTGTGGAGCCGCAGGAGATGGAGAATATACTAAATGAGTATTTTGCATCAGTATTTATTGTGGAAAAGGACATGGAAAATATAGAACCTACGGAAATAGATGGTGACATCTTGAAAAATGTCCTAATTACAGAGGAGGAAGTGCTGGATGTCTTGAAACGCATAAAAGTGGATAAATCCCCAGGACCTGATCAGGTATCCCCTAGAAATCTGTGGGAATCTAGGGAAGTGATTGCTGGGCCTCTTGCTGAGATATTTGTGTCATCGATAGTCTCAAGTGAAGTGCCAGAAGACTGGAGGTTGGCTAACGTGGTGCCACTGATTAAGAAAGGTGGTAAGGACAAGCCAGGAACTATAGACCAGTGAGCCTGACGTCAGTGGTGGGCAAGTTGTTGGAGACAATCCTGAGGGACAGGATGTATATGTATTTGGAAATGCAAGGACTTATAAGGAATAGTCAACATGTCTTTGTGCATGGAAAATCATGGCTCAGAAACTTGATTGAGTTTTTTGAAGAAGTAACAAAGAGGATTGATGAGCGGAATGTAGTAGATGTGACCTACATGGACTTCAGTAAGGCGTTCGACAAGGTTCCCCATTGGAGACTAGTTAGCAAGGTTAGATCTCATGGAATTCAGGGAGAGCTCACCAATTAGATACAGAACAGAGGGTGGTGGTTGAGGCTTGTTTTTCAGACTGGAGGCCTGTGACCAGTGGAGTGCCACAAGGATTGGTGCTGGGTCTACTACTTTTCATCATTTATATAAATGATTTGGATGTGAGCATAAGAGGTATAGTTAGTAAGTTTGCAGATGACACCAAAATTGGAGGTGTAGTGGACAGCAAAGAAAGTTACCTCGGATTACAACGGGATCTTGATCAGATGGGCCAATGGGCTGAGAAGTGACAGATGGAGTTTAATTTAGATAAATGTGAGGTGCTGCATTTTGGGAAAGTAAATCTTAGTAGAATGTATACACTTAATGGTAACATCCTCAGGAGTGTTGCTGAACAAAGAGACCTTAGAATGCAGGTTCATAGCTACTTGGAAGTGGAGTCGCAGGTAGATAGGATAGTGAAGGCAGTGTTTGGTATGCTTTCCTTTTTTGGTCAGAGTATTGAGTATAGAAGTTGGGAGGTCATGTTGCAGCTGTACGGGACATTGATTAGGCCACTGTTGGAATACTGTGAGCAATTCTAGTCTCCTTCCTATCGGAAAGATGTTGTTAAACTTGAAAGGGTTCAGAAAAAATTTACAAGGATGTTGCCAGGGTTGAGGGTTTGAGCTGTAGGGAGAGGTTGAAAAGGTGAGGGCTGTTTTCCCTGGAGCGTCAGAGGCTGAGGGGTGATCTTATAGAGGTTTATAAAATCATGAGGGGCATGGATAGGACAAATAGACAAAGTCTTTTCCTTGGGTGGGGGAGTCTAGAAGTAGGGGCATAGATTTAGGGTGAGAGGGGAAAGATATTAAAGAGACCTAAGAGGCAACTTTTTCACGCAGAGGGTGGTACGTATATGGAATGAGCTGCCAGAGGAAGTGGTGGAGACTGATACAATTGCAACATTTAAAAGGCAGTTGGATGGGTATTTAAAAGGATGGGTTTGGAGGGATATGGGCCAGATGCTGGCAGATGGGACTAGATGGGTTGGGATATCTGGTCGGAATGGACGAGTTAAACTAAAGGGCCTGTTTCCATGCTGTACATCTCTATGACTCTATGACTCTATAAGAGGAAGTAACCTCTTGACATCTATCTTGGAGAATGCCTTAGAAATATGATGTGTTTCAATAAGATCTCCTCTCATTTGTCAGAAATCCAACGACTACAGGCCCAATCTTCTTAACATCTTCTCATAAGATAATCCTATCATATGGAGGATCAAGCAAGTGAACCTTCTCTGGACTGCCTTCAAACACCAGTACAGCTTTCCTTAGATAAGGGGACTAATAATCTTCACAGTATTCCAGTAGTGTTCTAACTAGGGTCTTTAGTAGATTAAGCAAGAATTGCCTTTTTTTTTAAAGCAAAGTACTGCGAATGCCAGATATCTGAACTTAAAACAGAGTGCTGGCGAAACCCAGCAGATCTGCAGTATCTCAAGTGTCACATAATGTACTTGAAATGTCAACTCTGTTTCTCTCTCTGCAGATGCAGCCAGATCTGCTGTGCTTTGCTAGCATCCTCAGCTTTTTAAAATTATTTTTATAATTCATATCTTTTGAAATAAAGGTCAGTATTCTATTTGCATTCCCTATTACCTGCCATGCCGGTATACTGGCTAGTTTTTATTTTTTGAGATAAGGACCCCTTAAATCTCACTGTGCTGCAGCTTTAAGAAGCCTTTCTCTATTTCAATAATATTCAGTCCCTCTATTATTTCTGCCAAAGTGTGTAATATCTTATTTCTCAACATTAAAATATACCTGACAATTCAAAAAGGATTGCACTGAAATTTGGAATGATTTTTGCACTGATTTTGAAATCACTGAGATAGCTTAAGTACAGTATAATCAAGTTGCTTAATAAATATTTAGATTTCTTGTGCTTGGATGAGAGTATTTTTCTTTTGATATAAATGCACCACTAGGTGGCAGAAAATAACCACTGTTTGTAGGAATGTGGCACACTTGTGTTTTCATGGCTTGGTTTTTGACAATTGCTGATACCTGCTGTAGCATTAGATTTAATTTTCTATGGATTTTCACATGAAATGAGAGATGCGAAAATAAGCACATTTATTTTTCTCTGGACTTCCCTTCCCTAAGTCTTTTCACTGTTCTATCCCTTTTCCTGCTTTAAACATCCCATCAAAGTGAGCTCTGACCATGATTTTTACCATCTACCATAATATTCCATGATGTGGAAGAGCCCATGTTGGACAGGGGAGGACAACGTTAAAAATCACACAACACTAGATTACAGTCCAACAGATTTATTTGGAAGCACTAGCTTTTGGAGCGCTGCTCCTTCATCAATGATTGTGGAGTATAAGATCGTAAGACATAGATGTTATAGCAAATATTTACACTGTGATGTAGCTGAAATTATACATTGAAAAAGACCTCAATTGTTTGTTAAGTCTCTCATCTTTTAGAATAACCATGTTGGTTTCAGTTCTTTCAAATAGAAATCCTAGATTTAAAAAAAAAGTTAAATTCTCAAGTGAACTTTAATAATTGGTGCCATATCAGCTCAGATAATGCATTGAAGGTGTGAGGTGACCTGTGTGAGACTGTCTGTGTCCCAGTGTTCAGACTGATTCTATTTCTAAAAAAAAGGATTTACAGAATCTTACATGGATTCTTGCAGATTTTGAACAAAATAAAATGTAATTCTGCAAGTACAAATTTACCCCACAAACTTATAAGTGTGTGTGTGTGAGAGAGAGAGAGAGAGAGAGAGAGAGAACGAGAGCGAGCATGTAATGCAGTGGGGTCACCTGTAGGGTGACATGAACCCGAGGTCCCGGTTGAGGCCGTCCCCATGGATACCGAGCTTGTCTATCAGCCTCTGATCGGTACCATGGGGATGGCCTCAACCGGGACCTTGGGTTCATGTCACACTACAGGTGACCCCACTGCACTACACTCTCTCTCTCTCTCTTTCACACACACACATATACACCCCCCCCCCCCCCACACACACACACACACATACACACAGAGGAGTTTGTGGGGTGAATTTGTGCTTGCAGAATTACATTTTATTTTGCTCAAAAACTACATCAATCCATGTAAGATTCTTTAAATCCCTTCTTAGAAATAGAATCACACAGGGCACCTCACACCTTCAATGCATTATCTGAGCTGACATGGTACCTACTGTTAACGTTAACTTGAGAATGCAACTTTAAAAGGAAGTTCTAGGATTTACATATGGAAGAACTGAAATCAACATGAATCAGTTTAAAAGATGAGAGACTTAACGAACCATCCATGTCTTTTTCAATATATAATTTCAGTTGCATCATACTGTAAACTTTTGCTATAAATTCTGTGTCCTACGATCTTATACACCACAACCACCTGAGAAAGGACAGCGCTCTGAAAGCTAGTGCTTCCAAATAAACCTTTTGGACTATAACCTGGTGTTGATTTGAACAGAATATTCCATAGTTTGGTGTCAAATTTGATTGTTCATACTCCTGCTAAATATTTTGGGATATTGCACTATGTTATAAGTGCAATATCAGTGCAAGTTCTTTTAAATCTTAAGTTCATCTATTTTCACAAGAATCTAAACTTTCTAAAAACTCAGAACTTGCCAGAACTGAATCATTAAAGCAAGATAAGAAGCCTGCCAATGTTTGAAGTGGATCTGGGTTGATTTCAAATAAGTGGAATTTCGTAGTTCCATATTGAAGATGCTTTAACTCATTATTTAGAAGGATAACAATTTTTTTTTGTAAATACAGTAATTTGTTTTCAATGTTTTCTTTTATCCCTGACCTATATACTACCCCCCACCACCTACACACACACCATTAGGATTTTGAGTTGCTTTCATGTCAGGTGCTCTCAATATAGCAAACTTTAATAAACATCCAGGTGCGCTCAATATGCAACTCATTACATAGCAACAAAAATCAGGAACAAAATAGAAACCTTATTGTGTGCCTTTCTATGGGGCTTTGTGCTGTTCAAAAACATCAAGGCATCTCGCTGTTTGGCATTTGTTGTTAGAATAATGCCTCCTCGTCAATTAAAATCAATTCAATTGTGAAGTTATCTCTGTTGTTGGACAGCATTATGCAAGTATATTGTTTAGTTGCTACATTGTAAAATATTAATGCTAAGTTAAGGATGAATGTGGCATTCTAAAATATTTAACTGGATGTGGTCAGATCAAATAATAGGATATGGAAAATACATCATGCTTTAGTTTATGCTTCAGCAAATGAAATACGATTGTCTGAAATGCTTTCTGTGTCAAGGTTTAATTGACAAATTTGAACTGAAAAAATGCACTTGAACAAGCTCCATAATTTACTTCCATATTGCCATTGTTCTGTTTTCAATTTGTACCCATTTACTAGTTTGCATCATATGTTGTTCAGAGTGTTTGCTTTGCATTTAATCTCTGTCATACTTGTTAAAAAAAGTGTCACATTCACAACTAGTTGGTTTGAGCGTCATTCACAAAAATAGTGACATGTCACAATAGAACCGTTCTTGACAATAAGAATACATTTGAATTTTCTGATTTGACATTCAAGCCACCCCACTCCCACCCAACTACCTCTCAGTATTCTCAGAACCCCTGATTTTGCAGCTCTTTAAATTCTATCACACCATGGCCAAGATTTTAACTCACTCAAATCTCATTTGACCATTTGTAGTTTGATTTTTAAAATCAAATATCTGTGCATTTTATGAAAATAAATATCAATATAAAAGAAAGTAGTGATTGCTCATTGAAATGGAGCAATGAGAGAAGAAGTACATATGAGAAGACAATGGATTTGGAACAGAATTTAAAGGACAGACAAGTGCTTCAATGCAATAAGAAAGAATGTAAGTCCTTAATGCGTTTGCATAACAACCGAATGAACATTGTAAATGAGCTGAAATGAATTTTTCCTTTTTTGGAAAAAGTGCCATAAGCACAAAATTAATAATGGATATACTGCTCCATAGTAACATAGATGCTTACAGTTTAGAATGGAACATTCAGGTCATTGGCCTTTAGTTTTAACTTAATCTGATTTACTGGGAGCTTGGAGTGGAGGATGGATGTAGTTCAGAAACTGTGGGGCATTGGAGGCCTTGGGTTGGGAAATAGAAATCAGGTGCTAAGGGTTGGAACCAGAGGCTTCAGGAGTGGGAGAAGTAGGAGGTTGTGGGTATGGTTGAGAAGGTAGGCTGCCCGATTCGGGTGATACCCAGGCAGACACCACGGAATCTGCTGACACTGACCACCTGGATCTGGGTGCAGCACTCAGGAGACCCAGCCATCAAGGTTCCATTGAAACAACGATGAGGCTAGCAGCTTCATTATCGTAAATAAAGTACCAACCTGCCTACTGGGTATGGACTGGTCACCCACTCACATTCCAGGCTCAGTTAACAGTAGAGGCAGATGGCTTGGAATCAGGATTCTGATTTGTAAGCCTTATTTGTTTAAAGTTTCTCGTCATGTCTGTACCTGTTCTTTGCTGGAACAATCTTAAACCAATTGGATTGTTCTATTTTCTCCTTTAAACCTTTATCCAACTTGGCTTCAAATGATTATTTACTCTAATGTGCAATGATGACTGTCTCAACCATTCCCTGTGGCAAAGAATCTGATGCTCTAATAACTGAATAGACCATATCTTCCTAATGTTTCTCCTCATTCTCTTCGCACTATGGGATGTTTACTTTCATAGTTCATTTTACATTCTATTTATATTTACATTATTTTGACTAATAATCTGTCTGAACTTGTATGACTCTTAGAAACAAGAAATTCGTCATTCAACTCATTGTTGCCTGTGGAGTCTTGTTGTGTCTTCCCAATTATAGTCACTATTGTTTAACCATACTGGGATAGATTTGAAATATTTGTGAGATGCAATGAAGTGCTATCAAAACATATGCTAAACACATGAGCGTTTTTGGAAAGATTAGAGATAGCTTGCCTTTTGTGTCACAATGACTGCACAACAATACTGTATTAACATGTGTCACATCTACCTTATACTGTAGGTTAAAATCCTGCAAGAGCACAGTCTTTTATGTGACCTGGTTTGACAGAAAAGAATCACTAAGCTCTTGTAAAACTTGCACAAAGTGAAGTGTGTAAGCAGTTTAAATAATATCATGAACTACAAAAGAAAGGTAGGGAAAATACTCTAGGCCTTAAAACTGTGTTCAAGACTTAGTATGTCAACATTCAGAGCAGCACTGCATTATGTGACAGGAGACAATGACAAATACATTTCATTGTGTTTCATGGAAATACTATATGTTTTATATGTTCTGGAAGTATATTACATTGTCGGCAGTGTTCTACATTGTTAACAATTTCAAAAATGTCAGATATTGCTCTTTTAAAACAGCTTTACCCATTTACTCATCAATCAACTAGTTCTGCTTTGAGAAGACCATGTCAGAGCTGCATCAGTTATAGTTTTAGCTCAGCTTGTACAGAATATTCTTGAGTCTGTCAGAGACATGCGTGAACTCATTTGTCATTGCACTATAACAGAAAAAAATTAGAATTACTTCGTCCAGTCTGACGATGGCAGCCTTGGCTTTTGAAGGAACTTGTATTTTTTTCTACTTGCAGGAACTTGTTAAAGCTCCTCAAATATTCTTAACAGATGTATACACAATGAAATCCTATTGCATGGAATTAGTCAAGGAGAAGTAAAATATGGTTTATAATCAGACACTCAACAGGAACAACTTATACAAATGCTGCCTAAAACAGAATCAGATTGTGAATTAATTAAAAATGCTATGACACATATAAATGTGTGCATATAGGTTTGATTAAGTGTTTGTATTGTCTAACAGGACCTGATATTTCACATATGGCTCAGATACAGCTAGCAGCTGTTCATAGCATGAGACCTTTAGGTATTTGCAATTGATTCTTCTTTCTATCAATGTCTTCCACAAGTAATGTCTTGAATGAGAAGAAATAAGGAATAAAAGTGTTCTGAAAGTGGAAGATTGCATCCTAATTCATGTAATCATAATGTTATCCAGGTGCCTTTGCGAGCAACAAACTACATAGTATTCACTGTCCCCTTTATTTGGATATTGGACTTAACCCCATTACTGAATGCTTACTTCAAAACCTGTCTGACGTGTAACCTATGTCTAGAGTTATCACAGCATTTGCCTTTGCAGGTTGTGATGGGCTTATTGCTTATTTTTCTTTTATCAATACCACTTTTGCCTAAATGCTGCAAGTACCTTCATTATCCACCAAGAAATGTGTTTATATTACTTTTCTTTCCTCTCTGGTCCTAGTGAATAAAGAAGCTCTATCGCTGCTGAGGGTAACTCTAAAATATTTTTGCTTCAAAGGAAATATTTAGTCTGTTAGGTAAAACTGGAGGAAGCTCAACTGAGGTGACTGATAAAAGGGGAATGAAATTAATTGGTTACCTCTTTTGGAGAGCTGACAATGACTGATGGACTGAATGGTCTCCTCCTGGCTTTTATGATCCTATTTACATTGGGAAGAGACTCAAGTAGTGTAGGTTTTCTTTAAATAAGGGAATTGATGCCAACCTCGCTATTTTATCAATAGGCCAAACCATAACAACAGGCATTATTAGGACACTGATTTGGACGTTTTTGAATAAATCCTTAACTCTAATTCTAAAGTGTAAGGGAAAATGCATGAGAAATAAAAGCCTATGAACTATTCCACAATTAAGTTTAACCTCTGAGCATAAAGTGTTAGGTTTACAAATATTAATTGCAAACATGTAGTTACATTGCTGGCTACACATTACAATTTATTATAAACATATAAAGAGTACAACTCTCAAAAATTACTTTTCAAGTCAAGAGAGTGAATTCAGAGCATTATATTTCTCATAACATGATGTGGAGGTGCCAGTGTTGGAAAGGGGTGGACAAAATTGAAAATCATACAATACCAGGTTATAGTCTAACAGGTTTAGTTGAGAGTACTGGCTATTGGAGTGCTGCTCCTTCATTGAGTAGCTGTGGAGCAGGATCATAAGACACAGAATTTATAGCAAAAGATTACAGTGTCATGCACCTGAAATGATATATTGAACAAACCTAGATTGCTGTTAAGTCTTTCTGAATGGGTTGCAAGTTTCGGGTCATTAATATGTAAATCCCAGAACTTCTCTTAAGTCACATTCTCAAGGTAATTTAAGGTTTTATTAAAAAAAAGACATCTCAGCTCAGACAAGTCATTGAAGGTGTGAGGTTAGAGTCTGTCAGTCCCATCTTGAGTCAGACTGGTTCTATTTCCAAAGTCAGAATTTATAAAATGTTATTTGGATTGACTGCCTGCAGATTGTGTGCTTTTTGAGCAAAATAGAATGTATCTGCTAATACAATTCTGCAAATGAAACTTCACCCCATAGACTTATATGTGTGAATGCATGAGAGAGAGTGTGTGTGCATGTGAGTGCGTATGTGAATGTGAGTGCGCATGAGAGAGTGTGTTTGTATGTGTGCGTTTTTGGTAGAGTGTGTGTGTGTGTGTGTGTTTATAGTGTAGTGGGGTCACCTGTAGTGTGACCTGAACCCAAGGTCCCAGTTGAGGTCATCCTCATGATTACCAACTTGGCTATCAGCCTCTGGTTGGCCATTCTGAGTTGTTGCATAATAGGTGACCTCACTACACTATACACTCATGTGCGCGCACACACACACCTTTACATACTCACACAGATCCTCTCTCATACACATGTAAGGAGTGGGAGTGGGATAGAAATCAGTTTTCATCTTTTTAATCCCCCCTTGATCAGTCAAGATAAATATTTTTATTTTGTTTTAGCACACAGCTATCACAATTCAATTAAGTGTAGCTCCCTAGAAAATGAAGGAACCAATTACAAGGCTTTCTTGAATGAAAGGAAAACTAATTTTGTTATTTACTAACTCCAAGAAAGAGTATTAAGAATGGTAGGCCAGACACCCAAATCAAATACACACAAACACAGATAATAAATTTAAAAAGATGAACATCCGGCACATATAAGAAAATGAAAGTTATGCAGTTCGAAGTCTGAGAGTCCTTGAGATTCCAGATTCTCTATCAGAGAACACGGTTGTTTAATGATTGACATCTTCCATCTTGGCACCCTTCAACCCCATGACTTCACCAGTTTCCTCATTTCCCCTGCCCCCACCTTACCTTGATTCCAACCTTCCAACTCAGTACCGTCCTCATGAGCTGTCCCACCTGTCAATCTTCCATCCCATCTATCCGCTCCACCCTCCTCTCCGACCTATTATTTTTACCATCCACCTATTGCACTCTCAGCTACCTTATCCCCAGCCTCACCCCCCCTCCCCTTTTATCTCTCACCTCCGAGGCTTCCAGCCTCATCCCTGATGAAGGGCTTTGGCCCAAAACGTCAACTTTCCTGCTCCTCAGATACTGCCTGACCTGCTGTGCTTTTCCAGCACCACTCTAATCTTGACTCTAATCTCCAGCATTGGCAGTCCTCACTTTCGTCCATATCCACATAAATAAGCATCTTAGGCTTTTGGTGAATGGTTGTTTTCCCAATTTGCCTTTTCATCAGCTATAATACTCCAAAATGATGAGCGAGATAGAGAAAGTATTTTAATTCTTTATGGTCTCTGTGAACCTCCTTTCTATTGCATCTTTCCCCTGAGCTATCACAGTTCCAAAGTATGATCTGTGCCTTCTTGGGGTTAACTTTTGTCCTAGGGTGGTGAGGAAGGTTAACAGTTCCTTTACCAGTGTCAAATGTTCATTGCTTGTTTCTGTCTGCAGGATGAAATCACCCATGTACTGTACCAAATAGTCTGGTCAGGGGAATCTCTCCAGTCCTTTAGCCAGCCTCTGATTAAATATTGACAGAGGATTGTGAGAACACTGGGACAAGCAGGTCAATGTGAAACATGAAGGTGAATTTACATACAGGGCGACCCTCGTATCCACAGAATCATTTTCCGTGGTTTCAGTTACCCACGGTTTACCGCAGCCCAAAAATATTATAGGGAACCTTCCAGAACCAGGGACCAAGGGGCTGCCAGGAAGGTTGATTTCCCATTTAAATGAATGGGTTCACTCCTATCTGTGGTTTTGGGCTTCTACAGTAGGTCTTGGAATGTATCCCCTGCATATCTCCCACTCTATTCCATAATCGCTGTCCCCATCTGATTCAATTATCCCAAATGCACATATGATTCCCATTTGCACAGAAGACTGAGGGTTTAATTTTCTAATCTTGCACTGGCATTTCAAATGATCTGCAGCATGGGTCCTGTTTTCTTCACCTGCCTGGAGCAGGACTCTGAGTACATTTCTCCATCATCTTATCCATAGCTTTTCAGGTTATGTCCCAGTTACTGTTCGCGAGCTGTGCCTCGTGATACACTCTATTGCATTGGGTCTGAAACTCTCCCAAGTGTACCATGTTCACCTGATTTCTCTGGTCTTGCTCTGTTGCTTTGGCTCTTACTTTCTTCAGTTTCTGCTTCACTTCCTTGGCTTCACCTTCTTCCACTCTCTATCTCTCAATTGCTCCATGCAGCTGGTTAGTTTAGTGCTGAAAACTTGCTGAATCTTAAAGCGCATTTCCCTTCAGATTTCCACTCTGCCTCCCAACATTTCAGTCCTGCGGGTCCCAAACCCAATGTTTCCTTACTGCAACAGACAACCCACCTGCACCATTTTCTTAGTACCTCCTTCCACCCATGGGCAGTGTGCCATTTCTCCAGTTTTCCCTTTTAACTTACTGATCTCTCTCTCTCTCGTGGACCCCTGATATTGTATTAGCTGCTTTTCCACTTCTGTGCAAATCTGGGTCCCTGATCCTTTTAATTTTTTTCTTACTTCTTGGATCCCTAACCCTACTCTAGCTTCCTTGTATTCTCATGGGTACTTTTACTCTGGATTCAGCTTCTTTGCCTATCTTTCCTGTGGGTTGATAAATTCTTGATGTCATAAGGAATTAAGGGCTATGGGGAGAGTGTGGGTAAGTGGAGTTGAAATACCCATCAGCCATGATTGAATGGCAGAGTGGACTCGATGGACCGAATGGCCTTACTTCCACTCCTATGTCTTCTGGTCTTATGGGTCTCTGACCCTGTAGTGGCCTATTTTGGATTTCCTTTTCCAAGGGTCTTTTGCTGTTTGCCCTCTTCTTGTTACAAGTGCTTGGTTATGGCTCAATCACGCATCAGAAACCTTCACTCTCTTTCACCCACTCAAACCTGGCTGTCACATGGGGCACTTGCCCTCTTAAATCAAGATTCTTGATTAGAGTGGTGCTGGAAAAACACAGCAGGTCAGGCAGCATCCGAGGAGCAGTAGATTCCCCCGGCCTCTGGAACTGCTCTGATGCCAATCGCCATGTGGCTGGTGCAGCTACCATCTCCACGGTGATCGATGACGTCACTTCCGCCCCCAACATGGCTACTTCCACAGCCACTTCTGCCCCTCACAAATCTTCATGCACCACATGTGACATCACTTCTGCCCCTCACATCACCGCTGATGTCACACGCTCAGTGACTTCCGCCTCCCCACCCCCCCCACTGCTGTGGTCGCCACCACTTCCGCCCCCACCAACGTCACTCACCTGCATTCTGCTGACACGCCCCCCCCCACAGATCCCACTGTCACCATCCCCGCCCCCCAGAACCCTGAGGGGAACACTACCCCTGCTTATGACTCCACCCCCATTTCCCTCACCACCACACCCACTTCAGTTACAGGCTCCGCCCCCACTCCCAGCTCCACACCCACACCAGGTCCCAGCTCCCTGCCCTGCCGAGTTTTCACCATCCCTCCAGACCTTCCCCTCACTGAGCACAAACGATCAGTTCTCAGCAAAGGGTTCACCTTTATCCCCCTCCGCCCAAGCATCAATAAATTTAATATACGTTATGACATTGAACACTTCTTCTGCCGCCTCCGCCTCTGAGCTTACTTTTACAATCAGGACTCCCGCCCACCTTCCGAGGACCCCTTCGCCCACCTCCAACACACTGCATCCACCTGGACACCCCGCGTTGGCCTATTACCTGCCCTCGACCTCTTCATTTCCAACTGCCGCCAGGACATTAATCGCCTCAACCTGCCTACCCCCCCTCCCCCACTCCAACCTCTCACCCTCACAACACGCAGCCCTCCAATCCCTCTGCTCCAATCCTGACCTCACCATCAAGCCAGCAGATAAAGGGGATGCAGTGGTAGTTTGGCGCACTGACCTCTACACCACTGAAGTCAGATGCCAACTTGAAGACACCTCTTCCTAATGCCCCCACAACCATGACCCCAGCTCCCATCACCAAACCATCATCTCTCAGACCATACAGAACCTCATCACCTTAGGAGATCTCCCACCCACAGCTTCCAACCTCATAGTCCGGGAACCCCACACTGCCTGGTTCTACCTCCTTCCCAAGATCCACAAGCCTGACCACCCTGGCCGACCCATTGTCTCAGCATGCTCCTGCCCCACTGAACTCATCTCTACCTACCTCAACACTGTCCTATCCCCCCGAGTCCAGGAACTCCCCACATACATTCGAGATACCACGCATGCCCTCCGCCTCCTCTGAGACTTCCGTTTCCCTGGCCTCCAACGCCTCATCTTCACCATGGATATCCAATCTCTCTACACCTCCATCCGCCATGACGAGGGCCTCCAAGCCCTCCGTTTCTTCCTGTCCTGACATCCCCAACTGTACCCTTCCACCGACACTCTCATTCATTTGGCTGAACTGGTCCTCACCCTTAACAATTTCTCCTTCGAATCCTCCCACTTCCTCCAGACCAAAGGGGTAGCCATGGGCACCCATATGGGCCCCAGCTATGCTTGTCTCTTTGTTGGCTATGTAGAACAGTCCATCTTCCGTAGTTACACCGGCACCACTCCCCTTCTCTTCCTCTGCTACATTGATGACTGCATTGGCGCCACCTTGTGCTCCCGCGAGGAGGTTGAGCAATTCATCAACTTCACCAACACATTCCACCCTGACCTTAAATTTACCTGGACCATCTCTGACACCTCCCTCCCCTTCCTGAACCTCTCCATCTCCATTAATGATGACTGACTTGACACTGACATTTTTTACAAACCCACTGACTCCCACAGCTACCTGGATTACACCTCTTCCCACCCTACCTCCTGCAAAAATGCTATCCTGTATTCCCAATTCCTCCGCCTCTGCCTCCGCCGTATCTGCTCCCAGGAGGACCAGTTCCACCATAGAACACACCAGATGGCCTCCTTCTTTGGAGACCGCAATTTCCCTTCCCACGTGGTTAAAGATGCCCTCCAATTCATCTCGTCCACATCCCGCACCTCCACCTTCAGACTTCACCCCTCCAACCGTAACAAGGACAGAACGCCCCTGTTGCTCACCTTCCACCCTATCAACCTTCTCATAAACCAAATCATCCGCCGACATTTCCGCCACCTCCAAACGGACCCCACCACCAGGGAAATATTTCTCTCCCACCCCTTTCCGCCTTCCGCAAAGACCGTTCCCTCCGTGACTACCTGGTCAGGTCCACGCCCCCCTACAACCCACCCTCCTGTCCTGGCACCTTTTCCCTGCTACCGCAGGAATTGCAAAACCTGCGTCCGTACCTCCCCCCTCACCTCCATCCAAGGCCCAAAGGAGCCTTCCACATCCATCAAAGTTTTACCTGCACATCCACCAATTTTATTGATTATATCCGTTGCTCTTGATGCGGTCTCCTCTACGTTGGGGAGACTGGACGTCTCCTAGCAGAGTGCTTTAGGGAACATCTCTGGGACACCCACACCAATCAACCACACCGCCCTGTGGCTCAACATTTCAACTCCCCCTCCCACTCAGCCAAGGACAAGGAGGTCCTGGGCCTGCTTCACCGTCGCTTCCTCACCACCCGATGCCTAGAGGAAGAACGCCTCATCTTCCGCCTCGGAACCCTTCAACCCCAGGGCATCAGTGTGGACTTCACCAGTTTCCTCATTTCCCCTTCCCCACCTCACCCCAGTTCCAAACATCCAGCTCAGCACTGTCCCCATGACTTGTCCTACCTGCCTATCTTCCTTTCCACCTATTCACTCCACCCTCCTCTCTGAACTATCACCTTCATCCCCTCCCCCATTCACCCATTGTACTCTTTGCTACCCTCCCCCACCCTCCTCTCTGACCTATCACCTCCATCCCCACCCCCATTCATCTATTGTACTCTATGTCACATTCTCCCCACTCCCACCCTCCTCTCATTTATCCCTCCACCCTGCAGGCACTCTGCCTCTATTCCTGATGAAGGGCTTTTGCCCGAAATGTTGAGTTTTCTGCTCCTCGGATGCTGCCTGAACTGCTGTGCTTTTCCAGCACCACTCTAATCCAGAATCTGGTTTCTAGCATCTGCAGTCATTGTTTTTACCTCTTAAATCAGGCTCAGGCTGGAGGTTCGAGTTTGTGAAGCTCAACTTTGGAGGTTTATATAAAAACTTCCAGTTGAAGCTTTTCCAGGATTGCCAATGTTGTCCATGCTTGGAACACTTTGACCAGTTTATGTTTTAAAAACACCCTATTCAAGTGCTATTGTCAGTGAGGTAGACAAAGGGACATGGAATTAATTTTACAGTTCAATTCGATTTTATTAACAAAATATTCCCTATTAGAAATACCATGTCTGCCTTTCCCAAATTCCAACAATGTTTGCACTCTATCTAGTTCTATCCATCTGAGAAAGGACACTAGCTGCAATGATCCAGATTTTGAGCTGGGCTGTTAGAATCTCCTTCCTCTCTGATGTAGGGCTGGTCGTCATCTGAAAAGGTAAGTCTGGCAGATATGGGCAAATCTTCTCTTCCACCTTCTTGGGTTACTGCATGGTCCTCTGCCACAGGTCTCACTGCGAACTTCCATGCCATGAGAGGGTGTGTGTTTTTAGCCTCCGCCCTTATCCCACAATGTTCTGTGGCCTTTGGTCAAAGGGATCATGAGCTGAGTTCAAATCTTCCAAAACCCTTCATTGTTGCCATGTCAGGATGTGTAATATGCACATATTCAGGCAGTCAAGATGCCAGAACATCTGATCTCTGTAGCTGATAGCTGCTGGGTGCTGTTTGATTTTGTTTGGCCAATTTTCTGTCAGCCCGATTTCTCTGGCTGTGGGTCAATTTAGAATGTCCAACTTTGGGCACATGGTCACTTGACCACATGGGGAAACAACCTAAAAAATAATTCTGAACTCACAGCACATGATAGTTAAGATGGACATATGGGGAAGAATTTTCACTTTTCCTGACCAAGTATAACTTGGTAAGAGATTTTGGCAAATAGGCCAGTTTTGAGCTGCCTAGCAAAATAAAAATGGTGTCATCAGACATGGATGAAGAACGAAAATGACTGTAATGAGCATTATTATCGGCATATTGAAACATTTTCAGCTCCTCTTTGTTCAGTCACCATTAATTTAGTCAGTTTAAAAGGAAAATTCAAATTGTTCACATTTATGTGGAAAAGTAATTCACCAGTGGAGGTGGCCATGTATCAGTAATTTCATGAGATCATCACCACATGACAGTAATTTAATATGAATTTGAATCCAAACTTAATTTCAAATATAGCATTGTTATGCATGCAGTAGCAAACCTTTTCAGCACAGAATTTATTATTGGTAGTTAGCAGAGCAGCTGTTTTGACAATAAATAATCCAATTCAATTCCCTTATGGTGGGAGTACTGCGAAGTGCAATAGGCTGAATAATCATAGAGTCAGAGAGATCTACAACACAGAAAGAGAGTGCATTGAGTTTGTACAGGTCAAAAACAACTTTCAAGCTATTCTAATCCAAGTGGTACAGTGGTTAGCACTGCTATGTCACAATGCCAGGGACCCAGGCTCAATTCCAGCCTCAGGTGACTGTCTGTGTGGAGTTTGCGCATTCTCCCTGTGTCTGCGTGGGTTTCCTCCAGATGCTCTGGTTTTCTCCCACAGCCCAAAGATGTGCAGGTCTGGTGGATTGACCATGCTAACTTGCCTATGCCGTCCAGGGATCTGTAGATGGATTAGCCATGGTAATTGCAGTGTTACAGGAAAAAGGTGGGGGAATGGTGTGCTCTTCAGAGCATTGCTGCAGACTCAATGGGCCAAATGACCTCTATCTGCACTGTAAGGATTCAGTTATTCTAATCCCATTTTCTAGCTATTGGTCTATAGCCTTGTATGCCTTGTGCATTTTTAAATACTTCTTAAATGCTGTGTGCTTTCTGCCTCTAGTATATTTCAGATTTTCATCACCCTCAACATCACTTTGAAATGTTTCCCCGGTCACTGATCCCTCCACCAAGGGGAAAAGTTCCTTCCTATTTACCCTATCTATGCACCTCATAATTTTATTGTTGCGTTTGCTGACGCCGACCAAAGACAGATTCGGAGGGATGCAACAAAGGAAGAAGTGTAAGAAATCGGAACAGAGAAAGAGAGACCAGAAAGTGTGTGTCTGTATGTGTGTATGTGTTGGGAAGGGGGTTGGTGGGGTTGGCTGGGAGAGATTGGAATGGCAGAAGGAGGTTTCCAACTGACACCCTGTTAAAGAGTTAAACATTGTGCACGTTTCCACACTTCAAATGTCTGGCACAAAGGAAAATGTTTTTGTTTGTTGGAGGTCAATCATCTCAGTTCAATGACAACTCTATAGGAATTCCTCAAGATAATTTCCTATGGTCGTCTTCAGTTCCTTCATATGTTATCTACCCTCCATCATGAGGTGGAGATTTTTGCTGCTAATGGCAAAATGTTCAGCATTATTTACAATTCCTGACACTAACACAGCTCATGTTCATATGGATCAGGATCTGAACAACATTCAGGCTTTAGCTTACAAGTGACAAGTGACTTTTATGGCACACAGGTGTCAGGCAATGGCCATATCCATGAAATCTGAAGTAAAGGCCAGCACCCTATGATGAAAAGAGAATGTTGAAGACCCAACTCTCACAGTGAGAGTGAGTTCCTGTCTTCCAACCCATTTCCACAACAGGGAGCCTGGTATCATTTAGAACCTCATCAGAGTTTCAGGCAGCCAGACAATGACACAATGAACAGCATAAAGTAGAAGTTCTTTTGGAGAGGAAACTTCACCTCTGCTCCAGGATCAAGAACATATTTATTTGGCAGACTCCACTTCTGATTTCCTCTTCACTCTGTTATGTGGAACCCCGGTCTGTGAGTGGGTGTGACCGATCAGATGAACGTATGCTGTCCCATATTTTTATTCACTCTCTCAGAATGTGGGCATTGCTAGTTGGCCGCTAGCTGTTCTTGAACTGTGTGGCATGCTAGGCCATTTAAGAAGACATTTAAGTGAACCACATTGTCTGGAGTCATAGAGGCTTAATTAGAGGCAAAGAGACTGCTCTCTGTGAGCAGGATTGAGAGTCCTGAAGCTTGTGTTGCCTGCCTGGTGCTCGGGTTCAGGATATCTCATCTGTGCTGTAGAAGAACTTAGAGTGGGAGGGTAGAAGTCCAGTGGTTGTGGTCCACTCAGGTACCAACAACGCAGATAAAACTGGGGCAGGGGTTCTGCTTCGAGAGTATGAACAGCTAGGAGCTAACTTGAAAAGTAGAACCAAAAAGGTAATAATCTCTGGATTACTACCTGAGCCATGAGCTAATTAGAGCTTAAAAATGTGTTGCTGGAAAAGTGCAGCAGGTCAGGCAGCATCAAAGGAACAGGAGAATTGACGTTTTGGGCATAAGCCCTACTTCAGGAATGACAAAGGTGTGCCAAGCAGGCTAAGATAAAAGGTAGAGAGGAATGACTTGGGGGAGGGGTGTTGGGAATACGATAGGTGGAAGGAGGTTAAGGTGAGGGTGATAGGCCGGAGAGGGGATGGGGGCGGAGAGGTCGGGAAGAAGATTGCAGGTCAAGAAGGCGGTGCTGAGTCTGAAGGTTGGGACTGAGATAAGGTGGGGGGAGGGGAAATAAGGAAGCAGGAGAAATCTGCATTCATCCCTTGTGGTTGGAGGGTTCCGAGGTGGAAGATGAGGCGCTCTTCCTCCAGGCATCGTGTAGACATGGTCTGGCGATGGAAGAGGCCAAGGACCTGCATGTCCTTGGCGGGGTGGGAGGGGGAGTTAAAGTGTTCAGCCACGGGGGGTTGGGTTGGTTGGTGCGGGTATCCCAGAGGTGTTCTCTGAAACGTTCCGCAAGTAGGCGGCCTGTGTCCCTAATGTATAGAAGGCCACATCGGGTGCAGCGGATGCAGTAAATGATGTGTGTGGATGTGGCCTCCTATACATTGGCACCAACCAACCCAACCATCCTGTGGCTGAACACTTTAACTCCCCCTCCCACTCTGCTAAGGACATGCAGGTCCTTGGCCTCCTCCATCACCAGACCATGGCAACACGACACCTGGAGGAAGAGTGCCTCATCTTCCGCCTCAGAACTCTCCAACCACAAGGGATGAATGCAGATTTCTCCAGCTTTCTCATTTCCCCTCCCCCCACCTTTTCTCAGTCCCAACCCTCAGACTCAGCACTGCCTTCTTGACCTGCAATCTTCTTCCCGACCTCTCCCCCCCACCCCCTCTCCAGCCTATCAGCCTCACCTCAACCTCCTTCCACCTATTGTATTCCCAACGCCCCTCCCCCAATTCCCTCCTCCTTACCTTTTATCTTAGCCTGCTTGGCACACCCTCCTCATTCCTGAAGAAGGGCTTATGCCCAAAATGTCAGTTCTCCTGTTCCTTGGATGCTGCCTGACCTGCTGCGCTTTTCCAGCAACACATTTTTAAGCTCTGATCTCCAGCATCTGCAGTCCTCACTTCCTCCGTGAGCTAATTAGCACAGGGTCAATAAGATTAAGCAGATAAATGCGTGGCTCAAAGATCAGTGTGGGAGAAATGGATTTGCATTCATGGGACATTGGCACAAGGGAAGAAAGGACCTGTTGCAATGGGACAGTCATCATCTAAATCATGCTGGGACCAGCGTCTTAGTGGATCCCATAACTGGGGCTGTAGACAGGGTTTTATACTGAATGTAAAGGATGAAGGGAAGGATGATGCAGAAATGCAGAAAAGATAAATCCTGACATCAGATGTAACTGAAACTAATGGGATTTAAAGACGAATAAATCTCCAGACTTGATGGGATGGTTCCTAGGGTTCAGTTATATGAAACCTTCCCCCCATCCCCACTCCCATCCTCTTATTTATTTCTCAGCCCCCTTCCCCCTCCACATTCCTGATGAAGGGCTTATGCCTGAAACATTGACTCTCTTGTTCCCTGGATGCTGCCTGACCTGCTGTTGCTTTTTCAGCACCACACTTTTCAATCCTGACCCTCCAGCATCTGCAATCCTCACTTTGTCTCTCCAGAATATCAGCTGAGTTTCTGGATTAATAGTCTCATGATAATACCTCGAGCCCATTGCTATTGGGCTCAATAGGGTGTAACTGAGTGCAAAAATATAGAGATTTCAGCATCCTTTCAGGAAAGGGGTTGAGTTTAATTGTGAAGTTGCACCTTTTGTGGTCCATTCCTAAGAACTGCCATATCTGGGAGAGGAAAGAGAAAATATACCAGCATAATGTGTCTCCTAAGAGGACATAAATCCCAAGTCACTCGTTCTGTGGGGTTATTAAACATTTTTCCATTTAAATTTCCATTATTGAAGCATTCACAATCCACTGCAGGTCAACTACAGAATAGTGTTTCACCTGTTTCTTTCTCCCCAACAATATCTGTCTACCCTAATATAAATAAAGAGTTAGACCAATAGACTGCATTTTTAAAATTTCCTGATTTAGCCAACCTGTAATCTCTCTGTGAAGAGTTTGTCAAATTGGATGCAGTCTTCTGTTGATGATCCATATCCAGGAGGAATTGCCCAAACATGTTTTACATGAGACTGAGGAAACCCACAAGCAAAAAAAGCTTTTGATTTCCCAGTTAAAGTTAAAAGAGGCCCTACAGTGAAAGATCAATATCCTAACTCACTACACGAGATAACTAAAATATGGTCTATTTGAAAGGAAGCAACCCGCCCATGCTGTATCCAGTACTACATTAGTATTCCTGAATCTACTCTCAGAAAACATCTTCCATTCTACTGAGTGCAGACTGAGCTGATTACATCAAATATAGGAAAGAAACACAGTGGTAATGTTACTGAACTAGCAATCCAGAAGTTTAGGCTGAAGCTTTTGAGGCATATCTTCAAATCCCACCATTGCTACTGGTATTTGAATTGCATTCATGAATCAAGATCATGAAGTTTGTTTCATTGATTATTAGTCAATAGTAACCATAAAACTATCATTGGTTGTTGAAAAAAATCGATCTAGTTCATTAACGTCCTTTAGAGAAGGAAATCTGCCATTCTTGCTTGATCTGATCCATCTATGACTCTAGATTCACTTTAAGTATTTGCCTTTTAAATGGCTCAGCAAGCCACAATTCAAGGACAATAAGAAATGGTAATGCATCCATGTCCCATAAAAGGATAAAGGGAAAGTTGCTGGCTCTAATTTGTGCTCTTTTAAAATTATCAAGTGATTATGTTACTGAACATGAGTCATTGTAATGCAGAAAAGCAGAAAAGTTAAATCCTGACATCAGATGTGACTGAAACTAATGGGACTAAAGACTGATAAATCCCCAGACATGATGGGATGGTTCCTAGGGTATGAAAATAAGTAGTGTTGTGGAAGAATCACTCAATATTCTCTAAAAAAAATTACCAGGTGATGCAGAAAATCCTTCACAAAATTAAACCTTAATCTTGCAAAATCAAGGCTGTGGCAGCCACAAAATGTCTTCCCTGTCTGCCCACGAGACCTTTGTTTCTCTGCAGTTTATACAGTTGTTGTTCCCGCATTTATCAGATAACATTAGCGTAACCAATCATGCTGGCTTGCTTTGCCTTCCTAAACGAATCATCTGCCACACTGGTTCCCTACGTTGCATTTAACCTATCACAGCACACTATCATTATCTGTAATATGATCCAGGGCATGCATTACAACACTAAGTAAACTGCATAACTGCCAAAGTAACTTCCATAGTAGCTACAGAGATAGCGAATGCATAGATAGTAATCTGGATGCACATATGGTAATCTTTGAGGAGTCCCTAGGTTCTGGAAATGGTACAGAGGATTGACAAGTTAAAACTGGCAGATGAAATGTAATGTGGGGAATGTGAGATTATGCACTTTGACAAGAATAGAGAAGCTGAAAATTATCTAGATGGACAAAGACTGCAGAAATCTACAGAACAGAGGGATTTGGGAGCCCTTATCCATGAATCACAAAAAGCTAGCATCTAAGTTAAGCAAATAATAAGGAATGCAAATAGAATGTTGGTTTTTAGTTCAAAGGGAATAGAATATAAGTGTAGGGAGGTTTTGCTAAAACTATACAAAGCACTGGTCAGACCACAACTGGAATTTTGGCTTAATTATTTAAGGAAAGCTGTAATGGCATTGAATGTAGTCCCAGAAAAGTTCACTAGACTGAGAGCAGGTATGGAGGGACTGCTTAATGAGGAGAAATTGAATAGATTGGGCCTGTGCTCATTGGAATGTAAAAGATTGAAAAGTGACCTTATGAAAACACAGATACTTCAGGGACTTGACAGAGTAAATGAGAAAGAGATGAGAATAATATTTCCCCTTTTGGGACAATCCAGGACCAGAGGGCATAATCTCTGAATAAGGGGTCGAACATTTAAGGGAGATGAGGAATTTCTTCTCATACAAAGTAGTGAATCTGTGGAAATCTTTGCTGCAGTGAGCTGTTGAGGCTGGGGCATTAAGTACTTTCAAGGAGAGAGAGAGATTTTTAATCAGTAAAGGAATCAGTAAAGGGTTATGAGGAAAAGGCAGGAAAATGGAGTTGAGGATTATCAGATCAGCCATGATCTCATTTATTACCAGGGAGCAGGCATGATGGGCTGAATGGATTCCTTCTGCTCCAATGTCTTACTTATGGAAAGGAAGGAATGACCATATAGTGAAAAGACTAAAACAGTGGATATCAGTTCTCTACATAAGCAACCATGGCAGACAGTAAAGAAAAGACTGCCAAGGAGAGTTGATAAAAGGCAAAAATGCATCACACAATGCTTCAGAAGTGTTTTGATGACACATATCATTGTAACACTCATTCAAATTAATAGATATACTCAGGTGCAATGTTTCACATTGTTCCACAACTAAAATTAATCAATTTATATCTTTGCTTTGATGATGAAATGTTATACAGACAATAATCGTCAGAGGTCTATTTGCTACCTCAAAGAGACAGCTCCCATGTTATGTTTCAATCACTTTATTCAAAGCCATTCAAATATCTAAAATATTAACTGTTTCTTCCAGTCAAGAAAATAAGTTATGAATAATGCACACTTGATGGGACAGATTTAAAAATATTGTTCCTGTAAATCCACACATTGAATGTGAGAGAATTATAGCAGAGAAGGATGTAATTCAGCCGGTTGTACCATCCAATTAATCTCTTCCTAATCCTGAAAAATTTCCTTTTCAACTTTATATCCAATTCCTTCTTGAAATTTAGAGTTAAACTTACTGCGACCACATTTATAGCTAAGTAAGTTGCAGCCATAACCTACATGTAAGAACATTAGATGGAGCAATTAGTTAGACTAGATAATTCCTTGGAAAAATATAAATATTTCTATTCAGTTTCACACATTGACTATTCCTTTGGTCATGGAGACAAATTGAAATATCTTTCAAAATCACAGCAAGTGCAAAGTCAGAACGGTTACACCGCCTAAATTTAGATAAAAAAATACAACATAGAAATTTTCTTTTGGAAGGAATAACAGAGCTCTGCCTTGGTCATGTGTCCCCTGATTCTGTGTGGAGTGGCAACTTTATATTATTATATTTTGAGGTGTGTTCTGTAAGGTTGTGTAAAAAAAATGTCTGTCTTGTTTGGTTATGTAATACTTTCACTGGACTTCAAAGTATTTGATTGTGTAGGAAGTATTTTGACATTTTTGAGATTTTTGAGATGTGTTCATGCTGCCACATAAATCCAAGATTTTCTTTGAAATATGACATTCTTCACTGAGTAGTAATATTCTATTTCAAAACTTTACACTCATTTTTAGAGATTTTTATTTTTTATGGATAAGTAGTTTTCATTTATTCATCACTTTCATTTATTCATTTCTCAATGCCTATGGTCTGTTGACTGACTCACTATATGCTTTGTTAAGAGTGCGAATATCTATGCGTGTGACTACTTCTGATAGCTACTGCAACTTTTAGAGCCCTTTTGGCAAAAATGTCTTTTAGAGAAATGTAGTGTATTAATTTATTTATAATGTCCATTTACTAAGTTGTATGATGGAACACTGTGCTATGTGACATGCATTAATGCTCCTCTGTGCAAATTTCTTTTAGATTCATGACCATTTTTGAAACAGCTGAACAAAAGTATCCTGTGGAAAACACTTTGCAAGTCACTATCCATCCAGAAACATGGCTCCCTCAGAACTGCTGCAGAAATTCTTCCATCATGCAGTTATATTTAAGTTAGCACCATCTATTTAAACAAAAGAATAAAATCAACACTTTTGTTCTAAGATTGTTACAATGTCACTAAACCAAAGCAAAAAATAAATAAAGGTACTGTTTTAAGCATTGGTTTCACTATTTTTAATAAACATTGTGTTGCAGCTGATTTCATCATTACTTGTTTACCATTATATATTATTTGGAAAAGCGCAGCAGGTCAGGCAGCATCCAAGGAGCAGGAGAATCGACGTTTCGGGCATAAGCCCTACTTCAGGAATGACGAAGGTGTGCCAAGCAGGCTAAGATAAAAGGTAGGGAGGATGGACTTGGGGAAGGGGTGTTGGGAATGCGATAGGTGGAAGGAGGTTAAGGTGAGGGTGATAGGCCGGAGAGGGGGTGGGGGCGGAGAGGTCGGGAAGAAGATTGCAGGTCAAGAAGGCGGTGCTGAGTCTGAGGGTTGGGACTGAGATAAGGTGGTGGGAGGGGATATGAGGAAGCAGGAGAAATCTGAGTTCATCCCTTGTGGTTGGAGGGTTCCTAGGCGGAAGATGAGGTGCTCTTCCTCCAGGTGTTGTGTTGCCATGGTCTGGCGATGGAGGAGGCCAAGGACCTGCATGTCCTTGGCGGAGTGGGAGGGGAAGTTAAAGCATTGAGCCACGGGGCAGTTGGGTTGGTTGGTGCGGGTGTCCCAGAGGTGTTCTCTGAAATGTTCCGCAAGTAGGCGGCCTGTCTCCCCAATGTAGATGAGGCCGCATCAGGTGCAGCTGATGCAGTAAATGATTTGTGTGGAGGTGTAGGTGAATTTGTGATGGATATGGAAGGATCCCTTGCGGCCTTGGAGGGAAGTGAGGGGGGAGGTGTGGGCACAAATTTTGCATTTCTTGCGGTTGCAGGGGAAGGTGCCAGGAGTGGAAGTTGGGATTGTGGGGTTGTGGACCTGATGAAGGAGTCGTGGAGGGAGTGGTCTTTCTGGAACGGTGATAGGGGAGGGGAGGGAAATATATCCTTGGTGGTGGGGTCTGTTTGGAGGTGGCGGAAATGACGATGGATGATACGTTGTATCTGGAGGTTGGTGGGGTGGGAGGTGGGGACCAGTGGGGTTCTGTCCTGGTGGCAATTGGAGGGACGGGGTTCAAGGACGGAGGAGTGGGAAGTGGAGGAGATGCGGTGGAGAGCATCGTCAACCATATCTGAGGGGAAATTGCGGTCCTTGAAGCAGGAGGCCATCTGAGTTGTTCGGTATTGGAATTGGTCCTCCTGGGAGCAGATGCGGTGGAGGCGAAGGAATTGGGAATATGGGATGGCATTTTTACAGGGGGCAGGGTGGGAGTAGGTGTAATCTAGGTAGCTGCGGGAGTCAGTCGGTTTATAGTAAATGTCCGTGTTGAGTCGGTCGCCCGAGATTGAAATAAAAGGCAAGAAAATAGGTACTGAAGTAAGCAAACAATATAAGAGTGCCTGAATAGTTCGGCTGCAATCTTACATTGAATGTGTCACCATTGTCTCCAGAAATATTAATATCTCTGCATGTACAACTCAGGTAAAAGGATCATTGGCATAGCAGACTAAAAGAAATTGCCAAAGACAACAATTAAAAGGATTACCTGAAAGCATGCAACTTGTTAAAGTGAAAGGTATAAAGGCTCAATTCAGGTCACATGGATGTGAGTAAAGCTGAAGTTGAGAAAATTAGAAGGCACTGTAATAATTCAAGAGGTGGAATTCTCTGTGTTATAATTCCTAACAAGAAAAAATCCGTTGTAAAATATTTTGTGCAAACATTAATAGGGAGAAAATTACTCTCCCACTAAGCAACTGACCAATGACACCAATCCCAGAATAACATTTTTGAAAGTTTGCAAGGAAGACTCAATATTGGCTTGTAATTCAGTTTTATTCAAAGTTACTGATAAATAATCTGAGTGTTGTCAATACGGTTTCTGCATCTGTAGTACCCTTAAGAGTTAAATACCTTTCATCTTATTCTGGGCCTTTTCACACATTGCTTTTTATGTCAATCTTTTCCAGGAGACTGGGTTTGCTTGGCTGAAGCCTTTGTGTGGGCCTAGAATGAATTATTCCATTCAACCAATTGAGAGAAATGTATTCAAAAGCAATTAATCCATTTCACATTCTAAAATCTAAACTAGGAACCACTTCAATTGTTTTTTTTTGAGGCAGGAGACACATCTATCAATTAAACCAGAACCAAATTTCAGCTTTGTGTCACTAATTCATTCCTAACCATGCCATCAAAATTATGAAAGAGAAAAGAAGACAATTGCAGAGAAAGAATAGGATTACTGTAAAGTTAGCACTGTTCCATTGCATCAAAATTTATGTGTTGTGACAGATGCAGTCAGCTAGCTCCTAGCGACAGGAAGAATACAGAACAGTTGAACAAGCAGTGTCTGATTGAAGAAGAGGGAATAATAAACAGTTTGCACATTATGGTTGTTTTTTGAAAAGTATACTCTGTTTTATTGATTGTTGGAAAAAATTCTCATATGCAGACTTTGACTATTGACAAAGCTTAATTCCTGATATATCATAGGGAAGAGAGAGGCCATTTAAAAATGGACTGAACTTTCTCCGAGCTCTCTCTCTCTGAAGAGTTGCAGATCAGCGCAGGTTTATATAAGTATTACAAAATGCTTAAGCTGACAGTTAATTACAAAAGACAGTCACAGCCTCACATAGCATACTGTTACAGAAGCTGGAAACAGATAAACAGACAACACGTTTTAACAATGCTCTCTTATAGAAAGAAAACTAATCTATACAGCTGCAAGGTCACGCCGTAACAGCAGCCAGTAAACAGTTCAGCAGAAATTCTGTGAAATGATTTCAGTGCAGCCCCAACAGGGTCACAAAATGGATTCCAGTTTCAGGATGGCCCAGTAGGGCCACAAAATGGCTTCCACATTGATTATGGTTACATTCCACATTGTGAGTTACCAATACTATTCTCATGATAGCTAGTTATTTGTATGTTTCTTTAAATGCAGGGATACACAGCTTTGACATCACTGTTGCTATTCATCAATTTTATGATCTAGCGTATGAATATGCAGTATCAACCACTGCCAACACACTGTTGGACAGATTGCTGCCACATCATCCTCTTCTGACTCGGTTTACAAGGCATCAGTGGTCTGAAGTAGACAAGTTCCACTAGGTAATCTGACAAGTAAAAGGTCTTGCCAGAAACAAGATGTCATTTATTTCATGGTTACAAACAAATACAAATTACATTACTTAGAGAGACATTGTTACAAGGACTTTTGGGAGACTTGGAATTACAGATCTGTCTTATTCAAAATCCTAAAACATGATGCTTTCCCCCACCTTATAACATCGTCAGATTGTGCGGAGCTTAATGCAGTCTTCAGCATTAACCCTTTCAGAACCTCTACCATATAAAATATCTCTCCTCAAGCATTTTTCCCTTACTGAATATTTTTACATTCATGTATATAACTATATTTACCATTACCTCATCAATCCTCAAGTCTCTCACTTAACAAATTTAGATGGACTGGAGAAATATTATTCTAAATCATTTAGTAAGATGCCACATCACACATTATAGTAAATATTAAAATTCTATGGCATAGGTTGCCACATTGAATCCCTACAGTGTGGAAGCAGGCTATTCAGCTCATTGAGTCCACACTGACCCTCCAAATAGCATGCCACCCAGACCACCCCCTCCTCTATCCCTGCAATGCTGCATTTCCCATGGCCAATCCACCTAACCTGCACATCTTTGGACTGTAGGAAAAAACTGGAGCACCTGGATGAAACCCATGCAGACATGGAGAGATTGTGCAAAATCCACACAAGACAGTTGTCCGAGGGTGGAACCAGACCTGGGTCACTGGCGCTGTGAGGCAGTAAGCGAACCACTGAGCCACCATGCTGCCCCCCCCAAAAAAGAAAATATTGACATTGATAGAAACTTGAAAGGAAACAGCAAGCATAACTGGCTCATTTTCTGGTTGGCAATGGGTAATAAGTGGTGTGACACAGGGATCAATGCCACAGTCTTAATCTTAGAAGTTATACAATGACTTGAACAGAGACTGAAGGCTATTAACACAAAGGTAGGTAGAAAAGTTATTTGTGAAGTGGACATATGGAGACTATGAAGGGATGTACAGTATATGGGTAAGAGTAATAATAACTAATATGATATTGATGTAATATTTAGAGACGACCTTGGTTTAGGAGATCAGAATGTAGAATCAGCTTAGGTGGAGATGAGGAATAGCAGAGGAAAGAAGTCACCTGTGGGAGTAACCATTATTTGGAAGAAATATAGAAGAAAAAATATTATGTACTTGTGACAAAGAGATAATAATAATTATAGGTAATTTTAATCTACATTCAAATTGGAAAATTTGGATTGGTAGTAGTAACTCGATGAGTTTATAGAATGTTTTTGAGTTGGTTTTTTAGAATAGAATGTTCTGAACAAACTGGAGAATAGGCTATACCAGATTGATATTGTGTAATGTGAGAGAATTGATTAATGGCCTCAGTCTAAAGGCACCTTTAGATAGCAATGATCACAATATAATTGAATTTTATGTCCAGTTTGAAAGGGAGAAGTGTGAGTGTAAGACTAGCATTTTAAACCTGAACTTTATGAACATAGAAGCTCAGCTAACTGAAGTGAACTTGGATATTAGCCCAAGAAATAGATTAGTGAGGAACGGCGCAGCTACTTTGGCACGAGCGATTTGGCGTGACCCATTTCGGCGCAAACAATTTGGCGCAGCTCTTATTTATTCCTTTTCAGGCTTACTTACAAGCATTAATAAAAGCAATAAAAATAAAAATAATGTTTATCCTCTTCAGTAAAAATGTTAAAAAGAAAATAAAAATGAAAGAAATAAGGCAAATACAAAATTGTTGATGGCATTTTAATGGGTTTTATTTTATTTTAATAATTTGTATATTATTTATGTATATTGTATATGTTTTATTTTAATATATTTTAATAATTTTAATAATAGTAGTTTAATAACTACTACTGAATAACTACAAAACAGTTCTGCATCAAATGGGTCTGCGCCAAAATGAGTCACATCAAACCGGCCGCGCCGAATGGTCCCACTCCAGTGGGGAACTGACTCTGTGCTGACTGGTGCCACAACCAGTGTGTTACTGTTGCTGTTGATTTCTGCTTTTTTTGGAAGGAAACCTGATTCCTGAACTGGCTGAATTATATAGCCAGTTTGTTAACTGGTACTTTTTGTTTTAGTGAGGACTGATTTCTAAACTGCCTGATCAATACAGTCAGTGTGTTTCAGGTGTAACTCAGTTCTCATTATGGGATTGTTGTTTTGCTGGCTGGTTGCAGCCTGTATGTTACTTTTTTCTCTTTTACTTTTGAGTAAAGGACAATGTTGATTTTGTGGCAGGGTGTAGCCCTTGCACTCTAGTTTTCTTTGTTTTTTTTCATGGTGTTTGAACTGAGCCCTTGTGAGAAAATACAATCTTTCCAGATGAGCTGTTCCTGTGGGTAGGCCTGACCCTAGGACTAGGCCTCTGTAAAGACTGAACACCAGTATGTATGCTGGGAGTGGGAGGTGAGCACTTGCTGCATCCTGGGGTGGACCAAACCCCTGTGAGTTAACTGCATCTTTACATTGTACTGTGTTCCTGTGAATTGGCCTGGTCCTTTGGGTGAAGAGTGAACACTGTATGTGTGGTATGGACTCTACCTATGGGACTGGACCAGACCCCTGTGAGTCAGCTACAGCTTCACAATGTACTGTGTTCTTGAGAGTGGTCCTGGTTCTCCCTAGAAGGGCCAGGCTTCTATGGAGACTGAACACCTGTGAGTATGCTGGAAAGTTAGCATTTGCTACATTCTGGAGTTTGGGCATGGACTCTGCCTTTGGATGCAGACTCTGTACTGGAAACTGTATTGAGGATTTTATGAATTCAGTTACTGTATGTTGGTTTTGTAATTAATTGTGTTTGTGTTGGCCTGAGTGGGCTAGTCAGAATGTGGGGTGGCTGGGAGCTGGAGGGTCAATGATTGGCCTGGGGGAAAGTGGGTCTGTTCGTATGCAGGATGGCTGGGGGTGAGGAAACCAAAAGTGTGCCTGTAGGAAAGATGTTCAGGGGAGTGGCAACCAGTATGGGGGCTGGCTGGGAATTGGAGTGTCGATGACAGGCCTGGAGGAAAGTGGGCCAGGAGGAACCGATCAGTAAGTGGGGTATGTAGGGCCAGGCAACTGATAGCATCCTCGCAGGAAAGCCAGTATAGGGCAGGCAAGTCAGTACGCAGGCAGCCAACAGAGGGAGGACCAGTCAGTATGCAGGGAGGCTGGGAGCCGGACAAACAATGGCCAGTCCGTAGGAACGCTGGCCAGGAGAAAGGGTCAGTCAGTACACGGGATGGCTGGATGCTGGAAGGCAGACAGCCCAACTGTAGGTAAACATGTTAGGGTGGTTTGGTTAGCATGGGGGTGACTGGGAGACGGTGGCTGATGCCCATCCTGGAGGAAAGTGAGCTGGGGAAGGTCAATTACCAGCTCGTAGGAAGGTGCCTGGGATAGTCCGGTCAGTATGTGAGCGACTGGGAGCTGGGTGGTCGACCACCAACCTGGAGGAAAGCAGGCCTGTGGAAGGTCGGTCAGTACGCAGGGTGACCAGAGACCGGAAAGCTGACAACTGTCCTGCAGGAAGGCGAGCCAAGGGCAGTCTGTTGTGCAGACAGGTGTCTTTAATAGCTATATTGGGTCTGTGTTCTATGCACTATTTCTGATTTGATTACACTGTTTTATTGTGTCTGTGTTTGTTACTGTTACCTTTATGAAGAATGGAAGTGGGATTTGAGGTTTGTCCTCATCTCCCTGAAAACTGGTTGAACGGTGGGGTTTGGCTTTGCTGCTCTTTGCTCTGTACATAGTGTTTATTGTCAACTGTATTTTGTACTGTTTAATAAAATAAAAAAGATGGAGAATTAGAATCTCCTCGATTTAAGGTGCTGGTGCCACGGTCAGTGTATTATGCTGCTGTTGGTTTCTGCTTTTTTTGGTGGGAGGGGAAATACCGGATTCCTAAACTGGCTGAATTATTTAGCTAGTTTGTTAACTGGCAATCCTTTTTTATTGACAACTGATTTCTAAACTGTATGATCCACACAGTCACTGTGTTTCAGGTGTAACTCAGTTCTCATTAGGGGGCTGTTGTTTCACTCATTGGTTACAGCCTGTGTGTTACTCTTTTCTCTGCTTTGAGAAAAGGACAATGCTGATTTTGTGGCAGCGCTTAGCCTCTTGCACTCTGGGTTTCTTTGTATTGCTTTTACTTTTTTGGTGTTTGGCCTGAGGCCTTGTGAGAAAATACATCCTTCTTGGTGAGCTGTTCCTGTGGGTAGGCCTCTATAAAGTCTGAACACCTGGGTGTGTGCTGGGAGGTGAGCATTTGCTGTATCCTGGGGTTTGTGAGTGGACCATGCCTTCGGGAGTAAATCAAGTCCCTGTGAGTTAATTGCACCTTCACAATGTACTATGTTCCTGTGAGTGGGCCTGGTTCTATATGGACAAACTAGGCCTCTATGGAGACTGAATACCTGTGTGTGCGCATTTGCTGCATACTGGAATGGACTCCTTTCCTGGGAAAGGATACTGTACCAGAAAGGACTCTTTGTTTGTTGGTAATTGACTCTGTCTTGTTGCTTGTTGGGGTTATCACCTGCACTGGGTCTAGCAGGCCTTGGTGAGCCGGGAGGCTCATGGGTCATCCTGAACGCTGAGCCAGACAGTGGGTAGGCCATCCTGTGAACTAGAAGGTGGATAGTCCATCCTGATTGTTTCCCCAAGTCAAACGGATGCGCTGTCCTAAAGGTGGACAGAGAACCAGAAGGGGTGTAGAGGCTAGCTACCTTAAAGTGGCTGGAAGGGTTGCTGGGGGGTGTCCATATTCTATGCACTTTAAAAAAATCTAATTGGACAGTCTTGTATGTATTTGTTACTGTTTTGTGATGACTGAAAGTGGGATTTGAGGTTTGTCCTCATTTCCCTGAAAACTGGTTGAACAGTAGGGTTTGGCTTTGCTGCTCCTCTCCCTTGTAAATTGCTGTCTCTCTGTATACAGCTGTTAATAATTATTTATAAACTGTACTGTTTAATAAAATGCACTAACATTGTGCTTGCTGGGCCACAATCAGTGTGTTCCTGCTGCCTAGCTGTGTTTTGGAGGAGGAGAGTTTCTTTTTCTTACACTCTGCCCTCCTCCCAGAGAAGATATTTGTTCCTTTTTTGGTTTTTTTTTGGTATTTTTTTTTCTCTTCAATATGAGCTGTGTTCAGCTGCCACCACTGCTGTAGCCTGGGCCTTGCCCACAGCTGAACACTGCTGCTGCCTGGGGCTTGCCTCCACCGCTGCTGCCTGGACACCTCCCCTGGAACTTAAGACTGTTGCTGTTGCCTAGGGCCTACCTCCACCGCTGCTGCTGCTTGGGGCCCTACAACACCAGAGCTGCTTGTTGCTGTTGCTGCTGCCTGGGTGCTCTGGTGAAACCTCTAGCAGCACAGCAAGGCAAGCCACAAGACTGCAGGCCCCAGCCGCACCTATGCTGGGGTTGCTGTTGCCTTAGGCTTGGCTGCTCCAACCCCCTTCAGGCACCTGACTAAACGCCTGGGGTTTAAGGCCGACCTGTACCCGAGCATGACCTTTGAGGCTTGCAGTAAATCCATGGCTATTGTGGTCGGCCCGCTAGCTATTGTTGCTACAGCCTCAATGTACGGGAAGGCTGTATTTTTCCTGAAGACCGTGCAGAAGGGGCTCACTGTGGGTGGAACGTACCTACCTGTCAACCCTTGAGAGGTCACAGCCCTGAGTGTTGAGATCTGCAACATCCCATCCTTTATTGGCAGTGAGCTCCTTCTCCCCCATCTCCAAACTCTGGGAGAGATCCAGTCAGGTGTCTAACTGCTCCTGCTTGGTCTGAAGGACACCTCCCTCAAACACATTTACTCCTTCTGGCACCAGGTGATTATTTGACTGGCCCGGGAGGATGTCTCAGAGGGTTCCTTTACTCTCATCTATGAGGGCACGGCCCATTGCGTTTT